>NC_134568.1:168297293-168664793 GCF_050947875.1 Dermacentor variabilis
TTTCGGCCGAAACTTCGACTTTTTAACATCTTTTTGCATGATAGTTGGGACGCCCTGTGTATAAAGAAAATGGTAAAAAACGTAATTCAGCTATCTATCGACCTCTTTTATAGCAGAATCACATGTTTGGAACTGGCCTGGGCATTGGTATGGTATGAATAACTTTATTTAGGTCCTGAGGGATCAGTCTGGGACTGATGCGGGCCGCTCCCACGTCGGTACAGAGAGGCCGAGCCCCTCTGCCGTCACACGGTCCCTCTGGACAGCCCTGAGTTGGTCCGCCAGCACTTCACTGTGCAGCATCCGCTGCCACCACTGTTCACCTCGAGAACCATCACCGGCCAACGCCAAGCAGCGCCAAAGCCTGTGTTCTAAATCGAGCAAACCCCCACACTTACTACAATAGAGTGAAACCCCGCAGTCCGGATTAATTTTGTTCATGATGACCGGGTTAGGGTACGTACGTGTCTGCTGAAGCCCTAATGTAACCGCCTGTGGCCTATTTAATTTAGAATGTGGCAGGGGGAATGCCCTGCGCCCTAGGTAATAGTGCTTGGTGATTTCGTTGTAGGTTAACAGCTGGTCCCTGTACTCAGGAGCGGGAGATCCAGCCACTTCAGAAAGTACACGGCACACTACTCCTCGTGCCTCCCTGTGCGCCACCTCGTTGAGGTTACGCGGGGCTCCCTCCACTGTCCCCATGTGCGCCGGGAACCAAGTAACGGTATGCGAAGTGATATCCCTACCCTGCAGCAGTCTGTTAGCCGGTTCCGCAACAAGTCCTCTCGGGAAGGCTTTAATCGCAGATCGCGAGTCACTAAACACCAAAACTCTTCTTGAATCAATTTGTGCTAGAGCAATAGCCACCTGTTCGGCAACCCCCGGATCTTTTGTATAAATGGAAGCAGCATTTCTAACGCTCCCTTTGCCATCTACCACCACCACCGAATAAGCATTTTTACTATTAATCCATGCGGCGTCAACAAAAGCAGACTCCTCCTCCTGATCCTTTGCGTCTCGCAACAAAGCCCTAGCTCTCGCGACCCGCCTCCCACATTGTGCACGGGGTGCACATTCCTCGGAAACGGACGAACCATGATGTTTGCCCTAAGGTTCACGTTCAACTCGTGTAGCGGCGCCCTATCGTGCGACACAGCCACCGATTCTTCAATTGACTCTAAAATATACCTACCCGCTGGTGTACCTAGCAACCGCTCCCTCTGTGCAGTACGCTGAGCCTCGGCAATTTCATCTAAAGTATTATGCAAACCGAGTCGTAACAACATATCGTTTGACGTAGTCACAGGCAGACCAAGCGCAGCCTTGACGGCTTTTCTGATTAATGCTTCCAATTTATTTTTCTCCCCCCTATTCCAATTTGGCATAGCTGCCACATACGAGAAATGAGACATAATAAATGCGTGAACTAAGCGCATCGCACCTTCTTCTCCTAAACCCCTATGCCTATTAAAAATCCTTCTTATAAGTCTTATCGCCTCCTCCGTCTTCTTGGTAATACGGTGAATGGCTCTAATGTTCGACCCGTTCGCTTCAAGTACAAAACCCAGGACCCTGATTACTTCAACTTTGGGTATCACCGACCCTCCCCTAGTATGAATTCTAATGCAAGGCTCAACTTCCGGTATCCAACCCTTCGGCCTACGACCTAGCTTCTTAGATTTTAAGATCAACAACTCCGACTTTTTAGTGGAGCACTTGAGCCCCGTGAGACCCAGATACTCCTCCGCAAGCGTTACCACCTTCTGCAGCCTAGCCTCAAGCTCTCCATCACTACCACCGACACTCCATATAGTAATGTCATCCGCGTAGATAGAATAGCCAATATCCTGGACAGTGTCCAGTGTATTAGCCAACTTCGACATCGCCAGATTGGATAACATAGGCGAGAGTACGGATCCCTGCGGAGTACCACAGCAACCCAATTTAAAGACTTCCGACTTTATCTCCCCAAACTTGAGACATGTCCTTCTATCCATGAGGAAAGCCTTGACAAAATGGAAAAGCCGCTGCCCCATGTTCAAGTCCGATAGCGCCTGTAGAATGAAAGCATGTCGGATTTTATCGAAAGCTTTTTCCACATCAAGTCCAATTAGTGCCTTAGTATCCCTAGTCCGCCGGTCAAGTAGCTGATGCTTAATCCTGATCATAGCATCCTGAGTCGAGAGGCAGGGCCGAAATCCTATCATCGAGTGCGGAAAGACCCCATTGCCCTCAACATAACGCGTTAGCCTATTTAAAATGACATGCTCAGCGACTTTCCCCAAACACGATGTCAGGGAAATGGGTCTGAGATTTTCAAGCCCTATGGCCTCCCCCGGTTTGGGTATCAGAACAGTAGTTGCAAGTTTCCACTCTTCCGGGTAAGAGCCTTGCTTCCATCGGTAATTGATCTCCCGCATAAGGAACTCAACTGACCCGTCGTCTAAATTCCGGAACATTTTATTCGTAATGCCATCCGGCCCTGATGCTCATCGACCGTTAAGATTCTGCAGCGCCATCCTAATATCACTTTCAGTAATGTCCTCATCCATAGCTGCATTTTCGTCCCCACTATATTCCAACATCACGTCAGGTGTATCGTGCCAGGTCTCCAACGGAAGGTATCTCTCAGCCAAATCCTTCAGCAACTCCTGCTCCGTTGAGTCCCGACACGCCTGATGGACCAGCTTACCTATCACAGTCCTCTGATTAGATTTAGTGTTTGTCTCATCTAGCAAATGTCTGAGCAGACTCCATGCGCCTCCCCTCCTAATGCGACCATCAATAGAATTGCATACTTCATCCCATTGCTGCTTGCACAGTACCCGACAATGGTCTTCAATTTCCTGGTTAACCACTGCTATACGCTTTCTAAGCCTTCCATTCAATCTCTGACCCTTCCATCTCGCTAACATCGACTGCTTCGCTTCCAACAAATGCGCCAAGCGACTATCCATGTGTTCCGTGTTAATATCGGTCTGAACCTCTCTAGTGGACGCCTCAACGTCACTTTTAAGCTGACTGGTCCACTGCTCCAAGGTCAACTCATTTCTCTCATCTTCGATTCTCTGCGCTCTTCGTTTCCTAAATGCATCCCAGTCAACCATCCTGAATGTGCGCTCCTTTTTATTAGCCACTACCAAAGTAATCATAAGTATGTAATGATCGCTACCAAAATCTATATTAGAATTGGACCAGGACGAATCCACCACCCCCCGAAAAAAAGTGAGATCAGGTGTCGAATCTCTACATGTCGACGTGCCACATCTGGTGGGATACGAAGGGTCTGTAATCACTGTTAAATTCAAGTCTAGTGCCTGCTGCCATAGTCTCTCCCCCTTAATAGTGCTATAAACATACTTCCACACATGATATGGTGCATTGAAGTCCCCTCCGATAAGCAACGGTGCATCCTTAGCCAGATTGGTTGCCTTGGTCAAGAGAGATTTGAAACTCTGCGTCGTGTCCCGGGGGCTACTGTACAGGTTAAGCGGGTAAACGCTCCTCTGACATGACCTTTGCCGACCTAAAATTACCTCCACCATAATATATTCAATCGTGCAATCCGCCATGTGAAGATCATGTCTAATATACGGCAACCTCCTATTAATGAGAGTAGCGAGTCCTCTGCCCTGTTCATTATCCTTAACCTCCGCTTTGAAATCCGTTAAGGTCACGTTAGACGTCAGTGTTTCCTGTAACATGATAACTTGAGGTTTCACACCTTGCGTTCTAACAAACTGCTGCAGAGACGCCTTCTTATGATTGAACCCCCTACAATTCCACTGCCAAATACTAAATGAACTATTTAATAGAGCCATCTTGACCACGGAAATTTGGTGAACTAGTTTTGAGCTCAAGTCCACTCGGCGACTAACCCTGCTGGGCTAGCGGCCGAGTGCACTCCCACTCCATAACAGGGACCACCGTCTCGTTTAGATATATTTCAATTTTGCCTAATCTTTGATCCGTGATATTTTCCCGTTCTTCTATCCGCTCCAGTCTACTAATGATCTGATTTACACTTTCTTGCAATGTCGTCATCATTGCTTTAAGCTCGGAACCGACTTTGCCCTGAATCCGCACGGTCGAGGATAGGGCCCTCTTTTTCGGAGCAGGCTTCTCCTCGTCCGCCATGGTCTCTTCTGCGACCTCCACAGACCTTGGTACCTCAACCGAGTCATCATGTTTCCTAGCCTGTCCTAAGCTACCGCTGTTACCGGAAGGCAAGCCGTTCCTAAGTTCAGCTATCTCTTTGATAAGCCCGTCAATGGCTGCTTTTAAGCTAAGATTCTCTCTCTCAAATTGCGCAATCCTATCCCTATCCCTATTACCATTCACATGCTCGTGGCGCTGTTCGTGCGCTTGGCCGGCGCTGATGCCGCCCTTGACCTTGTCAGCCCAGGTGGTCTGGCTTCCAGCTGCGCCGCCGTCTCCACCAGCTGCAGGAAAGCGCACCCGCGACACTCCCTAGAAACCGATCGGCTCCTGGTCGTTGGAGTCCCAGTGGATGGCCGTTGCCTCGACTTGGAGCGGCTCCTAGAGCGCGAGCGTCCCTTAGAGCGTTGGCGGGCGCTCACCAGCTGCACTATCTCGGCTGCCTCCTGTTCCGCCGTCAGCTCCGCCCTGGCTCTCTCCTGTCGTCGAACACGCACGACATAGGGAAGCTGGTATCGTTGCCTGCATTGTTTATCCGCGGTCAGGTGTCGTCCGCCACAAAGCTTGCAACAAGGCACACAGTTGTGATCCTCTTCAGGGTTCCGAGCCCCGCATCCTCGGCATTCAAAACAATCGGGCGCCGGGCAGACATCCGCCCGATGTCCAAGCTTGCCACACACATAACACACATCCAACTGCTTTCGATATAGGAAGCACCGGACCAGAGTTGGCCCATATCTGACGAAATTGGGCACTTTTAACCCGTCGAAAACAATGATGACTGATCCTGTGTTTTTGATTCGTTTGGCCGCCATAGCCAGCGGGTTGCGATCGTTAACAATGTTCAGCTCAAGTGTGGCGGGGCCATCCATAACGTCTACATTGCGAATGACCCCTTTACACGTAGTGTGTGGGGCCGTCTCGTACGCACTGACTTCAAAATCCTTGTCTGCCACTCTGATTGACCTGAGTCTCGCATATCGTTCAGCGTTGCTCCTTTCTGGCGTACTAGCCACCAAGATATTTTGCATAGAGTTAGGGCAAATAACATCTTCCCTAATCTGCTCAATACTGAGGCCTGCCGCCTCTACAATTGCCTTGCCCACCACTGTAGAGCTAACTTTCTCCAAATTCAGTCCACCCCGTGGGCGAATGACTATTTTGATGTGTTCTTGTGGCATCGGTGGCATGCGCGACGCCTTCACAATGCGATTCTTGATTGCCGAGCCTCCGCGCCGTTCACCTGTGCCCCGTCGTTCAGGCATCTCGCTTGGCGAACCGCCGTCACCCAATCCAGGCCTCGTCGTAGCTCTAGATTTTCGGCTGGACACTGTCCGCCATCCCAGGTCTTCAGTAAAGTCCTCCGCCGGGAGCACTTCCCCTTCAACGTGCATTGCTGCCATGCCGCGCTAGGTCTACCAGACGCTAGCTCTCAGCCAGCGGGGCGTGAGCACAAAAGTTCCAATAAAGTCCAAAAAAAGGGGTGGCCCACCTCAAGGTCAGGTATCCGCTGACTCTTCTCGTCTTCACGGATTCGATGATATCAAGTTTGCACCACTAGATGACCAAAAAAGGCTCGAAGGCTTCGAAAAAAACGGACCCATAAAAGCCCGCAAGCCTCCTTCGAACTTCGTCGTCCTTGTGGCCGGCCTGGGCATTGTTCACAACTATTTTGCGGAAAGATATGAAAACCTTCTTGAGTGCATTCCTTAACTGATACCGGGAGGTGTCGGGGCTGCTTCATGCTGATTTAGAGCCATAATTTGAAGGATTTTCCTTCGCTTATAATCATGTCTCAGCATCTCATTCTTGCAGAACGACTGATCCTGGACATTATAGGGGGATGTTAGAAAATAAATTTAAAATGGCACGTCCTGTCTGGGTAGTAATGTAAGCACTGTTCATGAAGGCAAGATGGAAATTTTCCATCTTTAGTATAGAATTTTATATCACCTCTGGGATCCCTCATCTTAAGCACTTCTTACGTAATTTAGGGCTTGTCTGGTACTCTCCACACTTGCTTTAATGAACGAGCACAAAACCACCACGCAACCATTTCTGGGGTGACTCTGCCTTTCTGTTAGGCGCCATCGTGCTGCTGCCCATGAACTTCTCGTTGAACATCGGGTGCTGAATTCACGAAGCTTTTCGTTTGTAAGAACGGCTATGCATTGTCTGGCTGTCCTCACTAACAATATAATCTATGTTTCGATTTGCCAGCGCCTGTTTTTACAAGTGGTGCTTCCGTACGAATGGCTTCGCTCATAAAAGCTAAAAAAAATGACAAGACGGTTCTTCATGGTGTGACTAATAAGTCGCAAATTCACTAGACAGGCGATGCATTGATAGCGATAGTAAAGTATCAGAAAACTGCACGAATGAAGGTTCGTAGCTTTATCGGCCGAATAAATTGCAGTAAACGTTCACCTAATAACTAAATTAATAACCATGGTGCCGACCGCACACAAGCAAACATGAACAGATGACCGCTGTCACAACGCTGGCGTGTCGAAGAGCACCGGCAGCAGGCTGCGAATGCCTCCTGCTCCCGCTCGCTTCACGGTGTCTCCGAAACTTGCGATCGCGCCATTTCCAACACTAAGCGCGGGGAAAGACAACGCGCATGAAGCCACCAGTCATTTCGGCATGCACTTAGTCTTTACATTCGCAGCACATTGCTTTGAAAGCACGGCGCGCGGACAACCATGCGCAGCCACGACCGGGCTAGAGGAGGACACTTTCCTGCCTCCAACGTTAGGCACACCTCAAGTCTGATGATTGCCCATCAGGCTTGAAGCGCGCCGTCTTCACCTAGAGTGTCCATAAACCCTTCGCGTGACACGTACATAGTTAACAGCGCGGCAATAAGGGGACTAAGCCAATATCAGTACCGAGGTGTGACGATTACCAATACGGCTCCTAGGTGTGACCACTACCAATGCGTCTCCATGATCTACTCACGTATTGGCAATAGATATTTATCTACTGTACAGAAGTTCGGGTTTTTAATACGCAAATTTAGAACCACCTACGTTAAGGTAGTGCTATTATGATATAGGGCATTATTGTGGTCAATATCACTGCATGCAAGAGTCACATGAGACTCTTATGCGATAAAAAACATGCAGAACTAAAAATTGTACAAAGGCCTTCGCGTCGTTTTTCCGTTCGTTTCATTATCAATAGGTACAGAACAGCTAATTCACAATTCAAATTAACGCTTCATATCGCAAGCGGGAAGTTGGAAAAATTGGCGAGATTAAAGTTCTGGTACTTACTTTACACGAAGCCTATAAACGTTTTATTCTCAATACATCCACGAAACCCATCATCACGTAAACCGTTTTCAGCAAGCTCATGAAGACATTGTGAAGATCGCAACTTATTGCCTCACTCTGCGCGCTTTACCTTCTCATGCGTCCATATCATTTGTTCATAATTGTGCGAATGAATTTAAGCTGGTATGGCGCTCTTTGGCCATAACTGGCCCTTGCGCCATTAAAAACCACATATCATCGAATTTGAGCTGGAAGTTGAGAGAGCCGTACATATGTAAAATCCACGCCTCTCGTTTTTGATCGTATGGCATTCTTTTGGCACTTTCGGCCGTTTTCGTGTTTGGTTCGATGTTCAGACCTGGCAAGGATAACATTATCCCGCTCTCTTTTCCTCCCTCTCTCGTTCGTTCGCTCGTTCTTTCGTTCATTTGGGATATTCGCTTACATTCACAATCATCTTCGATGGTTTCCGTACAATTTGTTTTTCAATGCCGTGCATTCTGCCTTTCTGTGAAACTGTCTCGTTAGGTGACCAGCCAATTACAGCATATCACCCTTTTTAGCATTCCTTTACTGGCATTTTGTAGCGCAAGAGCATCTTTTTTGATGCACCTGCGTTACAAGTATATTTGTCAGGATCACATAACAACCACGGTGCCATCTCTTTACATCTTTACCCATAATAATCAGGCTGATCGCAGGTTAAACTGTGCACATTTTCAATTTATAAATTGTTAGCAGTGTCAACTACCATACACTTGATAAGTGCACATCTCGACTTGCCTAGACGCCATCTGTTTGGTCATCGGGACCGCAATAGGTGTTTAAAACAAAAATAAGCTATTATAATTGAGACATTGTCATTCGCGTTCCTACGTTATCTATCCAGGGGGGAATTCATACCACGAAGAATTGCAGCTATAAATTGCCTGATTAGCTGGATTTGCTTATTAGCTTTATTGGTTGCAGGCTTTAAATATATGTCCATATCACAAGATGGAAACAGGTACCAGTCCACACATGCCTCGTATTTTAAAATTTTCACAGTAAACGTCAGGGCCGAAATATTTTCGGATGGATTTCGCGTCTCTCTACCACGTGCGCGAAACATGCTGCCAGGGTTCTCCTTCCAGTGACGTATTCCTCTGTGACGTGCACGTGACGGCGCCTCCCATTTCAGAAGCATGCTGTGCCTTTTCAGCGTGGTTTGAGCGTGAGTAGTCGGTTTTTCGCTGGGTATAATTGTGCATACATGTGTACACAAAGCTTATATGAATTCCGAATACAACTACCAACAAGCGGGCTTATACAAAACCTGTATGCTGAACACCAAAGTAGTGCCAGTGAGCGAACATCTGTGTTCCGTATAAAAAAAAACGTATTTGTACATGAAATCTCGGCAGGAAATGTGGGCTCACAAGTGTCCCTAAAACACATCAACTTCTTAATGGAATAGTGCATGATATTGAGCGGCTTCCTTCATTTACTTTATTTTTATGCTTTAAGTGTTTGGTATACACAACTCGCATTAAGCCCATTTTAAGGCGTCAGCTTTTCTTAGCTCGTTGCTCAGTTTCACGCCATTGACGCCGTCCGCAGTCACAGAGGTGAACGAGAAAGGTCCGAGAGGCGTCAATAAGGTGCTTCCACTGGTGAAAGCGCACGCGGCTTCGCGTGTGCTTCCACCAATGAGAGAGCAGTGTTCGGTGACTTTACGCAAAGCTTGGTTCCCTGTTAACAGCACTTCCACGCAGTCACGGGAGGCAAAACCACCGATTGCGTCGGTAGTGTCGGGGAAGTTTTGCCGCGGTGCGGTCGTGCCTCGCGTTCTCTTGTTGGAAAGCGGCGAGTGCGTTTGCCGCCGCGTCACGCTAACCAGATGATGTGTAACGGCATCGGGAGCACCGGCTGGTGCGAATGCGTTAGCATAGGGCACGCTGCTGCGTGCCCTATGCTAATGCATTCTTAGGAAGCTGGCGAGCATCGGACATGAGCCTCCGCTATAAAGTATTCTTCACACTAACATGTTATGAAGTAAGCAGGACCGTCAGACCAGCAAGCAATTCGGCGAGCTCAAGATCGGGAGCGAAGACACATAGAGCACCGCAGTTAGCGCTTAAACATTCACGTAGGACACCCGTAACCGTACTGTCAGTTATTCAGCTAATCCTGGGGTAAATACTGGGGTAAATCCTGGGGTAGAATGGGGTAATTGCCAGTGTAACACAAGTGGTGTAGAGGTCGTGAATTAGGGGTGCGGAAACATAACCGTTGCGCGAGATTACACGTCGCATAGGATGAAAGTAAGCAGACATGTACGCAGCGCCGTTAGTTGTGTGTCTATGATTTACCCGCTTGATTCAAGCTTCGGTTCATATATATATATATATATATATATATATATATATATATATATATATATATATATATATATATATAATATACTAAAACATTTGAGTTGGATATGAATAAGCGTTTTGTTATCATTATTCCTAGTCTAGCTGTACGGCTCAAACAAGTAGTCACCAGAATCAGTCAGGTAGGGTGTGTGACGTTTTGGCGTATATATGACATCTGTCGCGCCCTACGTCACAGAAAACAAGACCCTCGTGGCATGCTTATAGCTCTTAAGCACGCGATCTGCCGCAGGGAATATATTGTTACGCTGTTACGCGCGAAGGAGACCGTGTATAACCCTTACGGATGAAGGGGACCGTTTACTTTAGGTCGCGAAGGTGAGCGCAAGAGCGGTCAGCTGGTTTATCAACTGAGCGTCGTTCTCTTCTTTCTTCTTCCACTCGGGACCGCAAGCACGTTCACTGGTCTTCGTTTTCTTCATGCGTAGCATTCCTCTCGTCGCAGACGAAGCCCGCCGGGCGAGTCAATCCATGTGTCTTGACGTGAACAATTTCAAGCGGGCGACATGGACCACTTGTGTCTTGGCAGCTCTTCTACCACTCGCCGTGAGGCGAGCTATGTTATACGTGACTTCCGTGAGTCTGCTATTAATCACAAACGGTCCATCGTAGGTGGGCAAAAGCTTTGGGCATAACCCGCGTTTCCGTACTGGAGTCCACAGCCAGACTAAATCACCAGGGCGATAGGTTACCGGACGGTGGCGAATGTCGTAGCCTACTTTTGATCTGTCCTGCGATGCCAAAGTGCGCAAACGAGCAATACGACGAGCTTCTTCGGCGAGGCAGAGAGTCTCGGCGACAGTGGAATTTTCGTGACTGCAGAAGGGGAAAACAGTGTCGATTGTGTACCGGGGTGGCCGTGCGTACAGCAGGAAGAAAGGGCTATAGCCGGTGGTCTCGTGCTTGGCGGTGTTGAATGCGTACGTGATAAAAGGCAGTACGTCATCCCAGTTCTTGTGGTCGGATGAAACGTACATAGATAGCATGTTTACAATTGTTCGGTTGGTACGCTCCGTAAGCCCATTCGTCTGTGGATGGTATGGTGTCGAGTGACGCAAGTGGGAATCACACAAACGAAGCAGCTGCTCTACGACGTCCGCTGTGAATTGTCGTCCACGGTCGCTGATGATCACGCGGGGCGGACCATGTCGCAGGATCACATATTGCAGCAGGAATGTTGAAACGTCAGTGGCAGTTGCGGAGGGCACGGCCGCCGTCTCGCAGTAGCGTGTGAGGTAGTCGACGCAAACAACTATCCAGCGGTTTCCCTTGGCTGATTTGGGAAATGGGCCTACGAAGTCAATGCCCACTTGTTGGAAAGGCGTGCTTGGAGGCGGGATCGGCTGCAGAAGACCTGCCGAAGCAGTAGATGGCCGTTTGTGGCGCTGACACTGCATGCAGCTGGCCACATACGTCTCAACAGATTGTCGCATTCCAGGCCAATAAAAGCGTTCCTGAATCCGGTAAAGCGTCCTCGCCGAACCCAGATGGCCAGACGTAGGGTCGTCGTGCATAGCACGCAGAATCGCTGTGCGAAGGCTCTCCGGCACCACTAGGAGAAAACGTGCGCCAGTGCTGGAAAAGTTCTTCTTATAGAGGAGTCCATCACGTACACAGAAATGGTTTGCTGTCGTCGAGGCGGTCGTAGCGGTGAAGAGCGGTGTTAATTTATCGTCTTTTCGCTGTTCGGTTTTGAAGCAGTCGAAGTCTGGAAAACGCGGCGACACAGAAGCCACGAGGTGATCGAAGTCATCGGCGTCACAGTCCGTAGTACTAAGTGGCATACGCGAGAGACAGTCCGCATCAGCGTGTCGTCGACCACTCTTATAAGAGACGGTGAAGCTGTATTCTTGCAGTCGGAGCGCCCAGCGCGCAAGGCGGCCACAAGGGTCACGAAGATTCACAAGCCAACACAACGAGTGGTGGTCGGTGACCACTGTAAAGGGGCGTCCATACTGGTAAGAACAAAACCGCTGAACCGCAAATATTACCGCGAGGCATTCTTGTTCCGTCACAGTGTAATTCTGCTCGGGCCTACTTAATGAGCGGCTTGCATATGCGATCACGTGTTCGCGGTCACCGCAGCGTTGAACTAGGACGGCACCAATACCTATGCCACTGGCATCCGTATGGAGTTCTGTCGGAGCTGAAGGACTGAAGTGTTGAAGAACCGGTCGTGACGTCAGCAGGAACTTCAACTGACGAAAAGAAGAGTCGCACTCCGGAGTCCACTCAAAGGGGGTGTCCTTTCGTAGCAGGCATGTCAGCGGATACGCAACGTCGGCGAATTTAGGAATAAATCGGCGGAAATAGGAACAAAGCCCCAGAAAACTACGGAGCTCCTTGACACAGCGCGGTGCACTGAACGCTTCAACGGCTGCTGTTTTCTGGGGATCAGGGCGGATGCCATCCTTGTCGACGAGGTGCCCAAGCACAAGGGTTTGGCGGTCTCCGAAGTGGCATTTCTTAGAGTTTAAAACTAGACCAGCGTTTCTGATGCAGTTCAGGACAATATCCAGACGCGAGTTGTGTTCGCTGAAGGTGCGGCCAAAGATGACGACGTCGTCGAGATAGCACATGCAGATGTTCCACTTCAAGCCACGCAATACAGTGTCCATAAATCTCTCGAAAGTTGCCGGAGCGTTGCACAATCCAAATGGCATCACATTAAATTCGAAGAGCCCGTCAGGGGTTACAAAGGCAGTCTTCTCCTTGTCGTCAGGATGCATCGGAATTTGCCAATAGCCGGATCGTAAATCTACTGAGGAAAAGTAAGAGGCGGAATGAAGGCAGTCTATTGCGTCATCAATACGTGGGAGTGGGTACACGTCCTTTTTTGTTACAGCATTCAAACGGCGATAGTCGACGCAAAATCTCCAAGATCCATCTTTTTTTTTAACAAGAATCACTGGAGCTGCCCACGGACTTGCTGACTCTTGTACGACTCCCTTTTTCATCATTTCGTGCACTTGTTCGTTGATAATCTGGCGCTCTGATGGTGAAACACGATATGGCTTTTGTCTAATCGGATTTGCCGAACCCATGTTGATGATATGGCGCGTTCGAGACGCAGGGATTGCAGGTATATTGTCCTTCTGCGCAAAGTCGAATACCGAAACGTGCTTCGAAAGCACACCCACTAACGTTCGGCGTTCACTCGTGCTGAGCGATTTATTGACCATCGACAAAAGGGCCGTTTCCGAACTGTGGCCGTCAGGTTCTTCCGGCACATCTGTAAGTTGAGCCACTGATAAGGACGCGTGTTCCCTGGCGAAGGCTAATTTCATGCCGTCAGGTAGTATAACGGGCTCCTTAGAACAGTTTACGGTCCATAAGCCAGTGCGTCCGCCTTTGATCGACACCACACAATGTGGAACCAAAACATTTTTCTTCATACAGTTAAAGTGCATTGGTTCTACGGTAGCTTCGAAGCAGTCGGAATCGGCGCCGCAACAGACAACGGGAACGCAAACGGTAGATGATGCAGGTATGACCGTATCACCACAAACACACAGTGTAGTTTCGCGATCTACAGGGTTCTCCAGGAGTCCTGATGGAATCCTACCACTTAAGAATACTTTTCCGGTGCGGCAGTCGACAGTAGCACCACACTCCCGCAAGAAGTCCATGCCGAGAATAACATCATGGGTCGACCGAGGAATAATTACAAACTCTGTCGTAATAACATGGCCTCCCAAGAATACGTCAGCACTACACACACCAATAGGTCGCAACGGCTCACCACTCACTCCACAGAACTTTGAATCTTCGTCCCATTTAAACAAAACCTTTCGCCCTAACACGTGTTTAAACGAGACACTCATGACCGAAATTGTTGCGCCTGTGTCCACCAGAGCCATCACAGGGACATTATCTACAAGCACGCGCACTTTGTTTTTCAGCATCAACACAGGAGGTATTTCTGTCAGTAGCACGTCTCCAGCGACCTCACCTCCATCGGCCGCGCTAGCTAGTTTTCCGGTGACGAAGGGGACGCGGTGTGACGCAGCGGTGAGGGAGAACGGGGAGCACGACGTTGCGGTGGGGGTGTCAAACTTCTGTCAGATGCTGGGGAGCGATTCCGGGAGCTGCTCGGCCAATACTCGTCGCCAGACGATACGTGTGCTGGCCACGGGGCACCGTGTGGCCGTTCGGAGGGCCGAGAAAACTCTGACGGCTGGCCATACCACGTGGTCATACGCTGGTTGCAAAACCGCGATATATCCCTGGACACCACAGGAATAACACACAGGGAGAGGTCTAAACCTTGGTCGTTCGTCCATGAAGTGGATATTATCATTTTCGCGCGTGTAGTGGGTTGGTTCGTGGCGTGTGTCACGACGATACATCGGGCGTCGAGAAGGCGTGCGCTGACTGCATCGGTCATAGCGCGGAGTCGGCGGGCGTGTTGTCATCCTCGACTGTGGGGCTGCGCTGTACTCCACGGCCGCTGCGGTAACCATTGGTTGCCAAGGGGCCGAATGTGGCGCCGTCATAGCCTCACGTGACGTGTACACGCCATGGTGGTCAACAGTTGAATGCAACAACCCTTCGCGGCGGGAAAGTTCCTCGCGGACAATCTGTCGGATGGTCGAAGGGAGGTCGAGGCAAGGACTCGTGTCCACACTGGCAACCGTCGTAATGTTTGCCAACCGACCAAACTTTGGCGCAATCCGACGCATCTTGAGCGTTTCAAAAGTTCTGCAGTGCCGAATGACGTCGGACACAGAACTGAGGCTCTCCTTTCCGATTAGAAAATTGTACACATCCTCAGCCACTCCTTTCAGCAAATGCCCAACTTTATCTTCTTCCGACATGCGAGCATTGACCACCTCGCACAGCTTTAACACTTCTTCGATGTATGTTGTGCATGTCTCACCTGGTAGCTGCGCCCGTTGCGACAGTGTCTGCTCCGCACGCTTCTTTTTGGCGACTGAGTCCCCAAAACACGCCTTTAACTCGTCAACAAAATGTTCCCACGTCGTAAGCGCGTCCTCGTGGTTCTCATACCACACGAGGGCGGTATCGGTCAGGGAGAACACCACGTTGGTGAGCTGAGCGGTTGCATCCCACCCGTTGGACTTGCTCACTCGTTTGTAGTGGACGAGCCACTCGTCGGCATCTTCCCCCGCTTTGCCTCCGAAGGTGGGTGGAACTCGGTAGTATGGCAGCGGACTGCTAGGCGCTGCCCTCGGAGTGGCTCCTTCTTCTGGCATGTCGAAGATGGTCACGGCTGATGGCGGGAGGCCGGCAAGTCGACGGCTTCGACGAAGCTGCGGCAGTGATGGTTCCGTTGTTGTGAGCGATACCCCGCACCTCCACCACTTTGTTACGCGCGAAGGAGACCGTGTATAACCCTTACGGATGAAGGGGACCGTTTACTTTAGGTCGCGAAGGTGAGCGCAAGAGCGGTCAGCTGGTTTATCAACTGAGCGTCGTTCTCTTCTTTCTTCTTCCACTCGGGACCGCAAGCACGTTCACTGGTCTTCGTTTTCTTCATGCGTAGCAATATTATACGTTAAACATTTCTAACCATATGCTCGATTTTGAGTTTTCAAGAAAAGAAACGAGCCTTCATGGTCGCCGCCTTCAACTTCCTGATATCCACGTGGGCTCTCAAGATGGTCATTAAATGTTAAATAAAAATATATTAGGTTCTTAGCCAGTTTCGACCTCCAAATATTCGTGGTAGCAATTAGTTAGAAACTCCCCGAACAAAAAATGAAAGTGGCGGAACTCAATAGTATGTAGTATAGGGTGATTTTTCTTTTTCTTTTTTTTACACATTTAACAGACCCTTCTTCTTTTTTTTTAATTTCTCGCTTTGTTGTAGAGCAATGTTACTTCGTCAGCTGGATTATTTTAAGAGGCGGAAAATATTTGCACGAGAAACCCAAACGTATAATCGACTAATTGAGATATTTTCGCTAATTAACTTTTAAATAATTCCTTTCAGGTACATAATCCAGTTTGAGCACTGTGACCAAGTAATCTTCGAGTAATCCAGCTTCTTGTGAAACAGCTGCTTTCCTAAAAAAGGTAACTGAACGAGAGCCTTTTTTTACCGCAAGTTTGACGGCGCTTTGCACAAAAGTGGTGTTAGTTTCAAAATTACTTCCTCGTCTATGTACCTTGAAAACCAACTGAATCCAATTCCTAAAGTGCGTTATATTTGCCCTAAAGTAGTAGTTAGAAAGCTAATTTATGAAATTTTCTTAATTAGTTAAAACTCAATTTTCATTTCGTGAGCAAGTAATCTCTGAGTAATCCAGCTCAACAGCAGATTTTTGCTATATGCCAAGGGCAATTTAAAAAAAATAGATAATAACCCAAAAAATGAAGAAGGAAAAGAAAACAATGCATATTTCTTTTCTTTCGTCGTTCTTTTTTTAAGTGAGGCAACAGTACAAGCCCGGTAGACTTGTTCTACCTGCAGAATCATAACTCAGATTACAGTGAAGCAAAGTTCCTTGAGATAAAGACGCCGCGGGGCCCTTTATAGAGTGTCGATGTTTCCTCGGCAAAGATACTCCTAGTTCCGATGGAAATTTTCAGCAACTGTGATGCAATATCCTAAGCTGCTCAAACCTACGCGCCCAGCCTTAGGCGTTGCACTGGCACCGGTGGGTGGCGTCGAATGAGCGGCCGCTTACAATCACCGCTGTCAAATTTGCCCTTCCGAACACTGAACAGTACTCGAAACGGCACATCTTATAGGCGTAGATGGTCTCAGCTATATGTTTGCAAAGGTTTAAACATATTTGTATGGTAGTTTGTCTACAGCAACAATTCTCAATGTTCTTACTGCTCCAAAAATCGTTGCAAAAGTTCCAAAGTCCATAGAGAAATATGGTATACCACTCTTAATGCGCCTACAGCTTTGTAATTTATGTATAATGTTTCCCTAACGCACGCATTCATTCTACGCAGTTTGACCTTGACGCGCATTGCAGTTAGCAAACGACAGACGTTGTAGACCCCCGGTAAATGCCGATACTAACTCGGAACGGCTTCCACAAAATATCTATATTTAATGTGCCACCGAACGTTGATATGAGCACACATTAGTCCTACCACGTTTCGTGCTGATACGCCCAAAGAATTTAAAACGGCTGAGTGTTAAAATTCCCGTGCATGTCCAAAGCGAAAGGAACGTAAAGTGGGTAATTTCCCACAACGACCTTTTACAGCGAAGATGTTTATGCGGACCCTGTGCCGTCATTGTCGGACTTCGCTAAAAAGGGGTCGCGTGATCTAGCGGGAGAGGAAAAGAAGAGCTCAACAGGGGGAAAGGGGTTGAGTGACCCCGTTCCCCCTGTAAGAATGCCAGCTTATACGCTAATCTTATAGGGCTGTCACACGGTGCATTTTCGGCGATCGAGCTAGATCGGCATCGAATTTCTCGACGCTTGATTCTACCCTGGCGCGATAGAAGCAAATGTTATGTTAAACAAACGCACAGTGCCAGGCGATTGAAACGCGAAACTAAGAGCGCGTGGCTGCCGACACTTCTTGCGCCAGCAAGAAGTGCCAGCAACCATGTCAATCATCAAACCAATCCAACCAATCCTCAAAACGATTGCAGCGCCCGCATCTCCAGTGCTGGGCCTTGCGCCCAATAAACGGGGCTTTGGATTGGTGGTTCCGCACATTGCATCCCAGCTACAACTATAGGAAGACCACGAGGAGGGCGTACTCTTGAGGAAGAAGCTGCTAACCGCGAGCGTCTGCGAGAATTGGCTCATTAACGGGCTCGTCATCGTAGGACCTGCCTCAAGCTCAAAAAAAAGAGAAGACACACTGGAAGAACCGAAAAAAAAGCTCTCCTAAAGCATGCTCACCACACGAAGCACACAAAAGCGAAAATGGGGTGAAAGAATGGTGAAACAAAATATTTACGGTATAAACTGCTTGCGAATTTTCGACTTGCATGGTGTAACACTCGGTGTAACCAACAGCTTCACTGATCGACCATATTCACGGACTTGAAGGGGCGGTGATTCTTTTTTTTGTCCCCACACAGCACTTGCATGGCCCAACACATCACCTTGAGAATTCCCGACAGCTCCTCCATATTTCCGTGCGCTAGCTACAATGTTTATTTCTGTGAATTTGAGTCGACGTTTCCATGAGACTTTTGGCTCAGACGGGCTACCTATCATCATCATCATCATCATCATCATCGTCAGCCTGGTTACGCCCACTGCAGGGCAAAGGCTTCTCCCATACTTCTCCAACAACCCCGATCATGTACTAATTTTGGCCATGCCATGCCTGCAAACTTCTTAATCTCATCCGCCCACCTAACTTTCTGCCGCCCCCTGCTACGCTTCCCTTTCCTTGGGATCCAGTCCGTAACCCTTAATGACCATCGGTTATCTTCCCTCCTCATTACATGTCCTGCCCATGCCCATTTCTTTTTCTTGATTTCAACTAAGATGTCGTTAACTCGCGTTTGTTCCCTCACCCAATCTGCTCTTTTCTTATCCCTTAACGTTACACCTATCATTCTTCTTTCCATAGCTCGTTGTGTCGACCTCAATTTGAGTAGAACCCTTTTAGTAAGCCTCCAGGTTGCTGCCCCGTAAGTGAGTACTGGTAAGACACAGCTATTATATACTTTTCTCTTGAGGGATAATGGCAACCTGCTGTTCATGATTCGGGAATGCCTGCCAAACGCACCCCAGCCCATTCTTATTCTTCTGATTATTTCCGTCTCATGATCCGCATCCGCCGTCACTACCTGCCCTAAGTAGATGTATTCCCTTACGACTTCCAGTGCCTCGCTGCCTATTGTAAATTGCTGTTCTCTCCCGAGACTGTTAAGCATTACTTTAGTTTTCTGCAGATTAATTTTTAGACCCACTCTTCTGCTTTGCCTCTCCAGGTCAGTGAGCATGCATTGCAATTGGTCCCCTGAGTTACTAAGCAAGGCAATATCATCAGCGAATCGCAAGTTACTAAGGTATTCTCCATTAACTTTTATCCCCAATTCTTCCCAATCCAGGTCTCTGAATACCTCCTGTAAACACGCTGTGACTAGCATTGCAGATATCGTATCTCCCTGCCTGACGCCTTTCTTTATTGAGATTTTGTTGCTTGCTTTATGGAGGACTACGGTGGGTGTGGAGCCGCTATGGATATCTTCCAGTATTTTTACATATGGCTCATCTATACCCTGATTCCGTAATGCCTCCATGACTGCTGAGGTTTCGACTGAATCAAACGCTTTCTCGTAATCAATGAAAGCTATATATAAGGGTTGGTTATCTTCTGCACATTTCTCTATCACTTGATTGATAGTGTGAATATGGTCTATTGTTGAGTAGCCTTTACGGAATCCTGCCTGGTCCTTTGGTTGACAGAAGTCTAAGGTGTTCCTGATTCTATTTGCAATTACCTTAGTAAATACTTTGTAGTCAACGGACAGTAAGCTGATCGGTCTATAATTTTTCAAGTCTTTGGCGTCCCCTTTCTTATGGATTAGGATTATGTTAGCGTTCTTCCAAGATTCCGGTACGCTCGAGGTCATGAGGCATTGCGTATACAGGGTGGCCAGTTTCTCTAGAACAATCTGTCCACCATCCTTCAACAAATCTGCTGTTACCTGATCCTCCCCAGCTGCCTTCCCCCTTTGCATATCTCCTAAGGCTTTCTTTACTTCTTCCGGCGTTACCTTCGGGATTTCGAATTCCTCTAGACTATTTTCTCTTCCATTATCGTCGTGGGTGCCACTGGTACTGTATAAATCTCTATAGAACTCCTCAGCCACTTGAACTATCTCATCCATATTAGTAATGATATTGCCGGCTTTGTCTCTTAACGCATACATCTGATTCTTGCCAATTCCTAGTTTCTTCTTCACTGTTTTTAGGCTTCCTCCGTTCCTGAGAGCATGTTCAATTCTATCCATATTATACTTCCTTATGTCAGCTGTCTTACGCTTGTTGATTAACTTCGAAAGTTCTGCAAGTTCTATTCTAGCTGTAGGGTTAGATGTTTTCATACATTGGCGTTTCTTGATCAGATCTTTCGTCTCCTGCGATAGTTTGCTAGTATTCTGCCTAACGGAGTTACCACCGACTTCCATTGCACACTCCTTAATGATGCCCACAAGATTGTCGTTTATTGCTTCAACACTAAGGTCCTCTTCCTGAGTTAAAGCTGAATACCTGTTCTGTAGCTTGATCTGGAATTCCTCTATTTTCCCTCTTACCGCTAACTCATTGATCGGCTTCTTATGTACCAGTTTCTTCCGTTCCCTCCTCAGGTCTAGGCTAATTCGAGTTCTTACCATCCTGTGGTCACTGCAGCGCACCTTGCCGAGCACGTCCACATCTTGTATGATGCCAGGGTTAGCGCAGAGTATGAAGTCTATTTCATTTCTAGTCTCGCCGTTCGGGCTCCTCCACGTCCACTTTCGGCTATCCCGCTTGCGGAAGAAGGTATTCATTATCCTCATATTATTCTGTTCCGCAAACTCTACTAATAACTCTCCCCTGCTATTCCTAGTGCCTATGCCATATTCACCCACTGCCTTGTCTCCAGCCTGCTTCTTGCCTACCTTGGCATTAAAGTCGCCCATTAGTATAGTGTATTTAGTTTTCACTCTGCCCATCGCCGATTCCACGTCTTCATAGAAGCTTTCGACTTCCTGGTCATCATGACTGGATGTAGGGGCGTAGACCTGTACAATCTTCATTTTGTACCTCTTATTAAGTTTCAGAACAAGACCTGCCACCCTCTCGTTAATGCTATAGAATTACTGTATGTTACCAGCTATATTCTTATTAACCAGGAATCCGACTCCTAGTTCTCTTCTCTCCGCTAAGCCCCGGTAGCACAGGACGTGCCCGCTTTTTAGCACTGTATATGCTTCTTTTGGCCTCCTAACTTCACTGAGCCCTATTATATCCCATTTACTGCCCTCTAATTCCTCCAATAGCACTGCTAGACTCGCCTCACTAGATAACGTTCTAGTGTTAAACGTTGCCAGGTTCATATTTCAATGGCGGCCTGTCCGGAGCCAGGGATTCTTAGCACCCTCTGCTGCGTCGCAGGTCTGACCGCCGCCGTGGTCAGTTGCTTCGCAGCTGCTGGGAACTGAGGGGCCGGGGTTTGATTGTTGTGCTCATAGGAGGTTGTGGCCAAGTACTGCACCAGGGTGGCCAATCCTGCTCTGGTGAGGGAGTGCGTTACCGGTTCTGATCACCGGGATCAGGCCACACTCCAGGCCTGTTTGTGCAATTTTATCAGCACGCGGGTTTTTTTTTAAATCCGGTGGAAAATTGCCGGCACCGGGATTCGAACCACGGACCTCTTGCACGCGAGGCGGGTGTTCTACCTCTACGCCACCGCTGCATCGTCCTGCCCATGCCCATTTCTTTTTCTTGATTTGGGCATGGGCAGGACATGTAATGAGGAGGGAAGGGAGGAGGGCCACCTATCGGGAGTGCTTAACGCATGCTTCAACTCCGCCGCGGGTCGGCCCGGTATTATACCATTTTCGGGTTCGGGCCAACTACGGGGAGTACTTAACACGTGCTTTACCTCCGCCGCGGGTCGGCCCGGCATTGCACTGTTTGCGATCGGCTCACGTATATGGGGAGTGCTTAACGCCTGCTTCACCTCCGCCGCGAGTCGGCCCGGCATTGCACTCTTTGGGATCGGTTCACGTATGGGGAGTGTTTCACGCCTGCTTCACTTCCGCCGCGGGTCGGTCCGGCGTTGGCTATGTTCGGGCTGGCCCACCTGTGGGGAGTGCTTAACGCCTGCGTCATGTCCGCCGCAGGTCGGCCCGGCATTCCACTCTTTGGGATCGGTTCACGTGTGGGGAGTGCTTAACGCCTGCTTGACCTGCGCCGCGGGTCTGCCCGGTATTATACTATCATCGGGGTCGGTCCAAGTATGGGGGCTGCTTAACGCCTGCTTCACCTCCGCCGCGGGTCGGCCCGGCATTGCACTCTTTGGGATCGGTTCACGTATGGGGAGTGTTTAAGGCCTGCTTCATTTCCGCCGCGGTTCCGTCCGGCGTTGGTTATGTTCGGGTTCGGCCCACGTGTGAGGAGTGCTTGACGCCTGCGTCACGTCCGCCGCAGGTCAGCCCGGCATTGCATTATCTTCATAGTGGCGAAAGTAGCTCTAAACAGCTCTGCTGTAAGAAACGCTGAAAGAAACCCTGTAAACGCTGCAAAATCCTATGTATGTTACCAATATGGATGTGCATTATATTACTCAACCTCTTTCCGTATAGCGGAGAACTGCGACTGACTCCCCAACTGCTTTTAATTCACTGACCACCTTTGTTATGATTTGATGATTTCCTAAGGTTCCTATGACGATTGACCGGTGCCTGTTGCTACGAGCAATTTTAACATGCCGATTTTGCGAATATGGCTTTCGTATTTGAACTTACGGCACATGTCACGGAATTAGGGCCACTGCATATGCGTGCTAACTCGCAAGCCATTCTGCGCACGCGCCACAACCTCGAAAGCAGCTCGGAAGTGTACTAGAAGGCTGTATTTCAGGCGCGCTATAATCCTCCCCTGTCTATAAACGAGCTTGTGATCTCAGCGGAACTAATTTTACCAGAACATTCAGGTGCGGCTCAGCGTCTTATCCAAGGGCTGCTTCTAGTTATAATTAAGATTGTACGTCGGGTATCAAGCCGCGCGCATACGTGAAAAATTCGATTATGAGGACTTGCGTCTCCATCTCGCAGTCGTAAGTGACGTTCAACTCTAGCATTTATGCAATAAGCCTGAATTCAATCTATTTGAGTTACAAGGTTAACTATGCGCTGCTCCCAGTACAGTGTCGAACTATCCTAGGCTAAGAACGAGGTACCGCCGAAACGCGAAGTGCGTTTGGCTTAAAAATGACGAATTCAAGTGGACCAACCTTCAACGCAAGGCTCCATAGCATCGGTGGTGGACGCAGGAGACCGTTCAAGGACAGCGTTGGGGGCATGCTGTAGGATTCGGGAGTCGTGGCCTTGGGGTGTGACGTTACACAGAGGGTCGCTGTCTAGCCTACGCCACCGGTGCGTTTTGTAACGGATAGCTGACCTACTCTACCGGGTTGCCACACGGAGGCTAAGCGGACCCACACCGTCGTCCGATTTTTCTTTTTTTTTTGACGAGGGTTGCTTCTTTCGTGAAGATTACGCGGCCTAGATGATGATGAACGGAACAGGGGTATATTTACATTGTAAATAAAAACTTGTTTACATAGAACAAGAGGTACTTGAAATGTATGCAGCACGGAGGGCAGTAAAGATAAAAAAAATATTGGGTTTTACGTGACAAAACCGCTTTCTGATTATGAAGCACGCCATAGTGCGGGATTCCAGAAATTCGGACCACCTGGGGTTCTTCACCGTGCACCTAATCTAAGTACACCCTTGTTTTCGCATCCCCCCCCCCCCATAGGAATGTGGCCGCCGTGGCCGGGATTCAATCCCGCGACCTCGTGCTTAGCAGCCCAGCACCATAGCCACTAAGCAACTACGGCGGTTGGGCAATGCAACGTTATCATACCATGAGTTACAGGTTGGAAGGCTACTTCTTTCTGGCAAGCACACATCGGAGCACACCAGCACACGCTAGCTACGTCAAAGGTGTCCACTTTTAACCCCTCTGTCCTCCCTAGATCTCTCGGCCAGGAAAATCCGCGCTCATACCACTTCCAATCGGAGCACTCGTAGTCGCATTGAGGGTGAGAGTGTGCACAGTCACTCTGGCTCTTTTGTTCAAGGAACTCCATCGGTGAAATACCCCCACACGCACACGGCTCACTGCCCCAGAGAAGGATGGGGATGCTCGTAGACAAGGTTGTCACCGTTGACTCCATCTGCGTGTCTTGGCTCCTGGTATGGCCCCGCAGCGACCGTAACGAAGCGGCGTATAATGCATTTTCACTGGAGTTTCTTGGTCGCAGCGTCGGGTCGACGACCAAGTGCCATCCATCAACCACATAGCCGCCAAACGTGTCTCATCGTGGTGTCGCCGTTGGTCTGTCCGAGGGGACGTATTGTCAGCCTCACGAAACGATTCGTCGTAGTAGGGCAAGAGATGCTGGAAGGTCGCTTCCCCCGCTGGCCGATCGTAACAATTCGCACTATAAGCCGAACAGCGTTCCTGCTGAGCTCCGTGTCACCGGTATGAGCGGAACGGGCAATGAACGTCAAGGCAATGTTGTCAAATATTTCGCTTGGCGCTCACTACAACCAAGGGCTTCCGGTCGGTTTAATTTCGTGCACTGTCGAGCCACTGGCGGCACTCCTCAGCGCGCCAGCGCGGTGAGGTGCTTGCTGGATGCCGGGGCGCCTCTGGCCAGCAGAAGGTGACTTAGCGTGATACGCCACGCCAACATGTCGCACCCACGTGCTACAGTGCGTACACGTACTGAAGTGTTCAGGCGCAACGCTAAACCTTGCTATCGGTGCTATGCATCGCCCTTCGGGCTCTACTGCCAACTATTTAATCTCATTGTTTTGCGACGGAGCTGTTATACGCTAGGTTCTGGCGGTTTGTGTGCGTAGGCAAAAAAGATAGCGGCCACCCCAGAGCTAAAAGAGCTAAAACATAAAGCAAAATTGTATCGCCGGTAGGCCCCAGGTGCGTTTAATCGCGAAAAGTGTGAAAACATATTGGGACAGAAAAAATATCGCAATGAAAAAGTAGAATCGGAACAGACATGGTTTAGTATGGATTCCGGTTTGACGTCACGGGCAGTATATAGGCAAACCACGTAACCTTATCTCAGTTCCGTTCCACCCGTGCAATGGGTAGGCCGAGTGCGGTGAGGACTGCGGAAGGACAGCGCGCCTACGAAGAACACCGTCGTGAACAGAAGCGGGAATGTGTGCGGCGACGGCGGGCAGCACGTAATAGGGACGAACATAGAGCTGCAAACGCCGACCGTATGCACCTTTGGTTGGATCACCCCTACCGACTCCGCTTCTATCGTAATTGTAGCTGATTTCAACATAGACGTGTCTCGGCCAGACGGAAAGTGGTACGTGGCGTTTCTCTTGGAAAGGTTCGGCATTCAGTGCTACACAAGTATGAGTGGGCCCAAGACATGCCATCGGTCGTGTATAAACCTCACATTGGTCAAGAACCTTTCCAGTGTCGTTACAGAGCCACTGGCCGTATATCATAGCGATTGTAAAGCGATAGTCACCTTGGTGACCAAATAGTAAATGCAAAAAAGGAAAGAAAACAAGGATAAAAATGAGAAAATTCATCGAGTATGAATCTTTATGAAACAAAAAAAAAAAATGTGAAAAAACTAAATTTATTGTGGCTGTGTCTTTTATTTGTAATCAACATTCTTATTATGAACATATTTACCACTATATATACAGCTCCGCTGGTCGCATGCCTTCACAGAGTGGAATGGCTCTGAATTTTTTTCTATCCCATGCACCAGGCGGCTACGGCATACTGATCCGGCCGCGACGGCTGCATTCCGATGTCGGGGAAAATCAGGAGATGTTATCAAACTGATTAACCTACCTCATCTCGACTCGCCCAAACAATTTGGCTGGCCCCATAAGTGTCTTGCCGCAAATATAAAGGCACACATCCGTATAAAACAAAAACAACGGCAGAATACTGTTGCGCCATTCAGAGTGAACATTAGATTCGGTGTTCGGACACTGGGAAAGTGCACGTTGTCTTGGACTCATTTTCCTGAATGCACTTTGCTGACTGTACAGTAAAAGAAAATGTGGAGCGGAACTCGGCGAACAGGTAGCGACAACTGCGTGCCGAGCATGTGACAAATACTACAGCCGCGAAAATATCTCACTTCGGGCATCACTCACTATGTACTGGCTGCTGTCAAGTCCCGAGTATTTCGGGAAATGTTAAACACTGCCGGAAACATCCCACACTTTTTAAAGCATGTGAATATCAGCGATAGTAATGCGCCCTTTCTCACATGGTTCTATTTCTTTTTTGAAGAACTGGGTATCCCTGACAAGGTCAATAATGTCTTCCATTACGTCCAGTACATTACGAAAAAAAAAAATAATAAGCTTGGCACCGTGCCGGTTCCTGCTCAGAAATTCGGACGAGGCAATTACCTACGTTTTCCGCCCTTTTACCACCTTCGCCATAGGTCTGCGTTTTGTCTTCCAGCTCACCAACCCAAATATATGCGCACTGCCTAATGCCGCGCGAGATAAATCTTCAGGGGCACGTGAGTTTGACAGTGATGGATAGCGGTTGGTCTAAGAAATGAAGGCCTTCTCCTTATTGTACGAAAGTTCAGTGCATCCCTGAACGTTTTCGAGATCACACTGCGCGCCCGCCCTTGCACCACGCGGCTCCACCGAAGCCGACTTACTTGGGGAACGCGTCTTTATATTTTTGACTATATTATGGAAACCGGAAAAAATAGAGCTAGAAAGGGCACGACCCTGTCCTCCGTCTCGCGTAGAACGTGATCTTGACTTTCTTTCGAGTGTAGAGGTCTCGGAGAAATTCCACAACTATTGCGCGAGTCACTACAGGATTATTGTTAACGATCCCTATGTGCGCCCGTGCGCTCCGGTTGCCCATTATGACTGCGGTGGTATGCGTAGTAGTGCTGCACTTGTTCATATTCGTAGGTATGCTACGTCTAACTTATCGCAGCTGGACTTAATGAAGCGCCTTTCTAAATTCTCCAGAAACGATCAAGCAAGTGGAGAATTGTTCACTTCCGTGCTGCGATGCTGCGGCGTTCTCATTAGCGCTCATGCAGTGCTTCATTAGCGACTGCCCTTCTCGTATACACAGCATCGTGAAAGCGTCTTGCCTACAGTCACGCACTCAGATCTACTCGGCATTGTTCCGTGGCTCTTCAACTACTTCGTTTGGTCCTCTTTATTTCCTTCTATGCAGTGCAGCGGTCGGACTCTGGGGAGGAGATATAAAGAGGCAATTGTGGCAGCGAACACGAAAGCCAGATGGGAGCCAAAGATGCGGAAGAGCCGCTGCTATGCAGTGCTCTCGTAAGTGGCTTCTGGCTGGCAGTGCCACAGGCGTCTCTGCTAAATCAGTCCCGCGGAAGCGTACGCTGAGCCCCACTGTGCGTCCCGCGGGGAAGGCACGCGGCCTGAGAATGGCATGGGTCTCCGAATGGGCGCGGCAGTTGTGGAGCACAGCGGCGCGCGAAACGCAGCCGGATGTGTTTTTCCCGCGGAGCCGCGCTCTGCCTGCAGACCCGAACAGCAAGCGAAATCAAAACAGAGACGTTGCTGCGCTGTTAATTCACGGCCGGCTATAAAGCATGACGATGCGCTCCTGGAAAATTTAGTGCAGCGGCAGCTGGCAATACAAGTGCTGAGACTCGAGGATGCGGCGTCGAGTGGCGGCCCAGGGTCGTTTTGCTGTACGTGTGCAGTTCTTGTGCTTGGCTAGTGGGCGGAATGGGGGCTGTCTTACTGCGGGCACGCTTTGCAAGCGGCACTATTTGTGCAAAGAAGTGCCGCCAGCTTCCTGCGCAATCCGCCCCGTCCGTTGGCCGAAAGAGCACGATAAAGAACTGTCGAGAACTGGCATGCTTAAGGTGCTTCCATTCTCGCCACTGATTCGGACATAAAATACGTGCATTTCCTCGCCGTTCATAATATCGGCTTCTTTTTACGTTTAGTCCTCTCCTTCGTATCCCTTTCGCTTCAACTAATGCGTACATAAAGAAAGCGAAACAAGGGGCTGTATAATGTAAAACTATTCCAACCTGTTTTTATTCCAATCTCCTGACGTCAAACTTACGTAACTGCCTACGCAAGCACCGGGCGGTGACCCGCAGCACTGACTGAATAGCTCAATCAAACGCTCACTTCGTTTGTAAGAGGTCACTTTTGTTTGCTTTAAAAACGAATAACATTGCCTGCACTGAGAGGCTTGCCTTATCTAATTGGCTGACAAGAGGCGAGGAGCACACTAAAGTGGAGAGGGATTCGATGGGGCCCAGCCAGTCCAGTGAAAATAGATAACCGCATGAGGAGGGTGGTGCTGGCGTCTGCCATTGGTCCGCTATACTTTGCTTGCGGTGGCTGGTCGAAAGTCGCGGCGGCGTGCAACGGAAGGTTAAAAATGCCACTAAAACAGATCCTCGGCAAAGAAGAGCTGGCAAAGCGATGTCGTATACGTGCTAAAAAGGCTCGATAACGTTATACTGCCATGCAAGAAGTTTTATTTTACGCAAATAAATCCATGTTCTCCGGCAGGTGTGAGCGCCAGTGATTCAGCGATCGGCGAGCAGCCATCTTCTATTGTTTCGGAACGGAGCAGTCTCCGGCGATTCAGAAAAAAAAATATCATTTTTGTTCGGCATATTAGTGCATCTTTAACGCACACACGTCACTTTTACACGGTCGGTTTTCGCGGTTTTGTGACGTCGCGTGACAGACAGGTAAAGTGGGAGTGGCCCGAAAATTGTTTTACCAATTGTGAAGGGCTGACTGCAGAATTGGAATAGAAAAGTTAGGAATAGCTTTACGCTATAGCGTAAAGTCACCACCAGTCACTAAAACAGCCACTCGGCCACCTTCCGTGTCTTCCGTGCCGAAGTGCACTAAGCTGACAGTGAGGCCACACTTCATACCCGGTACAAGCCTTCGTAACTGTACGGACATGCAGCAACTGAAATCCCTATTGCCGAGTTAAAAATGAATAATCAAAAGCAAAAAAAAATTTGCAAAAACCATCGGCGATAATTGTATATGAAAGTGAATAGCCGAATGAATGATCGAGCAAATGAACGAATGAAAGAACCAGTGAGCGAGCGAACAAACGAACGTTTTCCTTGCCGAGCGCTTCACAAAGCTAAGGCGTGGCAGTCACCTTCTACCTCCCCTCGACCTCCCTTCCCCCCCCGCCCCCAGAACCTGCCCCGCCCTTCATATATATATATATATATATATAGAAAGGAAAAAGGTAGGACAACAAAGACCAAAGGAGGCAGGATAAAAAAATAGAATATAAAAATAAATTGACAGCCACTTAAGTACCCTTACGTGATTAGAAAGCGAAAGCATAATGATTTATCTAATTAATTCGTTACGTCCATGATACGTGCCGGCATACATCGTTACGCGTACTTTACAACTCTACCTTAATCCACTTTGCTCTAATCTGTACCAACCTTACTCCAATTCAGTCCACCATAATCAACCTTTCTCTAATTTGTATCAACCTTAATTCGCCTTACCCAAATTTGTACCAACGTGAACCAGCCTTAATCTACTTTAATCCGCCTTATTCCACCTTAATCCACCTAGAACTACTTTCATTCACCTTCGTTCACTACACCTTCATTCGCTTGCAAGTAAGCCACCTTAGTCTAACTTGTCCGAACTTCAATGCTGTATTACTGCTGACGCCATGCAAGAGTCTGATGATGTCATTGTTGATGATCTTTGTTTCCACCCGTTGCAAACAACACATGCTTCTCTGCCTCATGGGACATAAAATGCTTTCACATTAATAAAGATCAGGATAAACACGTATATAAGTAGCGACAATCAAGTAATAACACAATATACACATAACAAATTACATATACGGAAGAGAGAAACTATACAATACAGGAGAGGAATGAAGCTAGAGAGAAAGCTTAAGAGAAAGTGCTTAGCACGGACCAGAAAGAAAATACCACGTTTTGAAGGATGTCAAGATGGAGAAAATGGCCGATGTCAAGACGGCGCGCTTTGCGGAGAGTCGAGCGCCTGCTGAGAGAGCCAGGAGCTTGAAACGGCCTATGTTCCCTGGTAGTCTTCTTCGGAACCCGCCGTGAAACAAAAACTCCGGACATGTAGCAATTCCATGAGTGATATTCTATAAAAAGAGGACATCGGTACGTTTACGTCTGCATCTCACTGATGGAAGTGCAGGATGATTATTCAGACCGGAAAATATTTCGGTGCGCGAGGTAAGAAAACCGTGCTTCTATATGCTCAGAAACTCCTTACTTAACACGCTTTATTATTATGCTATTTGAATTGCTTGTGCCATTGCACACCGCTAAAGCGCACTCAAGTACTGCAAGACATCTGGATGTAAACAGTTTGAGGAAGGGAAGAACAGCTCAGAAATATATTGCAAGTCTACAGACGGCGTGCGCAGGTCTCGTGTTGCCACGCGCTTAAAGCAGGCGGATGGGCTTAACGTACTGTCAAACACACACACACACACACACACACACACACACACGCACACGCGCACGCGCACGCGCACACGCACACGCACACGCACACACACACCACACACCGAGATTTCTGATATCAACAACCTTGCTCAACACTGTACAATCGACAGAATAAGGGAAGAAAATATTGCGGGTTTGAGATGAGTATAACAGAATTCTCGTTTTAGATGAATTTACAGTGAACTCGTTTATTTGGCGCCACGCGGAAAATGACGATAGGTCAGATTGCAGAGCACAGCAGTCCTCAAAACTGCATATCTCTTTAAATATCTTGATGTCACCAGTGCGAATAATAATAATAATAATAATAATAATAATAATAATAATAATAATAATAATAATAATAATAAATGGTTAATGAAGATGTTTGTATCATCATCATCATCAGCCTAGTTACGCCCACTGCAGGGCAAAGGCCTCTCCCATACTTCTCCAACTACCCCGGTCATGTACTAATTGTGGCCATGTTGTCCCTGCAAACGTCTTAATGTCATCCGCCCACCTAACTTTCTGCCGCCCCCTGCTACGCTTCCCTTCCCTTGGAATCCAGTCCGTAACCCTTAATGGCCATCGGTTATCTTCCCCCCTCACTACATGTCCGGCCCATGCCCATTTCTTTTTCTTGATTTCAACTAAGATGTCATTTACCCGCGTTTGTTGCCTCACCCAATCTGCTCTTTTCTTATCCCTTAACGTTACACCCATCATTCTTCTTTCCATAGCTCGTTGCGTCGTCCTCAATTTCAGCAGAACCCTTTTCGTAAGCCTCCAGGTTTCTGCCCCATATGTGAGTACTGGTAACACACAGCTGTTATACACTTTCCTTTTGAGGGATAGTGGCAACCTGCTGTTCATGATTTGAGAATGCCTGCCAAACGCACCCAAGCCCATTCTTATTCTTCTGGTTATTTCAGTCTCATGATCCGTATCCGTGGTCACTACCTGCCCTAAGTAGATGTATTCCCTTACCACTTCCAGTGCCTCGCTACCTATCGTAAACTGCTGTTCTCTTCCGAGACTGTTAAACATTACTTTAGTTTTCTGCAGATTACTTTTCAGACCCGCCCTTCTGCTTTGCCTCTCCAGGTCAGTGAGCATGCATTGCAATTGGTCTCCTGAGTTACTAAGCAAGGCAATATCATCAGCGAATCGCAAGTTGCTAAGGTATTCTCCATCAACTTTTATCCCCAATTCCTCCCACTCCAGGTCTCTGAATACCTCCTGTAAACATGCTGTGAATAGCATTGGAGAGATCGTATCTCCCTGTCTGACGCCTTTCTTTATTGGAATTTTGTTGCTTTCTTTATGGAGGACTACGGTGGCTGTAGAGCCGCTATAGATATCTTTCAGTATTTTTACTATGGCTCATCTACACCCTGATTCCGTAATGCATCCATGACTGCTGAGGTTTCGACTGAATCAAACGCTTTCTCGTAATCAATAAAAGCTATATATAAGCGTTGGTTATATTCTGCATATTTCTCTATCACTTGATTGATAGTGTGAATATGGTCTATTGTTGAGTAGCCTTTACGGAATCCTGCCTGGTCCTTTGGTTGACAGAAGTCTAAGGTGTTCCTGATTCTATTTGCGATTACCTTAGTAAATACTTTGTAGGCAACGGACAGTAAGCTGATCGGTCTATAATTTTTCAAGTCTTTGGCGTCCCCTTTCTTATGGATTAGGATTATGTTAGCGTTCTTCCAAGATTCCGGTACGCTCGAGGTTATGAGGCATTGCGTATACAGGGTGGCCAGTTTCTCTAGAACAATCTGACCACCATCCTTCAACAAATCTGCTGTTACCTGATCCTCCCCAGCTGCCTTCCCCCTTTGCATAGCTCCTAAGGCTTTCTTTACTTCTTCTGGCGTTACCTGTGGGATTTCAAATTCCTCTAGGCTATTCGCTCTTCCACTATCGTCGTGGGTGCCACTGGTACTGTATAAATCTCTATAGAACTCCTCAGCCACTTGAACTATCTCATCCATATTGGTAACGATATTGCCGGCTTTGTCTCTTAACGCAGACATCTGATTCTTGCCTATTCCTAGTTTCTTCTTCAATGTTTTTAGGCCTCCTCCGTTACTGAGAGCCTGTTCAATTCTGTCCATATTATAGTTCCTGATGTCCGCAGTCTTACGCTTGTTGATTAGCTTAGAAAGTTCTGCCAGTTCTATTCTAGCTGTAGGGTTAGAGGCTTTCATACATTGGCGTTTCTTGATCAGATCTCTCGTCTCCTGCGATAGCTTACTGGTTTCCTGTCTAACGGCGTTACCACCGACTTCTATTGCGCACTCTTTAATGATGCCCATGAGATTGTCGTTCATTGCTTCAACACTAAGGTCCCCTTCCTGAGTTAAAGCCGAATACCTGTTCTGTAGCTTGATCCGGAATTCCTCTAGCTTCGCTCTTACCGCTAACTCATTGATTGGCTTCTTGTGTACCAGTTTCTTCCGTTCCCTCCTCAAGTCTAGGCTAATTCGAGTTCTTACCATTCTATGGTCACTGCTGCGCACCTTGCCGAGCACGTCCACATCTTGTATGATGCCAGGGTTCGCGCAGAGTATGAAGTCGATTTCATTTCTAGTCTCACCATTCGGGCTCCTCCACGTCCACTTTCGGCTAATCCGCTTGCGGAAAAAGGTATTTATTATCCGCATATTATTCTGTTCTGCAAACTCTACTAATAACTCTCCTCTGCTATTCCTAGAGCCTATGCCATATTCCCCCACTGACTTGTCTCCAGCCTGCTTCTTACCTACCTTGGCATTAAAGTCGCCCATTAGTATAGTGTATTTTGTTTTCACTCTACCCATCGCCGATTCCACGTCTTCATAGAAGCTTTCGACTTCCTTGTCATCATGACTGGCTGTAGGGGCGTAAACCTGTACAACCTTCATTTTGTAACGCCCACCATAGGTAATGGTGGGCGTTAAAGTCACCAGTGAGCACCCACGGCTGTGGAGTCGATGTCAAAATTCCCCGTAAGCGCTCACAATCAAGGCGGCTTGTTGGAGATAAATAGGCTCCAAGAATTGTGAAGGTGAGCTTTTTCTTCTTCACTGTTAAGCAAACGTATTGATTTGTTTCGTCAGGAGGCCCTAGGTGATGTACATAAGTCAAGTCAAGGCGTATAAACACAACGACCTTGCTGCACTCTCCATGAGTAGAGGAAATCTAGCACTCATACCCGGACAGTCAGATGGGAGTTGACAGGTTGGGCTCGCAAATCACGATAATGGGGAATTGGTGCGTAAATACAAACTGTCTAAAGTAGGACATGCATGACTTAAGCCCTCTGGCGTTCCACTGAAAGACAGATGCATTCTTGACCTCCTCTTGAAACGACGGCAATTCTCGGGCCGTGGTTTTACCCTAGAGCCGCAAGCACCGGACTCAAGGTGTCCAGCACCTGCAGTGCGCTCTGTGCCGACGGGGTATTATGCCATATTCCCCCACTGACTTGTCTCCAGCCTGCTTCTTACCTACCCTGGCATTGAAGTCGCCCATCAGTATAGTGTATTTTGTTTTGACTTTACCCATCGCCGATTCCAGGTCTTCATAAAAGCTTTCGACTTCCTGGTCATCATGACTGCATGTAGGGGCATAGACTTGTACCACCTTCAATTTGTACCTCTTATTAAGTTTCACAACAAGACCTGCCACCCTCTCGTTAATGCTATAGAATTCCTGTATGTTACCAGCTATTTCCTTATTAATCAGGAATCCCACTCCTAGTTCTCGTCTCTCCGCTAAGCCCCGGTAGCACAGTACGTGCCCGCTTTTTAGCACTGTATATGCTTCTTTTGTCCTCCTAACCTCACTGAGCCCTATTATATCCCATTTACTACCCTCTACTTCCTCCAATAACACTGCTAGACTCGCCTCACTAGATAACGTTCTAACGTTAAGCGTTGCCAGGTTCAGATTCCAATGGCGGCCTGTCCGGAGCCAGGTATTCTTAGCACCCTCTGCAGCGTCACAGATCTGACCGCCGCCGTGGTCAGTTGCTTCGCGGCTGCTGGGGACTGAGGGCCGGGGTTTGATTGTTGTATTCATATAGGAGGTTGTGGCCAAGTACTGCACCAGGGTGGCCAATCCTGCTCTGGTGAGAGAGTGCGTTACCGGTTCTGGTCACCGGGATCAGGCCGCACTCCAGGCCTGTTTCTGCAATTTTCTCAACACACGGCTTTTTTTTGTATTTTCCAGTGGAGAATTGCGACGCACCGGGATTTGAACCACGGTCCTCTTGCACGGGAGGCGGATGCTCTACCGTCCCCGCAGGAGTTAAATTAAACATTAAATTATGGGGTTTTACGTGACAAAACCACTTTCTGATTATGAGGCACGCCATAGTGGAGGACTCCGGAAATTTCGACCGCCTGGGGTTCTTTAACGTGCACCTAATTCTAAGAACACGGGTGTTTTCGCATTTCGCCCCCATCGAGATGCGGCCGCCGTGGCCGGGATTCGAACCCGCGACCTCGTGCTCAGCAGTCTAACACCATAGCCACTGAGCAACCACGGCGGGTCCCGCAGGAGTTGTGCGCCTCATTTCACCTACAGTGGTGCCCTATTTGATCACTCAAGGTGGACCAATCTGAGCTCGGTTATACCGCACGGATGGCACTCGGCTAGAGAACCTGGTATTTATGTCCTGCACATGTGTGGCCATATATAATTGACCATATATATCTTTTTTTTTTGAGGGAGGGTTCCCGTACAGTGATAAAATAAAGGAAAATACATTAAAAAGAAAAAAAAGAAAAAATTGGGGAAAAAAAACGTAAGAGGTGATTTGAACTCGTGATCCTTGCATGTTGCCTGGAAAGATGGCTCAGTCGGTTGGTTCGTCAGGCCTCAGGTTACTTTCAAGCGCCATAGCTCCTGCTCCGAGCCTCATACTTACGTGGAAAGGGACTTATGTTGCCCGCGATAGTCGCTTGTTGTGGTTCCGAGTGGTTGGAAGGCATACTTTCTTGGAAAAATGGCCGCTCGAGGAGAAGAGCGAACTTGAGCGGCTTTAGACACTAGGAAAACTGCCTTAAAATATTTAGACTTGAGGGAAAACTTCGTTAACAAACTATAACACGGCAATCAGCACTCGAATACGACGAGAGAAATTATTGAGACGTGGAAAACTCCCGTGAAATAAATATGGTTTGCGAGACAAATGCTTGTAAGTATTGAACCTCTTAAAAGATGAGGGGGAATAAGCGCTCACCGAGAGGGCATCGTCCGCGCGAGACCACCACCAGGCACCTTACTGAGACGGGGAGGACTCTGCGGCCGGAACAAAGCCTCCCTTCTCCGCCGGCCAAGAGGGGAAAACGCGCTTTCCGATCGCTCAAGGTTGCGCGGACCTAGTATAACTCTAGCGTCTAGGAAAAGCTTAAACAGGTGCGAGGGCGGCACGCAAAGCGTGGGAAGCTAGCCGCCAGAATAACTATCTCAGGGACTGCTGCTGACGAGGGCGAAATACCTTCGTGTAATTATAATAACCCTAATAGCACTATTTTCGAAAAAAAAGGAAACGGCCCAGAGGGCTATACTACGAGAGCTATGACTGATAATTTTCTACATATATATATATATATATATATATATATATATATATATATATATATATTCATCTCATCTATTGGATCGCATGCGCGCGCTGTTGCTTTGTCTCTGCGTGTAGTAGTTAAGAGAGCCAGTTTAAGGGCGGTGCCACTTCCCGAAAACTCGTCAGTGGGACGACTGCGTCTTCAGTTGAAATAGTTGTAATCCGCTTAAAATTGCCTGTTCCGGTTTGTGAGAAGGAGAAACAAGCAAGGGATGAGTAACATTTTTCCAGATAAAACTAACTGTCCTAGTACTTCTTTTGTCGCACATGTAAAAACGGTTCTCGTCCTGGTGAACGCCGATTTAGATTAATCTCACCCATGTTCTATTAACTCATGCTGATTTTCCCCCACTTTCTAGGTTATTTGAGTTTGAGTTTTAATTCAAGTGTTGATTGTATATACTATGTACGACTTTAATTAATAAACATATGCATAATTGATTATGAAGACGCATAAAACGAGTTAGCTCTGTATGTGCGCCACGTAGAATCCATTGTACTCAACAATGTACGAGCTTGAACTTTTTCTGTTAGCTGTCGTTATGCCAACATGCGTGTAGGGGGGTGAAGCCCACTAGAGCCTTTATATATATATATATTTATATATATATATATATATATATATATATATATATATATATATATATATATATATATATATATATATATATATATATATATATATAAACGAGAAGAAAGGGGGTTAACCGAGGGGCCCGATTTGTATTAGATTAGTCATATCATGAGAAGCCCACAAACACTGACACCAAGGACAACATAGGGGAAATTACTTGTGCTGAATAACTGAAATAAAGAAACGATAAATTCATGGAAATTCAAGTGGATGAAAAAACAACTTGCCGCAGGTGGGAGCCGAACCCAGAACCTTCGCATTTCGCCCCTCGGTTAACCCCCTTTCTTCTCGTTTATTACATAACGAGGGTCTCGAATCCGGCAACATTGATGCCTTCAGGTAGCATATGTGGGTTTATTGACCAGTTGCCTTCACCCAAAAAGTTCACGTTCTCGTGACGCCTGCGGCAAAAACAACGTTCCACGTCCGCCGCCAAGGTCTATGAGTGGTGGCGCTGGCTAACACTCCCAGGGTTCTACTAGTACACATAAATACCCAAGAAAGTGGATGGGGAAACGCCGCCGTGGTAGCTCAATTGGTAGAGCATCGCACGCGAAATGCGAAGGTTGTGGGTTCGGCTCCCACGTGCGGCAAGTTGTTTTTTCATCCACTTGAATTTCCACTAATTTATCGTTTCTTTATTCAGCACAAGTAATTTCCCCTATGTTGTCCTTGGTGTCAGTGTTTGTTGGCTTCTCATGATATGACTATATATATATATATATATATATATATATATATATATATATATATATATATATATATATATATATATAAACGCTCGTCTTCCGAGCTTTGTGCTGCACGTTAAAGAACCTCGTGCGCTCCACAATAATCCGGAGCCCTCAACAAACTCACTGCGGCGTCTCTCGTAATCGGAGCGCCTGCTTTCGGACGTTAAGCCCCATCAGTCTGTCAGTAAATCTGGTTTCCTTATTTATTTATTTATCTGTTTATTTGTTTCTTTACTTATCCATTTATTTATTTATTTATTTATTTGCTCCTTTATTTATTTATTCGTTTGTTTGTCTAGTTACTTAGTTAGTTAGTTAGTTAGTTCTTTAGTTAGTTATGAGACGATATGTCTCATGAAATGGGGTACTTAAATGCTAGGTTTCGTTGCGAACACGTTATAAACTTACAAAATGTCTGCCTGGGATTGCAGCAGTTAGAAAAGTGTTAGGAAGGCGTTAGGAACAAACAACAATAGTCAATGAGACAGTTGTAACCTGCTGGTCAAAGACATTTCTCCATCCCTACGCTGACGTTTAAAAATTAACGTCTAAAGGTGGCTAGCAGCGAGATTGCCACTGCGTGTGTTTCGCGATTCATGGATGGCGTGGATATATGCAGAAAGTTACACAAGGATGTTTATTGCTGGTTTTTACAATTAGCGATGGTTTCTACCACAATTTCTTGTGTCTTTCCGTTCACAATTATTTATATATTTATTTATTTGTCATGTTTGGCGATAAACTTCTTAATTACTGTGCTCGTAGAACCGAAGCCGTAAGTATTTTTGAGGCCATTGCGTTTGATTGGAATACTTGTGCTAAAAGATATCCACTCTTAGACGTTCAACTTATCGGGACTACTTTCAGCGCCGTAAGCGAAAAGTGCCGCGCCATTGCTCCTCTTCTATTTTAAGATTACGGTGTAAACCGCGCTCCATCTTGAAGCAAAATTGAGCTTTATGCACTAGAAGGGAAACTTGGGCGAGTTGGTGGTGATTCGTGTTTCGGACAGCGCAAAACAGACGGGGATGAAGGAAACGAAGGACACGACACTGGCCGTGTTAGCCCGTGCTTTAAGCCTCGTTTGTTTTGGGTCAGGTTCCACTAGGCTCGGTTTCTCGTCCGTGATTTCTCAGTCAGAAGGCTCTTGCGAACACATAAGCGCTCAACCAGTGCAGCCGCCGGTGGCGGCTGTACTTATCTAGCGGCGCCGTGTGTGAGCGAGGCGGAAAAGAAAACTCGGCTTGAAAGAGGAGCAAAGAAAGAAGCCCCATGCCAGGCTCCACTGTAGGTGACTCTGACCGCGAATCACTGCGCTCAATTCCTCGGGCATCTTCCCTCTCCGACTATAAAGCGCAGACAAGCGCGACCGCACTCCGCAGTTCTCCGCGCTGTTAGCGCAATCACTGTGAGAACTATGGAGAAGAATGGCTCGTTGGTTAGGAAACATTCGGTTTCAGAACCGAGACATGAGACTGCGCAGGCGCCATCGTAGTGGCCAACAGAAAACCATAGCTACAGCTGAACAGTACGGTGCTGCGTCAAATAAGGTGCGCCACAAACGAAAGTACCATGAGAGGAAATCCAGGCCTTGTCATGGGCTATTTGCATGGCGTTTCCGCCCCAGCTTTCCTAAATAAATGAGCCGTAACGTGCCAAGGAGCCAGCGTTCTTACTGCGCCTTGGGAATCCACATCGTTATTCTACGACAATACTGCAGACGTACGCCGGATAGGCTCCCCGGACACACGACAGAACAACGAAAAAAAATTCCTATAGGATTCGTAGCAGAAATAAAGCTCATTTATGACCGGCTCAAAAAGTTTACGGGATGCGGTCTTCGTGAAAAAAGCCATTTTTGAGGCGTGGGCCACGCACGCGGCCTGGAATTCTAATGTGCTGTCTTTAGTGGCGGAACCAGCGCATTACGCACCGCTACACTTTCAGGCTGCCTGTCCAGGCTATGCGTAAATTTAGCTTTCTCGTTCAACCCGCGTCGCGCCAACCGTTGGTCTAAATAGTGGTCTTGCTGCATGGTGCCCTAACATCGCAAGCAGTCTAATTTATTGTGCACTATACTATATCAAAGACCGCATGCATTACCCAATATTGCAGAGTTACAGTCAACTGGACCAGCTTAAATTACAACGTAGTGAAAGCCACTTTCATTCTGTTAGTAGGTGGAGGTATCAAGGTTTTCGATGAGTTCAGATACGCAGTGATAAATGAGAGGAGAATTTAGTACCTATGTGCTTAACCACCTATAGTATGAGATGACCACTGGGCAGTGCTTGCGGAAAATAGGAGCTGGTTCGTTGTAGTTATAAAAAATGTCATTTAGTAATCATTTTTCTGCTCAAATTGTAACCCCCTCAACCGAATGCCCCTTCACCCCAACTCCTCTGAACGAAGCCGCAAGAACTAAACCGCCAGGCAGACCATTTACACAGCGTTGCGCCATAGTGTGACCGGGAAGCACAACCCGTCTGCCTCGCTGTGTTTGCGAATTCAGACTAATTCCTTATTGGGGTGTTAACCTACTGGAAAAAGTATCCCCATTTGATTTTTTTTATTGAAGCCTGTGGGGGGGGAGGGGCACGGTCGAATGGGCGCACCGTTGTTGGGCGAAGCGTGCGGAAACTTACAGCGAGAGAAAACAACGCCGCCGAATATCTGGAATCGCTGTTTGTTCCGTTTTTATTACAGCCACGCAGCATACACACCAAGTAGACCGATACTCAAGTTAGTCAAGTGCACATCGGGGAGCAGCGTAGGTGATACACCTTTCCCTTAATCACCTATGCTGCTTCACAAATGTTCTGCGATATGTGACATTAAAATTTGCCACAATATACAGGGTGCTCCAGCTAATAGTTTCCAAAAATCGCCCTTCTGACAGTTCGTGGCGGTCTTAACTAGAAGGCTCAGACATTTTTGAGCAGATTTTCGGCACGTATGTATGGAAAGTGGTGCTAGTTAGAAAATTTCTGTAAAGTAGACATGACTTAGACATGTACACAATGTAAAGTGGACTTGTACACAATGGTTATGTACAATGATGATGTGACAGAGAGATTTTACATGATTTTGTAATGATGCTATGAGATGTGTATATACAAAAATGATCATGTATACGAGAGCACGCACACACGGAAATCACGGGCACCTACATTCTGTGCACACTCAGTGAATACTTCTGATCGCCCGGCTAAAAGAACCGGGCTGGTCGAAAATTAAACCATACGCGTCCATCAGCCACCGACAGAAAACAGCATGACCACTGTCGAAGGAACTCTTCTTCCACCAGAAAAAACAACTTCTATGACAGAAACGACAGTAACTCAGAGCCTCCCCCAGAAGTGAGAACAGAGCGCGGCGACGATGCTCCGCGGCAACTGCCTCGCACCGGTTACGCATGGACAAAAGGCCCCCGCAGCAATTAAATGTCGCGCAAAGCGGCCACGTGAGCGGTGACCACATGTAATAAAGCGGTTAACTCCAAGGCCACGTAAACCAGTATGCACGGCCTTTGAAATACCTTGGCAACAACGCATTGCAGCAGCACATGTTTATTGGATTCTTGAAGGGGGAAATTTGTACACAGCGAAGATGGGACTACGTCCACCGCTCTAGCCTGTAACGAGTTGGAAGCACTTGCCACCCTAGATGCCACATGAAGTCGTGTAGGTGGCCAGGCAGACATGACGCCGTTACCGCATCCCACGACGCATTATTGGAACGTGCGCGGCACGCTGGGAGAACTAGAGGAAGCAGTAAGGCTGACAAAGTATCTACAACACGGTTTGGGAGAACGTCTACATCAGGGCATACCCGTTGTATGTGGCGATAAAATGCTACGGCCGTAGAGCAAAATGCAGCTGCGTTTAACACTTGTGGTCCGCGATTTAAATGCACGCCCGGTAACATGTAAGGAATTTTCGTGCCAAGGAAATAGCAGGCGAGTTCACGCGCAGGACACTGATCACGCTGTGACAGGCGGAGCAGAAATCGCAGAGCAAGCAGCCGGCAGCCGACAGACACGGATGGGAACGCAAACCTACTGCGAAAGCGTGGTTGCCGAAGCGCCGCGCGACAAACCAGTTCTGTACTGCCCGACCAGAAGAAGGAACCAAGAAGGGACTGCAAGGACCTAGTAACCTGTAATGGTGGCTGTACAACGTGACCACCGTACCAGACTCGGTAGCAGAATACAGACTGTGCAAAGTACTTTCTAATAAGCCCTTCTAATAAGTCTTTCTAATAGGGGTAAATCATACCCTTGAAAATCTTTAATATTTCGCCTTACATCTTCAGGAATTGAGAGCCACACAGTGTCTGATATGCCTTCATAGGTGTAATCAAGGCCTAAAATACGAAGAGAACAGCTCTTTTGAAGACGGAAAAGGGGACTTAGGCGTGTCTGTAGTGAACCAATGAATAAATAACGGCATTTTGGAAAATTTAGCTCAGCACCTGAAATGTTTCCATACTCAGTGAAAATTCAAAGGCTATTCCTGAGATACAATGTGGCGTCCTCAGCGAAGGCTGTCACTTTCACAACATCGCTACCAAGCAGTGGGAGACGTCATACGTAAGGCTCTCTCACTACTGAGCGCAGGAATGGCTCAAGGCTGAGCACAAAGAGTACTGGGGATAAAGGGCATCCTTGACGAGCACCATGAGTAATTGGAAATGGTGCACCTTTCATGGCCATCAATAAACAATGCACTTCGAATATTTGAATACGCAGTCCTAATGAGTTCAACAACATTTGACAAAAAGCCACACGAGGTCAGTACATTAAATATGTAGCTATGTTCAAGGCGATCCAACCACAGGCTGACCTGGTCAACGTGTATGCCATTATGCCACGCGTAATGAACGAGAGACTGTGTATCTCTCTGCAAGGGACTGAACATGCCTGATGGTGTCCTATTAAGGAAGGCATCAGGCTTCCCAAGGGTCGGGTGAGAACAGCTGTGAAGGTTTTGTAGTCAACGTTGAGAAGCGCGATTGCCCTCCATTCCTCCGGACGAACTGATGATGGATCATGCACTAGACGGGAATTCAAAGTTCTCAAAGCAGCGGCTGATAAGCGACACAAAAGTGGCACCAATATCTTCTCAGAACGTTAGATGAAACTACGGGTAACCCATCTGGCCCTGGGGCCGAGCCACGCTTCATGGAAGATATATATAATGCTGCTTTCACCTCGTCAGCTGATGGTCGAGCACAAAGACGTTCAGTAACCTCAGGTGGAACCTGAGGCAGCACACTAAACATTTCGACGTTACTATGATCCATTCGCATATTCGTAAGCGCCATGTTTTCAAAATGAGATACAAAGTGCGAATAATCACGCACTGGAGGCGACATAAGAGGAAGTGCTCTTGGGGCCGCAGAACCGAATGCATTTGGCTGTCTAAAAGGCGAGTTTCTTGCAAAGTGCAGAACTTCAGGGTGTGGGCTGCGGGATCGATGTCATCGCCGCTGACAACTTCGGCAGCCGGGGGCTCATTCAGTTGCAACGACGTAGTAGCTTTTGCAGAAGAGCCACCAATCGGATGTGGCGTTGTGTAACGCAACTGAGGCGGACGAAGCCATCACAGATTTCGTTGGTGTAGCGAGCGTAGAGATCGCAGGGCCAGGTGTTTTAGCCGTGTTTAAAACTTTGGTGCGATCAGGACTGATGGTAGGAGACGAAGTGGAAGTGCTATTCGCCATAGCATGCGTGTCTTTCGCTGCTTCAGTGGCCAGCGAACGTGGCGTGTTGCGATCGGCTACGTCATCAATAGCACGTTCTTCTTTTTCGGTCGACGAGGCCGGCGAACATGGCGTGTTGTGATTGCTTGAGCTGCATGCTTCTTCTTTGTTATTTGCCGATGCTGGTTGATGAGTCGTGGAGGCGATCTCTTTGGTTACGGCGTCACGCGCAGTCGCGACGGCAGCTGACGCCAGCCGTAAGGGGGGAAAGGCTCCAGCAGTAGCGTATGAGTATGAACGCCGCACAGGGCACACGACTGTAGGGTGACCAACCCCGTAACGTCAACAAGGATAGTCACATATGGTGCTTTCGTGGCCATAGATACCACAACGGCCACAGAACGGTGCGGTGCACTGTTCACGGTAGTGGTCACTGGAGCCGTACCAACGACAAACGCGTTGCAAGACGCGGTAGTCAAAGGTCACACGATGACCAGAGACTCGCAGGTAATTGGGGACAGCGGTTGTGGTGCTCATTTCCATCCGAACGAAGCGGGTCCCCATGAGCGCGCCACGTCGTCCGCTCATAACACCAGCGTTGACAGACAGAACCTTGCCGTATGGTGATAGTGCCTGGACGAGGACTTCATTCGGAACGAAGGACGGCAAGAAGAGGCAGGTTACGTTAATGATCTGCGGGCCGACGGGAACGACAGGATAATGCTCGCCGCCGGTGACCAGCCAGCCAGCATCGACGATTAGAGCCACGGAAGCCATGCTCTAAACGGTGACTTGGAAGTTGAAACCTCCCATATGCTGAACGCTATAGACCTCAGAGAGGCTAACTGTTAAGGCCGTCGCGTCGACAATGGTCTCGAGACCATTCCTCGCAGGGACAAGAACATCGAAGACCTGGGCCTTCGAAGGAGTCCACGGCACTGTAGGTGTCATGGCGGGAGAGATGGGCGCCCCTGACGTGAAACACGCAGGGACGTCAGCGGAAATGTTTCTTCTTCAGAACTTCCGCACGCGAAAACAAGTTGCGAAAACAAAACGAGATCCGAGCAACCAGTCAAAACTTCCAGCGTCGCGCGTCCTCCGTCCAGCATGGCTTCCCGTCAGCGTGCTCTCCCGCTGGCTTGCACGCAGGACAGAACTACCATTTTTACTTAACTTATAGGTGTCCAAGCTGCTGGTCTTGTTTTCTACAGAATTACCCGTGATAAAACAACTGACACCTGAATATTATTATTGCAGCAGATATACCTCATCAAAAGCACAATTCTTTTAATAAAGCAAATCTTTCTAATCTTTCTATACCTCCATTTTTAACCGTTAGGCCAGAATCGCATGTATACATCTCTCGTGCCAACGCCAACTATGTCTTCGAGATGAGTCGTCATGTGTTGATGATCATAATGATAATGATGATGACGACGACGACGATGATGATAATGATGATTTTGACACTGTGGAACAAACCCACATTGGGGGATTGGCAATGAAGCGGGCGGTACATTTAGCAAAAATCGCAGTCAGCTAAGAATCCTTACGTGATTTGAATGCGAAACCGTTATGACTTCTCTAATTAATTCGTTACGCTTATGGTACGTGACGTCATACATTTTCACGGGTCCTTCACAACTCTACCTTTATCCACCTTAATTCACTAGTTACCACATTAATCCACCTTGCTCTAACTTGTACCATCCTTAATCCGCTTTAATTCACCTTCATTAATTTTAATTCACCTTAATTCACTTCGCTCCATCTTAAGTGACCTTACTCTGACTTGTTCTGACTTTAATTCTGCAGTACTACTGACGCCATACAAGGCGCTCATGGCATCACAGATGATGATGATCTTTGGTACGACTCGTTGCCTACAACGCCGGCTTGCCGGCCTCATGAGATAATAGTGCTTTTAGATTAATAAATAAGAATAAATGAAGGAACACAAGGCAACATATAAGACTTGTCACATCGCGCAGCGTGGGTACGCGACAGTGCATGCGCGCGCGCTAGTTACATTTAGGTCATTGACGCAGGAATGAAATGGGCGAATCTATAACATTTCCTTCACCGCTTGACGAAAGCTTCGCTTGACATAGATTCTAAGATGTGCATTGGGTCTGCATAATATTTATTTGTTTATTTATTTATTTATTTCATTTTAGCGCTGCTTAGGGAAGGCCTTCTCGAGAAATAATAAGTGGGAAGCCAATTCATTTTGGAGCAACTTCGTGAAATGTCACGTGGTTGCTTAGTGGTTATAGTCTTGAGGTGCTGAGCACGAGGCTGCGGGATGAAATCCAGCCCATGGCGGCCGCATTTCGATGGGGGCGAAATGGGAAAACAACCGTGGACTGAGATTTAGGTGCACGTGCAGGTTGTCTAAATTATTCCGGAGTCCCCCACTATATGGCGTGCCTCATAAACAGATAGTGGTTTTGCACGTAAATTCCCATGATTTAACTTTTCTTTTACTCTTTCACAGTAGCATCATGTTCGCTGTACTAATTATAAGGTTCATGGCGAAATTTGTAGCGCGCACAATACACTAGGACGGAGAGAAGGTAGACACACGAGCGCTTATGTGTGTCCACCATCTGTGCGTCCTTGTTTATTGTGCGCGCTACAAATTTCGCCGTCAATACTTACCAACTCGCCCAACTATCAGTTATACTGCAATTATAAGGTTAATAAGCGATTTTAGTGGTGTGTGTAGGAACAAATATGTCGCCAAAAATAATGTGTACCTACTACAGTGTCACAGGAAGTATGCAGTCTTCGCTGATAACGCGTTACATGCGTATAGATAGCGATAATGTACGAGGGTGATAGAAACCATACAGACACGCCGCAGGAATATTGAGGCTCCAGCTGATTAGGAGTGGGTCAAAAATAGGAAGCCTAGCCTTCTGCACGGAGCCTGTTTCTGAGCCAGATACAGGCTCTGGAGACATTTGGTTTCCTGTTGTTAACGAATTTATAAAGGGCGTTTCAAATAACTAAATATTCCCCTCCAGAAAACTATCACATCACAGTTGGCAGAGTGAGAAAAGGCGGGAAGGTTAACCAATTACATCGCAGCAGGATGCGACTAATGGAGTAATGTTCGCAATCCGCTGGAGCTAGTGAAACTAGATATCGCAATATGCTTAGTAAACTGATTACGGTGAAGTGCTAAGGAATAACTTTGCCGTGATATTACTTTCAAGGCTTATGCGGGCTCGGAAAAAAAGTTCTGCCCCCTCCTCCCCCCCCCCCCCACAAAAAAGTAGGGCGTATTTGAAAACACGCAGTGTTATTCGTTCAGGGAAGTTATAATTTGTGTTGTACCCTTTTTCTGGCTTCCAATTTACATTTCTTGAGTTAATACCGCTATATTTGAAGAATAAGAATACGGTATCCCTGCTTACTTACGTGCCTGGGTTGTAGTGCCCGGAAGTCTTTCTTGAAGAAGCAACGCCTGTATATTGGGCGCACAAGTGTACAGCGTTGTTTCAGTCGTCGCACCGGTGTGTGTATACCTTATCAGTTACGACCGTGCCTGCTTTTGCAACGAAGTTGCTGACAAGCCTGTTTTGAATGCCAGTCCTGGGTGCCTCTCAAAGGTTTGCACGCGGGTCGCATTCCTTAGGAGCACGCTCGAAAGAGCTACATTCCAGGCGTGAACACGGAAGGGGCGTCCACACTGGGCTGCTCTCTATTGCGCGAGCAGACGGGATCTCATCAGCGGCAGAATAGGCGCGTTCACATTGGAGCTCTCGTCACGCGCGGCGATATGTTTATTGCCGCCCGTCAATTCTCACGAGATGCGCTATGCATGCACTGAACCTCGCCAGGACAATTCTCGCAGGTTTGTTCCGTATACATGGTTAGTAAAAAATTACAGTATATGCATGTATCCAAAAAGAAGAAATGCGCTGCACACACAGCAAATACAAACATTATATTGCGTGAGCTAATGTGGTGACAAACTTCAATAAAAATCGGAAATCGCACTCGGTACTCGTATCGCTCCGGGCGGCTTTTGCATCGCGAACACTTGCGCTGTAGCTACAACGGTGGTACGCGCTAGCTAACAACACCACGTCACGTCGATCGCGCTCACAGCTACAGCATGTGCATAACATATACTTCCGGTGTCGCCCAGGTATACGCTATGTGGTGCAAGACGTCGGTCACGTTCTCCATTTGCATCGCGCAATCCACACGTACTGAGCGTGGGATAAACCACGCTCTTACCCGAAGACCAATAAACATTGCAACTGGTTATGATGATAGCGTTAATTCTGTCCATCGCAACAGTATAGAGAAATAAAAGGCTACGGACTCACATTGAAAGGCCGATTCGACTCATACCAACACTGCAAAGACACACGCCCGCTTAATACACAGCTACATTGATGCACATAACGTCCATGTACGGCACAGTACGCATGCTCTTCAGAGTTATCTTCACACTAGGCACGGCACAATTTCACAACACATCAACAAATCTAGGCAATGCGTGCCACCTGCATAGGGGTGGTAATTATTATTATTATTATTATTATTATTATTATTATTATTATTATTATTATTATTATTATTATTATTATTATTATTATTATTATTTATTCGCATCCCCTTTGAAACGGGCCGGTCACAAATAGTCACCGAGTCTGCTTGGGTTTCTCGGGTTTTCGGTAAATGGTCTTCGTCCTAGCATTTTCGTTTACATCGCTTTAATCTATCTTTTCTCTTCCACATAACTTCTGTATCTACCTATCTACCTTGTACCGCTACCTATGTCTGTAATGGATCCGGTTGCATCAATCTCTTCCCTGCATATTTTTTTCACCAGTACTCTAAACGTCTCTTGCATATCTCGGCTGCTGAGCGGTTGATGCTCCCGTCCACTTTAATTTCAAGCGCTTCTGGAATGTGTACGTCACGTACAGGTCTCCCTGGATGAATCCGTTTATATTCTATTACGGTGTGCTGAGTGGTCTGCGAATATTTTCAGCAGCATACACATGCCTCATCTAGTTGCGAATATTTACTCCGAAATCTTTTTGTCCTTATAGGCAACGATCTCGAGCCCCAGATAGCAAGCCACTTCCCTTCGTGTTATCCTACAAATTTCCCTTTCTAATTTCTTTCTTCATATTCTTGTAAATCTCCAAGGTATTCTTTGTTTCCATTCTTTGTATCCAATTCAATGTCTATGCTTCTCTCATTTTCTTTCTAATGACTCCTGGTTGTCTATTTACACTTTCAATTCCCTCTACTTTGTTTCCAACTTTCTTGACCTCTTCCTCCATACTGTTTCCACGCTTCTCAGGTAGAAATACGTGTGCACTTTAGCCACTCGTTTATTTTCATCCATGTTCCTGATGAGTTTCTTCAAAACAAATTATACTCTGCACTCCTCTAACTTGCAAAGAGGCCCAAACCATGTCACCCTGCGCAGCCTCATTTCTGGTTTTGGCGTGCGCCCCCTAAGCCAACCAGCCTACCGATCTCTCGTTAACTTCCGGCGCCGACAAGATATCCGATTTTAAACACAGAATGGCATTTGCGAACGTTAGCACTGGCACCATTACTCCTTTCCAGATTGCACGCCCCATGTCATATTTATATATTTATTTGTTTGTTTATTTATTTCCAATAACCTTAGGATATAAATACATTACAGAGGGGAGGGGCATATATAGTAAACGTAAACACAAAAAATAAGAATAACAGAAGGAGCGCAGTATTATACTGAACAATTATACAAATTATTATATAGAATAACTACATACTGCCGTAGAGTAAACTATACACGAGAAAGTAATGTGTGGTCCTACAATAAGTTTGATAGGGCATTTTTAAAGGCAGTCGGATCAGCTATGTCCGTTATGAAGGCAGGTAAGTTATTCCAGTCCCTTGTGGTTCTGGGGACAAATGATTGCGAGGCTACAGTAGTTGAAAAATATGGTATGCTAACTTTATGGGGAAGATCAAGCCGCTGTGATCGAAATGGCGCTGGTAGGATGAACAACAATTGAATAGCGGGGTGGTGGTAGTACATTTGGTGGAAAAGATGAATGCGTGACTGCTTTCTGCGGTTGGCAAAAGAAGGAAGACCAAGAGTAGTTTTCATTTCTGTGACGCTGGCATTTCGATTATAGTTAGCTGAAATAGTGCGAGCGGAGCGATTTTGCACTGCATGCCTCAGTGCCATGTATCAATGTAAAGTGATGTGGATCACACACAGACGAAGCGTATTCTAGCTGGGGCCGAACGTAGGTTGTATAACGCAACAGTTTGAGTGACAGTGGGGCAAGGTAAAATTTTCTTTTCAAGCAACCTAAAGTTTTGTTCGCTTTAGATGTTAAAGAATCAACGTGATGTTTCCATGATAAGTCACTGCATATGCAAACACCAAGATAGCGATAGGAAGCTGTACTTTGCAGGGAGTTGTTGTTAAGAAGGTAGGACGGAGAGATAACGTAACGCCTAGTTACGCACATGCTTTTGCATTTAGCAACTTTTAATTCCATGAGCCACGTGCGACACCACTCTGTCACGATATTTAGATCATGCTTAAGTGATGTTAGATCTGAATCGATGGCTATTTTCCGGTAAGTGACACAGTCATCGGCGAATAAACAAGCTTGGGAAGAAATGTTAGCAGTTATATCAATGATATAAAGGAGAAATAGAAGGGGACCAAGGACTGACCCTTGAGATATGCCGGAACCGACTGGAGCCAATGGAGAATCACAGCCGTTAGCTGTAACATACGGGACACGGCAGGACAGAAATTCGCGAATCCAATCAAGTACTTGCGGGTCAATATTTAATGCACTTAGTTTATGGAACAGTAACGAGTTATTAACTTTATCAAAAGCCTTTGCGAAATCTAAAAAATATAAAATCTACAATAAAGCCAAGGTGAATATACGCATGTAAATTCTTTGTGAAGGTGACAAGTTGTGTTTCACACGAGAGAAACTTACAGAAGCCATATTGCGAAGTCGACAAAAAACTATTGTCCTCTAGATACTTCGCAAGGTGTGTGAAAATGATATGTTCCAAAATTTTACTTGGAGCTGACCTGAGTGAAATAGGTCGAAAGTTTAACGGATTATTTCGTTTACCTGATTTGAAAACTGGCACAATTCTACGTATTTTCCTCTCTTCTGGTAAAGTACAAGAGTCATACGATTGTGAAAAAAGACCCTCTAGAATAATTGAACAGCACTTTTTCGTGTTTTTGAGGAATTTGTGTTAATCTGATCTGCTCGCCAAGTGAAACGCATTCTTAGTTTGTCGATTGTTCTTGCGATTCCAACTGAATCAAAAACTATCGGATCCATGGAAATGTAATTGAATCGTGAAGGGTTAGGCGTCGCAAACGATTTCGCAGATGAAAATGGTGGAATGAAGCATCATTCAATACAGAGGCAGTCAGGGACGGCGGCACGGGATCACCAGATGGATTGGATAATGTTAACTTGTGGTCATTGTTCTTTTTTAATGCCTTCCAAAAGCTTTTCGAGTTAGCGTTCGTCATGTTTGGAAGAGTAGTGTTGAAAAATGATAATTTATTCCAAAAGCATTTCTGGTTTGGCAGTGTCAACAAAGGAAACTCATTCTACGAGAGTGCACCGGTTTCCGATGCGGGTATGATTCGAGATGATCCAGCCCGCATATATACGAGGACTACTTTTTTCCCAGGCAAGCGGGACACTGCCCGGCTATGAATGCAATGCGTCGCTTCGTATTTATTTTGCAGTCGCCGAGCAGTGACTTACTTGCATTATTTTGTTATCGTAATGAGCTTACTGTACTCGCACGACGAATCTACACTTTCAATTCTTTCTTGCGGTCCTTTTTTTCTCTAAAATCAACCTCTCTATCGCTTTGTGCTGTCAGTGTTTCATGAACTAGTAGGTGTATTTTTGATAATATTATAATTTGATCAACAGATATTCTGCGGGAATTTGATGGACCAGTAGTTCAAGCGGTGTTCAAGCCATGCGCAGCAGCCTAGCTCAACTTCAGCGGTTCGCGAGGCCTTACCCTTACAAAAATGGTTCTTGGATTTCTGATTACACCTTGACATGTTTTTCACTATGCATCAGAGTGTTCCCATAAACTTAATAGCTCCTAACTTTTAACATCATGTTGGTAGTTGTCACTCAGTGTAGAATACACATCGCGATTTTTGGAGACAAACCTATGAAGACTTTCAGCTTATATGCCTGATGTATAAACCCCAAATACGTTTACAGCAAGTTTACAGCAGCCAATCAGTAGAACATATACAGTAGAATTTTTGTCAATAAATGTACAGCGGCTGCTATAGCGTTTGCCGATGTATTAACACATCATAGATATATGCTCTAATTCATATACACAGCTTTATAATATATATATATATAATATGTGTGTATTGTTACCAAGCGCTGTGCCAGAGACTAAGCTAAGGACAGTACAGAAGACGACGGCGCTCGCTGATGTCGCGCGGTCTGGCTTCCTTCTTGGATATCTTGCACGCCAGTAGACCCGTTGTAAATACCCTGTACATATATGTTAAACCTTTCCTCACCCCCTAACATTTTGGTGGAGGTGCGGGCTCTCCCAGACGAACGAGGCATTTAAGCAGCGGGTGCACCTTCGCTGCATCGGCAATGCCAGCCCAAGGTGAGAATGCTTCGGGCACGTCGCCACCCACGCCCACCGTCATCCTGGCGCAATCGAGTGACCCTGGTACATTTTCCAGGACAGATAACACCGATGTTGAAGATTGGCTTCCGCGTTACGAAAGGATAAGCTTCCACTTTACGGGCGCGAGCGCGAGCAATTACTGGAACCAGACCGTCATGCTCGCTAACCTGATCTTCTACTTTGTTGGAACGGCACGAGTCTGGTTTGAGGCCTACGAAGAGGAACTCAGTATCTGGGACTTGTGCAAATAAAAGCTCACTCATTTCTTTGGGAAGCCTCTTGGCCGCCGGCGTGCCGCGCAGAAAGACCTTGCGTGCCGAGTTCAGACTTGCACCGAGTCATATGCGACATCTATTCAGGACATGCTTGCGCTTTGTCGCAAGGTCGACGAGAAGATACCGGAAGTGGAAAAGGTTGGGCATATCCTCAAAGGAATCGTGGACGACGCGTTTACGCTCCTCGTCTTCAAGAACTCTTCATCAGTGCAAGACATCATTGCTGAATGCCACCACTTCGAAGAAGCCAAAAGCTGTCGAACTGCCGCCCACTTTTTTCGCCCTCCTAACACGGCTGGCACATCTACCTGCGGGTACCTCCATATCCCACCCGTGCCGGCTGCAAGCGACAGCATTGAGCGCATCGTCCGCCGGGAGATTGAAGCTGCATCTCCAGTTCTTCCGTAAGGTCGCGCCCCAGACGATTCCCAACAACAATATTTCTCATCGAGACCGTTGTATAGCAAGAATTGGCCAACATCGGACTCCAGTCACTTTGCCCAGTCAACAGACCCGACTACCGCTCACCCAGCCTGAGCGATCTACCACGAAGTTCGTACGCTTGCCCTCATTATCGAAACCCGGAGAAATATGCACTTCTGATGGCAGGCCTATCTGCTTCTGCTGTGGACGTGTTGGACATATTTATCGCCATTCTCGCACTTTTTGGTGCTTGCAGCCTTGGCCGAGCTTTCGAAACACCTGCGCTCGCCTGGTAGTCCTCGCCCCCTTTTAGTCCGCGTCCGCCGACACATATTGAAGACGCTGCTCCAACATCTCTGCCCGCACGACCAAACCATTCCCCTGAGCCACGCCTGCGTCTTTCCCTCTCGCCTCTGCCTCGTCGCTCTCCGTCTCCTTCTTACTCTCGCTGCTCCTCAGAAAACTAACGGCTGTAGCTCCGAGAGGTGAGCCTGCTATGACGACCCGACCCGAAATTCCTCTCTTTACACTGCCTGGTCATCACAACTCCATCAACGTGGACGTGTACGGTATACCCGTAACAGCACTGATTGACACAGGAGCGCACATATCGGTTATGAATTGGAACCTCCGTAAGCGCCTAAAGAAAGTACGAACTCCTACGTGGCTCGCTCTTGTCCGCGTTGCCGATGGTGAAACTCCAGCTGTTAGTGGCATGGGTGCCGCCTGTCACTGTAGCCAGACACCATTCTTCTGTTTTATGTATTGGAGCAATGTCCACGTGAAATCATCTTAAGCCTTGATTTTCTGTCGGCACAATCGGCCGTTATTGACTGGTCTGTGGGTGTTGTGCAACTCGTCCTGCCGTATGCCGTTGACCTTGCTGATCCTACATCGAGTAGTGATGTTCCATTAATTATGTTCCCCCACCTCATTGAACCGTGCCCTATATTGACATATTACCCGATCCACCTGTCGCCGACGGCAATTATGTCGTGTCACCCAAAGCCACCGTCCTCCTGTCGCAGAACGTCGCATTTCCCCACACGGTCGTCCGCGTAGAAGACAATGCCACCTGTCTTCCGATGATGAATTTCGGCCTCTGCCTTGAAATGCTACCTCAGCGCGTAGCTCTTGCAACCATGGTCCCGGCATCTGACTACCGTATTTCTGCCTTAACTGATGATTCTGCGTCGCCTCTGGCTCGGGCCCTACAACCCGAGTATTAGAAAATTTTGCGACAATGATCGCTCCTGACCTTCCTGCCCACCATGCGGACGCACTTCATTGCCTTCTCGCCTCGTACTGGGACATCTTCGATTTCCATGACCGGCCACTGGGTAAAACGTCCGTTGTCAAACATCGGTGCACACCGGCCACGCCAGCCCGATTCACCGACGGCCCTACTGCGCCTACCCTCCTAAGTGCCAAGTCATACAGAACGAACTCGACAAGATGCTTGCCCGAGATATCATTGAGCTTTCTTGTAGCCCTTGGGCTGCCCCGGTCGTGCTCGTGAGAAAGAAGGATGAGAGTTGGCGCTTCTGCGACGACTATTGCCATCTCAACAAAGTAACAAAAAAAGTAGTGTATTCGCTGCCGAGGATAAATGACGCCCTGGATTGTTTACATGGTGCAAAATACATTCCTACAAGAGACCTTCGCTCTGGGTACTGGCAGATTACAATTGACGACATGGACCGTGAAAAAACCCGCTTTTATTACTCCTGATGGCCTCTATCAATTTAAAATCATGCCGTTCGGGTTACGTAATGCCCCGGCTACATTTCAGTGCTTGATGGACACTCCACGGCTTTATGTGGTCAATCTGCATCTGCTCCCTTGATGACGTTATTGTCTTTTCTCTAACTCTCATCACACACCTCGAGCGTCTTTCGGCGATTCTTTCTGCCTTTCCCAAGGCTGGGCTTCAGCTCAGTTTATCAAAGTGCTGCTTCAGCCGCCAGCAACTTACTATGCTCAGACTTCTAGTCGATTCTTACGGAGTCCGCCCCAATTCTGTGGAAGTTCGCGCCGTCGAGAATTTTCTGGTGCCGACTTGTGCGAACATCGTTCGAAGCTTTGTGGGTCTGTTCTCATAGTTCCGCCAGTTTATATGCAATTTCGCCAACCCACCACGTCTTCTCACAGAAGTTCTCAAGAAAGATGCTGTTTTTGTCTGCGGGTACGGAACAAGATACTGCAATCGCTGACCTTACCGTGCGGCTTACTTCACCACCAGTTCTCGCCCATTTTGACGGGACCGCTCTAGCGGAAGTTCGAACCGATGCCAACGGTCATAGAATCGGCATTGTTTTGACTGAGCGCCAGCAAGGTTGTGACCGTGTTATTGCGTACGCTAGCCGTCTTCTGTCGCAAGCGGAGCGCAATTACTCCATTACTCAACACCAGTGTCTTGCTGTCGTTTGGGCAGTGGGTAAATTTAGCCCCTACTTGTAGGCCGACAATTCACAGTTATCCTCGAAGAACATGCCATATGCTGGCTTTCATCTCTATAGGATCCTACTGGACATCTCGGTAGGTGGGCTCTACGACTCCAAAAGTACTCATATACATTTCTGCATAAGAGTGGACGATTGCATGAAGATGCTGATTGCTTGCCGCGCCATCCAGTAGACCCAACGTAGCTTCCCAACTGGTGTGGGTCCACCTACCTTTTGTCGCACACTGCGTTTCAGAACATCGGATATGAGTAACGCCATGACATTTACTTGCGCGACCTCATTTGCCGGGTAACTTCTGAGACACCTTCCCCTGCTCTGCGTATGTTTGTGCTTCAGGATGGCGTCTTGCACTGCTACAACATGCACCCTGACCGTCCTGAACTGCTCTTGGTTATTCCCACACATATGCGTCAAACTGTGTTCGCACAGCTACACAATGTTCCTACCGCGGCTCACCTCAGAGCCTCTTGGACGTACGACCTTGTTCGGCATCGCTTCTTTTGCCTCGGTTTTTGGTCTACCGTTACGTCGCTTCCTGTGAGCAATGCTAGCGCCACAAGAAACCTGCAGTACTCCCAGTTGGCTACCTTCAACCCCTTGACGTACCATCGGAGCCATTGCTTAGAGTTGGCGCTGACTTCCTTGGCCATTCCCCGCTATTTGCCTGCGGAAGTGGATAGCAACCGTTACCAACTACACAACCCGGTACGCGATCACTCGGGCTCTCCCAACCAGCTGAGCGACCGATGTCGGCAACTTCCTCCTCGAAGACGTTATACTTCACCACGGCGCTCTTCAACAGGTCCTCACAAACCGGGGCCGCTATTTCATATCAATGGTTGTGCAAGACCTCTTGCCCTCCTGCGCTACAAAATAGAAGTTGACAGTGGCGTACCACCCTCAGAGTAATGGCCTCACGTAGCGTCCTAATAGAACTTTCAAAAACATGCTTGCTATGTAAGCTACTGCCTACCATTATGACTTGGACACCGCTCTTTCCTTCGTAACGTTTTCCTATAATTCAGCCCGACATCACTTTGCGGTGTTCTTTTTCATTTTATCTCTTTTACGGAAGAAATCCCACGCTGCCATTTGACACACTCCTTCTCTCCGTTCTTGACACGTCGTCAGAATACGCCCGTGAGGCCATCTTCACAGCTGTAGCGGCGCACCAGATTACAGGCCTGCGCCTTATCGCTTCGCAGCAAAAGCAGTGACACTTCTATGATGCCCGCTATCGCGATTTCCACTTTAAGCCTGGTGATATGGTCCTCGTTTGGACACCGTTACGGTGAGTTCACACTTGCCAAAAGTTGATTTCGCCTTACTCTCGTACCGTGTTTTGCGCCAAGTGACCGACGTCACACATGAAATCACACCTCTCGATTCCACCATGTCTCGACCTTCCGCCGATGTCGTCCACGTCACCCGCCTCAAGCAATACCACTCGGACGACCTAGCAAGCACCGGGACGGCGCCTCCGCCACCGGGGGTCACGTTACCAAGCACTGCCAGAGACGAAGCTGAGGACAGCACAAAAGACGACGACGACACTCGCTGATGTCGCGCGGTCTGGCTTGTATGCCTTGCATCCCAGCGTACGCGTTAAAAAATACCCTGCAAATATATTTTAAAGCTATCTTCTCCCGGTAACACTATAAGCGAAGGTATCTTATTAGTTTCAATGATTCTAACACCGTGGTTCCGGATTCCCACGTACGCATGCGGCCAAAAACGTGGCTATGTACATGAGATAGGTTTTCTTTTTTTTCTAAATCTGAAGGTGGTAAACTTGAATTCACATCTTCCAGTACACTACATCTCCAGGCTTGGAGACGCGCCTGACACCGGCAAAAGATGCTGAGAGCCAGTGGGGCTATACTACTCCAGGTACAACCAAATTAGGAAGACCCACTAAGCTTCAGCAAAAGACACTCCCTCAGCAGAACAAGAATTGGCCTCCCTGGTGCAGTACTCGGCCACTCCCTCCCAAATTACTCATTCGATCAACCAATGCCCCTTAGTTCCCAGCAGCTGCGGAGCACCTCACCAAGGCGGCCATTGAACCTGTCACGCAGCAGAGGATGCTAAGAAACTCGGGACCCGGACAGGCCGTAAATGAAAACTGACCCTGGCAACGTATAACACGCGAACTCTGTGCAGTGAAGCTAGCTTAGCAGAACTCTTTGAAGAACTATCAGAGATTCTTCGGGACATCATTTGGCCTTAGTGAGGTTAGAAGAACTGGTGAGGCTTATACAAGGCTGACTATAACGGTCACGTCCTCTGCTATAGAAGACTCCCAGATAAGAAGCAACACGGAGTACGATTCCTAATCTGTAAGGACATAGCGGGCAACATTGACAAGTCTACAGCTTTAATGTTAGGGTACCACTAGTCGTAATATAACTTAACAAGAGGTATAGAATAAAGGTAGTACTTGCCTACGCTCCAACCTCCAGTCATGATGATAATGAAATAGAACAGTTTTACGAAGATGTTGAATTGCGACGAAAAAAGTGCAAACTCAATATACTGTACTAATGGTACAATACAATACAAAAGTGGGGAACTATGGCGTCGATTCTAGGAACGCTGGAGGAAAGATGATGGTAGAATTGGTGGAAAGGAATAAGCTGTGAAACAATGGACACCTTCTTTGGGAAGCGCAGCAACAGAAAGTGGACCTGGAAAAACCCTTATGGTGAAACAATAAATAAAACATATTTCCTACTTTCTGCCGTTACCAGCATCGTGCAGTATGTAGAAGTGTTAGGCAGGGTAAAGTGCAATGACCATTGGTTGTTGAGGTTTAGGATTCACCTCTATTTGATGAGCGAAATAGTAAAATTGGTCAGGAAGAAACAGGCCAACCTAGGCGCAGTAAGGGTAAAAGCAGATGAATTCAGACTGTTACCTGCAAACAATTATGCAGCCTTCGAGCAGAAAGATGAAGATGACATAAAAGTAAAGAATGAAACCGTAACTAGGGTGTCTTCAGAAGCAGCAATTGAAGTGCGAAGTAAAGCACCAAGGCAACCAGTGGGTAAGCTCTCCGAAGTAACGAAGCACCTAATAGAGAAACGACAAAGAATGAAAATGTCCAACTAAACAGATCAGATATAATTTGCGGAACTGTCAAAACAGATCACCAGGGAGAAAATAAGGATATTCAAAATTATTACGTGAGAAAGACTGAGCAAGCAGTGAAAAATGGACACAGCATGACATCAGTGAGAAGGAAACTTGGCATAGGACAAATCAAGATGTATAAACTGAAAAATAAGCAGGGTAATATCATCAGTAATCTGGAACATATAGTAAAAACAACGGAAGAATTCTATACTGACCGGTTTAGTACCCAGAGCAGCCACGATACCTCCATTCGAAGTAGTAATGAACAGTGAATAAATAAAGGGAAAATCAGACATCCACCCGTTCGTAGCAATTGCTAAAAAGGAAACCCATACGGGTTCCTCGAAAGAAAAGCCTCGTGATTGAAGAAAAATTCGTCCTGGTCCGGGACTCGAACCCGGGACCACCGCCTTTCCGGGGCAGCCGCTCTACCATCTGAGCTAACCATACGGCTAGCAGATGGCAGGGCGAAGTCGAATTTGTCGACAACACGAGGCAAGGCAAGAACCTTGCCTTCTCTTGCCTTGCCTCGTGAGGAACCCGTATGGGTTTCCTTTGTAGCAATTGCTACGAACGTGTGGATGTCTGGTTTTCCCTTTATTCATTACTTCTCTCCACCTTGCGGGTTTCCGCAGAACTACTACGTCAGTAATGAACAGGTTACAGAGGCTCCTTCTAACCTAGCGATGAAATGAGAAGGGCCTTGCAAGACGTAGAACGGGGAAAAGCGGCAGGAGAAGATGGAATAACGGTAGATTTATTCAAAGGTGGAGGAAACATAATGCTTGAAAAACTAGCGGCCTTTATACGAGTAGTTCATCGACTTCAGGGGTCCCAGATAACTGGAAGAATGCCAACATTACACTAATCCACAAAAGTGGAGACGTTAAAGACTAGAAAAATTATAGGCCCATTGTCTTACTTCCGGTATTATACAAAATATTCAAGATAATTTCCAATAGAATAAGGGCAACACTCGATTTGGTCAACCAAGGGAATGGGCTGGCTTCAGCAAGGGATACTCTACAATGGATCACATCCATGTCATCAATCAGGTAATCGAGAAATCCGCAGAGTACAATCAGCCTCTCTATAAGTATTTCATAAATTGCGTAGTAGAGAGATTTCAGTAGAGATACCTGCAGTCATAGAGGCATTAGGTAATCAAGGAGTGCAGGACGCTTACGTAAATACCTTGGACAATATCGACAGATTCCATAGCTACCCTAATTCTCCACAAGGAAAGTAGGAAGATACCTACAAAGAAAGGGGTCAGACAAGGAGACAGAATTTCTCCAAAGCTATTCAGTGCGTGCTTGGAAGAATTATTCAAGCTATTAAACTTGGAAGGCTTAGGGGTGAGGATGAATGGCGAATATCTCAGCAACCTTCGGTTTGCCGATGATATTGTCATGTTCAGCAACACTGGGGAGGAGTTACAACAAATGATTGAGGGCCTTAACAGTGCGAGTGTAAGAGTGGGGTTGAAGAGTAATATGCAGAAGACAAAGATAATAATCAATAGTCTGGCAAGGGAACAAGAATTCAGGATCGCCAGTCAGCCTCTAGAGTATGTGAAGATACGTTTACCTAGGTCAATTATTCACAGGGCACCCTGATTATGAGAAGGAAATTCATAGAGGAATAAAGAAGGGTGTACAATCAGCGCATTTTGCCTGTTCTAACATATGAGGCAGAAACATGGAGACTGACTAAGAACCTTGAGATCAAGTTAAGGTCCGTGCAAAGGGTGATGGAACGAAGAATGTTAGGCGTTATGTTAGCGACAAAAAGAGCTCGGTGTGGACCAGAGAGCAAACGGGGATAGCCTATATTCTAATTGACATTAAAAGAAAAAAATGGAGCTGGACAGGTAATGTAATGCGTAGGTATAATAACCCGTGGACCATTAGGGTTACGGAATGGGTACCAAGAGAAGGGCAATGGAGAACGGCAGAATAGTAAGTGGGGGGATGAAATTAGAAAATTCGAGACCGCTAGTTGGAATGGGTTGATGCAGGAGAGGGGTAATTGGAGATCGCAGGCAGAGACCTTCGTCCTGCACTGGACATAGATAGGCTGCTGCTGCTGCTTATGATGATGATTTTGTAATTGCTTTGATACAGCGTTCCATGTTTTCGCTATAAGTGCAACTGCCGCGATTTTTTTGGTGAACGGACCGCAGATTAATGATTTCTTTATTACACCGACGTATTGTAACCACGCCATCGCGGTTAATATTAGTGCCAAATAGCAGGGCGGCGAGTATTTTTCTTTATTTTTTTAGTTTCGCCGAAAATGCAAGAATTGTAAAGATTGACTTAATTATATGTCCTTATAGGTTTTTTTGTTTATGCATTTCTATTCACTATTATTCACTGCCGCGCGCGACCACGTAGGCGGAACACGTACATATACGTATACGTATAGATGACGACGTCGCATGTATTATTGCAAGGGGTCAATCGGAAACCGCGGCTTTGTTGACATACGTGGGCACGAGCGAATAGAGCGAACCCGAACGGCAGCTACAATACGAGAAGTGTTCAACTCGGCACCAGCGTCCGTTTTCGCCAATGCACGGCGAGAGAGAGCAAAACATCTTTATTAATAATATTTGAATGGCGAGAGCAGTGTGGGAGGAACCCTCAGTCCAGGGTCCCTAAGATGATTTCGGCGATGTTTCGAGCCCGTTGTATCACAGCTCGGAGGACCTCGGGAGGTACGTCGCGGAGGGCATCATCCCACAGCTCTTTGTTGCGTAGCGGGTAAAGGAGAGTGGGCGAGGGAGGAAAGAGGTTTGCAGTGCACTCAATCGTGAGGTGGAAGATTGTGGGCGAGCGGCCACAGCCAGTGCAACGATCTGCATAATAGTGTGGGTAGAATTTATTGAGAGAGACAAGATTTAGAAAAGTTGCAGTTTGTAGCTGGCGTAATGCCACTGCTTCCTCCCGCGAGAAGGACGGCGGTGGTGCGTCGTGGGTGCGACGAATGCGTGTATAATGACAGAGTATGTCTTTGTAACGAAGCAAGGGATCCCCCACTCTGAACTAGTCGCCTCACCACGCCGAGTCGCCCGGAGGGAAATTTCTCGGGCAACTGCATGTGCGCGTTCGTTACCCGGCAGCGAGGTATGACCAGGGGTCCAGAGTACGTGGATGCGGGGAGGTGTGGTTGGTGTATTTTGCGGGATCTGTTTGAGAATTTGGTGCGCCGCTCTCGGGATGCCATGTATTGATAGGAAAGCCCGGCATGCCTGTTGCGAGTCCGTCAATATATACACTTCCTCAGGAACACGGATGGCGCATCGAATTGCAAGAGCAACACCGAGAATTTCTCCGTAAGCGGCATTTGTTCCGTGCATTGCAGCAGAGTCTCTCGGGGATTCGGTGCCATCCAAAACTACCGAGGTATAGCCCTCTTGAGTGTGTGATGTGTCCGTGTATAAAGTATGTGTTTCCGGGACGTTTGCAAGCATACGGCCAATGTATAGTACACGGGCTTTGCGCCGCCCTTTGTCATGCTCGGGGTGCATATTACGTGGCAATAGATGAATATTTAGTGCTTGGTGTATCGCTGATACGCCAAGATCGTTGGACGGGTTTCAGACTCAAGGGGTGGGACAGAGTATCCTAGCCGTGTGAGAAGATGGCGGCCAGTAAGAGTGAGTAGGAGGCGCTGGCGATGGCTGACCCAATGTGCCTCTAGCAGCTCGCCTAGTTTGTTATGTGTCCCCAAGTTAAGAAGACGGCGTGTTTAAGTATAATTCGGGAGGCCATGGGGGCCAGCTTCGTCGCTTTGCGAATCATTGCGTCTATGCGAAGTTGTTGCGCTTGGGTCAACCGCTGAAATGGGAGATGGTATGTAAGGCGGCTGATCACGCATGCCTCCACCAAGCGCAGCAGGTCCTCTTCTCGAAGGCCCGAGCGCCTGTTGAAGACCCTCCGGATCATGGCCAGAATTTGCTCAATCTGTCTGGATAGAAGGGAAACAGTGTAGTTTGACCTCTCATCCGCTTGGACGTGTAGGCGTGGATACGAGCACGATTAACCTGTGGTATCGGTGTGCCATCCACGTGCACAGTGATAGGGGGAGTAGAGGAACGGCTTCGGGGGCGAATGATTATGAGCTCCGACTTTTCAGGAGCACATCTTAAGCCGCATTTTCTCGCGTACTCGGAAACTGTATCGACTGCTTACTGCAGTCGGTCCTGGATGGCTCCGTCGGAACCCCGTGTCGACCAGATAGTAATGTCGTCCGCATAAATAGCGTGGGCGACATCAGGTATCTGGTCGAGTAGCCGGGGGAGCCCTGCGAGCGCGATATTGAATAGAGTAGGGGAAAAAACTGAGCCCTGGGGTGTCGCACGTCCTACAAGGCGAATCGTACCGGATCGATGCGTTCCCATTCCTACGGTGGCTGTGCGATCTCAAAGAAATGCGCGGATATAGTTGTACATACGAATTCCACAGTGTGAACGTGCAACATTGCGAAGGATGAGATCATGTTCAACATTATCGAATGTCCCTTTTAGGTCTAAGGCGATGAGTGCTCTCGTTTGGGCGGACGACGGAGGTCCTATGACTTCCTCCCGCAATTGTAAAAGCACATCTTTGGCAGACAGATGAGCCCGATATCCCAATTGAGAGTTACAAAAGAATGATTTTTCTTCGAGGAAGGGCTGCAGACGCCACAAGAGTACATGCTCCATGAGCTTACCAATGCAGGATGTTAGGGAGATGGGTCGTAAGTTTTCAACTTTAACAGGCTTGCCCGGTTTGGGGATCAGTGTGATGTCGGCGTGTCGCCATGCTTGGGGAAACATGCCCTTGCGCCAGCAATCATTGAAGATATGGGTGATGTGGTTAATATCCGCGTCACTGAGGTTACGAAGGGTGGCGAATCGGATGTGGTCGGCTCCCGATGCCGTGTTGCGGCGTGGGTCTTGTAGGACCACCCGCACCTCGTCAGATGTGGTGTCTGCATCGAGCAATTCGTTCGCCTCGCCTACATAAGGATGGTCAGGGTACTGTGGCGGCGGGCCTGTGGGTATTAAACGCTTCTCTAGCTCTCTAAGGAGTGTCGAGATAACGTCCCTGTACTCGTGCATTGGGATGTGTAGCTCTTGAAATGTTTTTCCCTTTGTTGTGGTGGGATCTGTGAGTGAGCGAAGAATCGACCACGTTTTTGCTGTGCTCAATGTGCCTGAGAGGCGATCGCAAAATCCTCGCCAGTTATTCCTCGTAAGGATATCTGCATACTCCTGGGATTCCCGTGTAATTTGATCTATACGTTTCCTAAGTTTGCGGTTGAGGCGTTGTCGTTTCCATCGTCGTGTCAACCCTCTGCGGGCGTTCCAAAGATGAAGTAAATGCGGGTCTATGTCTGGTGTCTCGGTTGTGGTGTGCAGTGTGCTCGTGGTGGCCTCTAGATCTTGTGCGGGAGAGTCAAGCCAGCGTTCGTACCCTTGGCGCTCAGGTGGGTCCTGGCGACGTTCCCTGACTTTCGCCCAATCCGTTATACGCACATTTCGCTCGGGCCTGCGCGCACACCCGTAATGACAATGTGGTCGCCACAATGTAGTGGTCACTACCAAGGTGCTCCTCTAAAGGCCCGTGCGCAACAACTGGGCCATTATTGCGCACGAAGGTAAGGTCAGGGCAGGTGTCACGAGATACGCTGTTGCCCATCCGAGTGGGGTGCTCTAGGTCGGTAAGCAGTGTGTATCTCATGTTACAGATGTCATTCCATAAGCGGGTCCCTTTAGCCTGCGATTTAACGTAACCCCATGCAGTATGCGGAGCGTTAAAGTCGCCGGCCACCACACAAACCCGTCGAAACCTACCAAATTCTATTAGTAGGTGCTGAAAACAGTGCGTTCGCGACCGGGGGGAACTGTATGCATTGAGTATAAACAGACTCTCGCTGCGTTTACTTTACGTAAATATTTCCAATATTTGGTGAGGAATGTCAGTGTCAGTGGTATGCATGCAACATGTAACATGTTTCGAAACTAAGGCTCCCACAAGAGGAGAGACACCCGAGAGCGTGCTGTAGCCGGATAAAGAAGGGGTGCAATTGACTTCCTGTAAGAGGATGACATCGGGAGGGTTCGTCGATGTGGCGATATACTGCTGTAGGGAACCTCGTTTTCGGCAGAATCCCCTACAATTCCACTGCCACAGCACTAGTTGCTCCACGTTACGCGGCGCCATCATCATCGCGAGAGGAAGCAGGCGGTCGTGCATAGGGATGCGGGCGCCGGGTGCCCACATTTGAAGGTTGCGGCCGAGAGCCTTGGTCGGAAAGCGCGCTTTCTATGTTACCGCTAAGCTCAGGAACTTGCATGCGTGCGAAAGTGCACTCTATACATGATTTCACTTGCTCCGTAATCCCTATTTGAAGGGCCTCCATTTGGCGTTCTATCCTGTACAGAGCCGCCTGCATACTAGTGCTCATGTCTGCCACCAGCGCGTTCATTTGTTTTTGCAGGCGCTCACAGCGCGCCTCCATGTCACGACGTAGGCGGGCTATTTCTATTAGAGGATGGGGATTTCATAACGAATTGGTAATAGGGGAAGGGGTAGGGAGAGATTTACGGGGTGGAGCGAGCCGTGGGGGACCCTCCGCCCGACCTACCTCCCGAGGCGCCTCCATTGCTGTTGTCTTCTCCGGGGTCCGCTGCACCCCTGAAGGGACCATGGTCACCTTGGCCGGGGCGTTGGTCTGCAGGGATTTCTTGTAGGGTTGTTGGGAAGATGGGGAAGGAGGGTGCCTCTCTGGTAGGCGCATCGATGCCTCGCGGGATCGGGACCGAGACTTGGAGCGGGTCCGCAACTTGCGATGGGATCTCGAACGGGTCTCCGACCTGACTTGTCTGGTCTCCTTCGTTGGGGCGCGCGACGTTCGGGTCTCCGCCGTATCTGTGGTAGTGGTCGGGTCGCTGGAGGGTTGAAGTTCACGCTGCTCAGCGAGTCAACCCCGCGCTTCCCCACCGGCAACGCAAGCATCCGAAAGCAGTGTCTGATTATGAGGCACGCCGTAGTGGGGGACTCTGGAAATTTGGACCCCCTGGGGTTATTTAACGTGCCCCTAAACCTGAGTACACAGATGTCGCATTTCGCCTCCTTAGAAATGAGGCCGCCGTGGCCGGGATTTGATCCGGCGGCCTCGTGCTTAGCGGCGCCACACCAAAACCAGTAAGCAACCACGGCGGATATTTCGCTACATGAAGTGATGCGTAAATTGTACATTTCCTGAAAAGCCCTATCCACGGTCAAGCGTTAAGCACGAACAAGAGTTCCGACACTTGTCGAACTCAGCTGCATTGCACGGACATACCTACGGCGCACGGTGAACCGGCTGAGCTGCGCAGGCATAGTAGTCGCCAGAACCGCGAATATCAGCGTCTTTTCTTCTTTGTGTGAAATTATTGCCGGGAGGTGGTAAAGTGGCAACAACAGTAACAAAATATTGTGGCTGGGGACCGTCGGTGGCTCGCTGCGAAGCGCCGTGAGCTTTATATAGCTTCGAAGTGTACTGGAAAATACCGAGCTACGATGTCGGCGCCGCCCAGCGCTCAACGGCGCTCAAGGCTGCCGGTGATGGGACAGATTGACCGCTCTTTTCAAGCTAATAACCAAGTCGCTGTGTGGCTGCCGCAGAAATCTAGGACCCATCTTTCGCGCTCGCGAGCGAAAAAGCGATTGAATGGCGGTCGGCGAACGACAAACGGTGTGCAGCGAGCTGCCGTGGCCTACGTGGACGATGGTGGTGGTGGTGAAAACTTTAATAAATACTTGCAGCCTTATGTTTACATGCTAATATTGGGCCTCCTCATGGTCGCGTGAAGTGGCCGACCGTTGGTGGCGCTCGGCGACTTACAAAGCTCAGCCCACCAGCTGTTTATGCGCAGCTGGGTCGGAGCTGGACACCGCGACGTCGCATCGCTCTAGGTCGGTGAGTAGCCACTCAGAAGGTGGCTGCAGCTCAGAGCATATATAAAGGATTTGGTTGAAATCTGCTCTTGGGACTCCGCACAGAGTACACTTTGGGGAGAAGAACCCCAGGTGTGTAAGCGCTAGGTCGGCAAGGAAGAGAAAGTTGTGGGATTGTAGCTGGCGCCACGTCACCTGCTCCAGTTCGGTTAAGGGTTTATGAGGTGGTGGATAACGAAGTCGTTGCTCCTTGAGATGGAGTGAAGTTTGATGGCATGTAACCATTCTATCGTGGGCGCTTCCTGGCTCGGCTGCCTGCCCTGCTCGGTGGACGTATGCTCGAACGGTGTGATGGGCAGCTTTGTTGCCTGGTTCACCTGCGTATGCGCGGACTCATATTAACTGGATGGGCCATGTTCAGTGGCGGTTAGAATTTTGATAGCGGTTGTCAGAACCCGTCCGTTGGCTGAAATCTCGTATCGCAGTTTTTGAGTCGTTAGAGAATAGTATGGTATGGTGGAGGACATTGAGAGTGCTATCGCCGCTTTTTTGGCTTTTAGGGAAGTGTCCGTTCTGACGAATCCCGCTGTGTGCGGCGACAAGTCACTGGCAACGAAGCTTATAGCGTACGCTGGTGTAGTGGGGTATTCGGCTTCATCAACATGGACGGCCTCTTTGTGCGAGTTGTAGTGTTAGTAAAGAGCTTGAGCGTGTGCTGTGCGTTGGCTTGATGGTGCACTGGATGCATGACTTTTGGCAGTGGTTGAACTGTGAGGCCTTGCTGAATGGCCCCGAGGTGTGGTTAAAGCTTACTTGTTGGGTTTAGGCCTAGTTCTTGGAGAATGCTCCGGTCTGTGGGAGCAGAAGAGAGACGTTCTAATCGCGCTGTGCGATGGGCCTCTGTCAGCTCGTCTAGAGTGTTATGCATCCCCATTAAAAGGAAGCGTTCGTTCGAAGTGTGCCTTGGAAGTGTGAGTAATACCTTCTAGGCCTATCCCATCAGAACATTAAGTTTCTCTTATTTCCTCTATGCGGCTCATTACAAATGCCTCTTTGAGGCGATGGAAATCGTGCTCCCTCATGCCTCTGTTCCGTTTCGCGATCTGCCTTATGAGCCGCATAGTTTGGTTGACTGTAGCATTTACTTTGGCAATTGTGGCGGTGTTCTTGTCATTGTAGGAGGATGCCTAATATTCGCACATTTTCCACCGCCGGAATAGGTATTCAGTCCTGTGTGACTTGGATTTTAGGTGGGAGGCCTAGGTCTGTCCTGGATTCGGGCGGTCGAAGTATCAGTAGTTCGGCCTTGCCGGGTGAGCAGGTTAGGCCGACGGCTGCGGCATGCAGCTCTACCATGTTTATTCCAGCATGAAGGGTTTCTTCTATGGCGTCCGCACTACCCGTGGTTTTCCACAGTGTGATGTCGTCGGCATAGAAAGTCTGGGATAGGTTAGGCACTGTCTACAGTGCCTTAGCCATGAGAATAAGATGTATATTAAATAGGAGGGGCAAGAGAACGGACCCTTGCAGGGTTAGACTAAAAGCATAGCGCGGGAAGGACGATCGACAACGACTAGACAGTACAAGCGCTAAAGGAGGATGCCTAATATTCGCACATTTTTCACCGCCGGAAGGGTTATTCCGTCCTGTGTGACTTGAATTTTAGGTGGGAGGCCTAGGTCTGTCCTAAAGGAGGATGCCTAATATTCGCACATTTTCCACCGCCGGAATGGGTATTCCGTCCTGTGTGACTTGGATTTTAGGTGGGAGGCCTAGGTCTGTCCTAGATTTGGGTGGTCGAAGTATCAGTACTTCGGCCTTGGCGGGTGAGCAGGCTAGGCCGACGGCTACGGCATGCGCCGCTACCATGATGGTTCCAGCCTGAAGTGTTTCTTCTATGGCGTCCGCATCTCCTGCGGGTTTCCACAGTGTGATGTCGTCGGCATAGAAGGTGTGGGGTTTTAGCGCTTGTCCTGTCTAGTCTTTATCTATCGTCCTTCCCGCGCTATGCTTCTAGCGTAACTATGTATTACCAACCAGTCCAAGCGTATAATCTCCTGAAGACCTCGCGGGGTGCCATGGCTTCCTATTGGAAAAGTGGGGGAACATAGAGACCCGAAGCAGAGTTCTGCTCTTCGGTCTTTCAGAAAGACTGAGGTGCAGTTGAAAGTACGGGGACCCACTCCGAAAGATGACAGCGCGTCCAAGATGCTTTGGTGAGGTTCAAGGCGAGAATTACTCTGGTCTGCTTCGCATTTCGGGATGAAGAGCGACCTCCCAGATATAAAACATGACCTTCTGCGTAGATAAATGGCTGCGAAAGCCAGTCATCGTATGAGGGAAGAGATCGTGTTCGTCCATGTGACTCTGGAGGCGGCCCAGCACCACATGTTCGAACAGCTTGCCCAAACAAGAGGTAAGGGACATGAGTCAGATTATTTATGTCTAATGCTTGGCCCGGTTTCAGTATGAAAGTGAGCCGGGCATGCCTCCACTGAGCCGGAAGGGTGCCCACTTGGCAGCACACGTCAAAGCTCTCTGTTATGGCTTGGATAGTGCAGTCGTCCAGGTTTCGGAGCATCTTGTTTGTGATTTTGTCTGCACCCGGGGCCAAAGTCTTGTGTAGTTTGTGCATCGTGGCTTTCACTTCCCATGGGGAGATGTCCTCGTGCAGGGTAGGGTTGGGGCAGCCCGTGTATCAGGGGAGAAGTGTAGGTGAAGTCGTGGTGAGTGTGCCTTGAGTGAGTCTAGGAGTGGGCCGTCTTGGAGGGGTAATTTATGCAAGATGCGACTGACATTGTTTCGTTGCGTTGCTTTCGTATGCCCTGTGTCTATCAGGCAACGGAGGAATGGCTGTGTGAATGGCAACTCTACGTTGGAACACTTGACTTAACCAGATCGACGACACAAGGGAGTACACAAATGGGACCAAGAAATACAATTTCGTATGCCACACAAGTTCAACAAAGCCACGCGAGCATGGCGCACCGGATTCGCCTTGGCGTCGCATTCACCAACCGTTATAGACATATGATAGGTGCCAGTGATACTAGCCCAAACTGTGAATACTGTGAGGTGCCAGAAACACTTGAACATATATTTTGCGTGTGTACCCCGTACGCGCAAGAACGACCAGCAACTGGTCTCTTCCATTGCAAAGTTTCATGAGACACCACTATCAGACGAGTTTCTTTTAGGTTCTTGGCTTAATGCAAGCAGCGCAGCCCTGGTAAGTACCACTATAGCTTTTCTCCAAGCCACAGGGCTGGACGCACGGCTTTGGAGAAGCTACAACTGTGTGAATTTGTATATACGCCACTCTTCCTTATACCATCATCATCATTCATCAGCCCTTTCCCTCCCCGTCCTTTTTCCCCAGTGTAGAGTAGCAGCCCAGAGCAAGTTATCACTGAGGCCGACCTCTCTGCCTTTCTGTAAATAAATTTCTCTCTTGAGGCCGAGATTGTCACTCATACAATCGCACAGCTGGCCTCATTGCTGGCGTGCAACTGGCTCGCATGCGTTTCAATCTCGTTTATGAGCGCAGCTATTCGCTGTTTTAGTGGGCGATTGTGTTTGTTGGTAATCCAGCGTTCTTTAAGGCTGACATGGCCTCCCAAAGATCTAATAGCCGACTATCTGCCCTCTCCACATTTAGGATGTCGCGGATGGTGGATGTGGCAAGCGGCATTTCCTGTGTTAGGGCATTTGTCCAGGCGTCTAGATCGGTGATGGTGTTTGAGACTTCCCGTCTTGATTGACGGAATTTGTCCCAGTCCACCACTTCCAGACGTCATTTCTTGTGCTAGAGATGAGTGGTTGAACTGGGTGCTGATAATGTAATGATCCCTTCCTATGGAGTGGTAAGTGTTTCTCCATCGACTGTTGTTGGTGTGTTTGGTGAGAGTAAGGCCTGGGCTGGTGTTGTGTTGGATACTGGATCCGATTCTGCTGGGTTAATCAATATCGTTGAGTAGTAACAGCCCTTCGTTCTGTATTAATGTCCAGGTTGATTTTCCTCTGCGGCAGTTTTTGCGGTAGCCCCAGCTGGTGTGATTGGCGTTGAAGTCTCCCACTACCAGCATAGGGTGTTCTACACTTATTGTTAAGGCTTTGCGCATTGCCGCGATGTGGGGTGCTGGATGGTCTTCGGGTGGGTTATAAAGATTTAGTATGAAGACACTACGACCTTTGCGGGTACGGGGTGGAAGCTCTATGAGGAGGCCGTCTATGCCTTCGAGCTCCAAAGGGTGGTCTATTGGAGTGAAATTTCGATGAACCAAGGTAGCAATGCGCGTTTGTGGCATGTTTTGAAGCGAAGCTTTCTATGTCGCACTGATTCGTCCGTGAGCGTTGAAAACGCACTGCAGGAAAGCCAACTTGCACATCTGCGTAGAACACTACAGTTTACATTCGCAGTTTTACCGATAAGAACAATGAGAACAATGTCATGCTCTCGACCAATGGGAAAACGCCACGCTACCCAGACGAACTATATATATCTGCATTGTAATACGCGCATCACAACAATGCATTCCCGGCCATCACCATGGGTAGACCGTGGGTGCAGCGCACGGCAGAAGAGGCTGCCGTACGCGAACGTAAGCGCGAGCGCTATCGTGCCCGTAAAGCTGGTCCCGTGTATAGGCAACGGCATGCAGAAGCCATGCGTATCCGTCGAGGATCCGATCGGAGCGTACGCATTCAGGAGACGGAAGCCAGACGTCGTCGCTGCGCGGATCCCGAGGTTCGCAACCGGGAGAACGCGGCCAAAGCTAGTGACTCGACGCGGAACCACCTGAAGAGACGCAACTCTTCAGGTGGCTCCACCATCAATACCTTACAGCAGAAAAGATACATCTCTTCGGATGTGAGGTTTTGAAGGTGGAGCTGAAAGTATTGTCGCGTTTCGCTCGGAAGCTCCTACAGTTCCACTGCCACACTTTGATGCTGTAAGTTTGTGCAGCCATGTTGGGGTGCGGCTGGTGGGTCTATTTGAATTGGCCCGTGTGGCTTGGAAGCGAGTAACCCATTAGCTGGGTTTGCATATCGGCCGTGGAGACCTCGTGTGTGCCCTGACGGAACTCTAGAGCCGTCAGCCGGCTAGCAATGGTAGCCATCCAGTCGGAGCTATCGTTCCTCGCAGCAGCCATACTTTGTTCATTTGCTAGAGTGGCGGAGGTTAAAAGGACCAGTGTGTCCGTTTACATAGGAATTTGAAAATCGTTTTCAGCCTGCGCCTTTCTTTTGGTCGGTGGGTTACGTGCAGGTGAGGCGGCGTGTGAAGAGGAGGAGCAGGGGTTAGAAGCAATTCGTTGCTTGGGTGCGGTACGTACCGTACTTTCGCGATTCTAAGCACCCCCCGATTCCAAGCACCCCCCTCTATTTTCGCGAGAAAACTAAGAAAAAAGTTTGCATGCGAATCTAAGCACCCCCCCCCCTATTTGTTAGGAAGAGCGTGTAGCCAAGGCCGCCAAGCGCGCTTGCTCACTCTGTCATCGATCCGGAGCCGTCGGAGTCCCGAGGTGGCACGGCGTCCGCGGCTCGAGAACACCGTACAGCCGGACTGTACGGCTGTACCGCGAAAGCTGCAGAAAGCGTCCCCATCAACCATGGCAAAGTGAATTTCGGACGCGGGGAAGCGAGTCCAAGTGGACGTTGTGGTCAAATCTTAGGAAGTACTCGATCCCAAACCACTTCGACGGAACGGAAGGCGACCTGCTGTGGGATACCGAGAGCGGCGGATCAAGCGGTGCGACGAACTCGAGTGGCAGTGATAGTAACTGAGCATCCGACATAAGCGATGGGTTCATTGTCTGCACCGATTTTTCTTTTGAATGTTTGCAAAATAAAATGTTATTTCTCGCACCCGTATCGGCGTGATGTCGCAGCGAAAAGAGGGAGGGGGGGTCATTCTAGATTATTCGAATCTAAGCACCCCCCCCTCACTTTGTGCATCGCGATCGTGAAAAAAACGGGGTGCTTAGAATCGAGTAAATACGGTAGTTCGCGTTTGCATGGAGGTGGGGGTGTCTACGTGCTTAGGAGACTGTTCTCTCCTGAGCAGTAACTGCAGCTGCTGTCGGAGCTCTGCGATTTCGAGACTCTGTTGTCTGAGTTGGGGTCTCAGCTCCTCATTTTCTTTAACGAGCGAGGGAGGCCCCGCCTTTCAGCTCACCTGTTTGTCCGTGGGCTGGGCGTTGTTTCCGTGTAGAGGGGGGAAGAATGAGGACCGGCTCCTATGCCGGCTTCTCCTGGAGGTCGATCTGGATCCTGTTCTGGTTCTGGAGCTGGACCAGGACCTGCTGCGTGATGACTGGGATTGCAGGCCCGTGTTCTTTGTTGATGAGTTCTCCGACAGGCTAGGTGGGTTGGATGAAGCGGTGGTGCTTGCCTTAGGGTTATCAGCGCGGTCAAATCTGGTATTTGCATTTTTTGGACCCTGTGAGTTGGGATCCACCTCACAGGATGCACCTGGAGTCGCGTGTTGGGATTGGTGACGGCGGATGGGCCTCCCCGCAACTGTGGCAGCGGTTGGTGACGGCTTGCGAGCAGATGTCTGCCCTATTGCCCGGTCTTCAGCATTTGAAGCATGCTTCTACCTTGGCCTTGAAGGGGTGACATGCGTAGACGGCTCCGTAAAAATTTAACCGTACAAAAGAGCAGCTGGGACTAAACGTGACGAGGTCTTGGAAAATATCTTCCTCTGATTGATTATATATCACGTTGTACATGATTCCACGGATGGCATAGTCAGGCGGCGCGATGTAGGCCTTTACTGAGAACAAACAGCTTGTCGTCGATTTGGAGCGTCTAAGTTGGTACGTACATTTTTGCTCGTTCTTCTGCCGGAGTGCTTATGGTGACTGGGTTGATGTGTGGATTAATTCTGAGCGGATCGTGACTGCGGGCGTCGTTGTAGTTGCTCTTGATGGTTGCACAGACTAACGGAAGCAAAGCACCGCCGTTACGCGGCTGAGATCAATTCCTCCGCTTGGGGCGAAAAATAATTTTCAGGTTCGTTACTGTGAGTTTCGGGAGTGGAGCGTGGCCTTTGAGATTCAAAATCTTTGACTTGCTTGTGTTGGGCGATGCAGGCATGGCGTGACCGACGGGTGATAGAGCGGGAGCCCTGCTTCGGGGCCAAACTTAGTCGTGGCGGCGAGGGTGGAGTAGACCACATTTCTTGCGTTGATAGCGCGGAACCAACGTGGATCGTTGGCGTGCTCTTAGGGCGAGATTTCCTAGCCTTTCATGCAGTACACCATCATATAATGGGTGTCCGCGGAGGTGAGAGGAGTGTTCGACGCACTGGAGACCTTAATTCTGACCGGCGTCTGTGCCCGGTTAGGAGCAGGAAAAAGTACCGGACTTGAACTACGCCCGGAATTGGCCGAAGAATGGTCGAAACGGGTGCAGAACACCTTCACTGACCAATTTTAGCTGGAGTCAAGCCATTCTGGGTCGAAAATCCACCTTTCCGAGTCGAAATTTGCAGAGCGGAGTGCGTCGACTCGCTGCGCAGGCTACCTGGTGTTCCAACGTGGACGCACCAGTACACCGCGAGCAGGCTCGCACACGTGCCGCTTCGCAGTGGTTTACGGATGCCGCCGCATGGCAGCCCGTTTTTCATTTCTGTACGAAATTAGGCAAGAAAATTTTCAAGCACTATCAATAGTACGCATTTTGTAAAAGTCAGCGCTCTTTTTTGAAGCACCATTCATCCGCGACTGATTAGAAGCAAAACCTCTTATACAGGCTTGGGTCGTCGTGGCGATCGTGCCAATAATCAACGGTCGCTAATTCAAACGTGTGCATATATTGTGGCTTTATGATAATCTGTATGTGCGCAGCTGATCTCCCTACTCGCTCACTGTATTGTAATAAGCATTCTATGGAAAATAATTTACGCTCCCGCTGCCACCATGTCGGTGATCAACACACCATGGTTATAAATGCAGCTTGGTAGATATGTTTCTGTTCGCAATTAAAACAGCATTTGTGAAGCAATTTACTGTATGCATGTATGTTCTGTGTTAGATTTACTTTGTGCGTAGGAGTGCGTAGGTTTAAGAGGCATGTGTGGAAACGTTGTGATTTTAGTTGTCTCGTACTTTAACATGAAAAAAAAAGTTTTTTTTTCAGTGGCATCTATTGGATTGTGCAAATAACTAAGGCGTACTGTGGTTCTTGGTTGTGAGCCTCTCCGAGACCCTGTAATCAAGAATGCACCACAAATGAAACAACCAAGAATGCATCAGAAACGCGGTGGCCGACTACATGCAGAAGGTTATCAAGCACGCATCAAAAACACGTCACAATGTAACCAAAATTTCTGGTAGCTTTGATGACCAGTTGTGTACGGCTATTAATGATACTTTCAGCAAACATCTTTATAATGGTACACCATATCGTGTGGGAAAGTTCCTGGCTAACATTCGCAGATCGCTGACGAACGTAAAAATTTTCTAGTAGACACGCCATTTGTTTTCGCCAAATCTTTAGCTCCAATGACTTTACCGTAGTATCCCGTGCGCACACGCTCTCTGCGTGCTGCTAGGACCAAAGTTTTCTTGGCAAGAGCAGAGAGCAGTGACGCTGTCTCTTGAGGCCCGTCCGAAAGTTCTCTTGCCTCTGACTGATCAAAACGCTCCTTCTCTGTGACAGGCATAGCAAGGAAAGCGCTGCAGAAGCAAGAAGAAATATCAGGGCCCCGCTACTCGTCTGCGATGTCACTTGTGAAACACATTTGACATTCGCCTCTGTCGCCCCTCTGCGCTCCGAATCAGGGCGAGTGAGCCTCCGCTTCTGCATAATTCAAATGCACCTCTCTCCAAGAGACGCTGTCAAGTGCGTTGGTCCTCAAGAACATTGGTGATAAGCCGCAATCACACAACAAACAGCAGCTCGTAAAAAAAAAATGAAAGACAATGTTACAAGAAATTTATGCTTGGGTTTCTTCGAACCTTCATACGAGCTGCTTGTTGAAACCGCCGGAATGCCAAGAGCCGGAATAGAATGGCGCCGCTACGGTAGGATTCCTTCTTGTTTTCTATTTACTAACGTTCCCGTCAACGTTCAAATTCATCTCGTTTCTGTTTTTTATGGCATGAAAGGCACGCGGCGTTTGGGCCGTCAGCTCTTCGGCGCTGTTAGGGTTTGGTTTTATTTCGTGTTGTTATCTTTGGCCATTCCAGCCACCTCGTTCATCGACCACCGCACCAAACTGGCGACATTGAGTTAGCTGCGCTGCCCAAACCCGTCCTGCCTCGTCCTCTCTAGTGCACACGAAGGAAGGGCGCGTCCGCAACCCCCCGGCGACGTCCCCTGCCCCGGTGTCGAGCGCACGGCGTGCCCTCGCCACCTGACCGAGCGTCCGCTCCTCCCCCCATCCGGTTGTGCACGACAAGTACACACTGCACGGCCACGATCTCCCCAGCGGCCCCGACGGGCAACCCTCGCGGGCGATGGAAACGGGGGAGAAAGCTTTCCACTTTGGAGATGTCGCGGCCACAAACGGGTGCCGAATGCCAGACGCAGCAGCGCTCCCCGGAGATTTCAGCGTCGCCTCTATCCTGAAGCAGAGTCGTCGTCGACGAGACAAGCGGCGCTGTGAGAAGCGCAACAACCGTCGATCACCGGTTCCCCCGCGGGCCACCGCGTTTTTGAAGCCGGCCGTTGAGCACCGAGCGCCGAAACGATGTCCCGACACGGTTTTTGGCTCGGTCCTTGAGTGCTCGGCGCGGTTTGTGGAACTATGCGGACAGCACCGCTCTGTCTGGAGGGAGGAGAGAGAGCGCATAGAGCCAAAATCAACGCAAAGCGTAAATGTCACTGCCCACGGATTGGTCGTTGTCAGGGAACATTGAATATTATCCCGCACGTTTCGCACTTTCACGTGTGTATCGTCGACGAGAACCTCCCTTCTTGAGCTTTTTTTTTTAATTTTGTGAGGAAGGAACGAATACATGGTAAGATGCCGAAGGAGTCGCGACCGGATGACAAACGCAGCGTAAGAGTACGGGTAATTCTTACAGCTATATATATCTCTGCCCTGAAAAAAATGCGTTTTCATAAGAAAGCTAAGAAAAACAGAGTGGACACTGGATAAATTTTCTCTTTGAACAAATTGACGCGATTTAAGCACACAACGTAAATGTGGAGGGGCTGAAACCGCAAGCCTGCAAATCCACCGTATTTGTTGAAAACTGGAGAGTCATGCGTGCCCAGAACGCCAGAAACGAGGGTTAACGTTTAAGGGGGAAAAAGTGTTTTTGCGCATTGCCCTATGTAAAAACACGCCTCGTTCAGAAACACCAGGACGTCATAGTGAATGAACGCGAATTGCATGTTTTACACTATAGGCTTCTTACGCTTGCGTTAAGACTGAAAGCTTTGACTTACAACAGAGAGAGAGAGAGAGAGAATCACTTTTTTGGGTGAGGAGAAAAAGTATCGATACCATGAGTCCAGTTTGTGGCGTTGCTTCAGCGCTAGGCCAGTAAAGTCCGCAATGAACCGTCGGTCGTAACGGGAGGTTGCGGGCATCTGCTATGCGGCGGAAGAGGTGGGTGGGAGGTATGAAGGTTTGGATAAGTGGGTAGTGTTGGATGGAACTGCCATAGAATGCGTGTTGTGTTGGGATAGCCACCACAGTGATGAGGGCCTTTAGTGAGTCGACCTCTGAGGAGGTGTTTCCGTACTGGAGTGAGTATGGTGATGAATGTGCGCTGTTGTCTTGTAACGTATGGCTGTAGCTTAATGTATTTCTAGTGCACGTTCCTGCGTGGGTGCAATTTTGGAGGTGGCTTTTGTGTCACTAGTAGAGTCGGTCGGGGAATGGCAATGTTGGGAGTTTGACGCGCCATACCATAGGCAGTCTGATTAGTTCTTTCATTCCTCACGATCCCCTCATGACCGGTGAACCGTATAAGCTCCACCTGTCGATGTAGGTAGTCCAGTAGTTGTGGTTGCGTGATGTGCTCATGCCAGGATATTACTTCCGCCACAAACGAGATAACTCGTCCGAATTACATGGCTCCCAGACATATGCACCTCGTGATTAATACATCTATAGGCGGACGCAGAGGGTAGCATTCTGCCAACAACGTACAAAGCACAACCGACATGGCACTCACTGCTACGCGGATGTTAGCGGTCAAAACAAAAGCACTGCTGGTAGATTACGCCCTTCATACGATACAGAATTTAATTTCATTTATTATACCCCTCAGGTCCAAGGGGATTACAGAGGGGGAGTGGTAAATACAAAAGAATGAAGAAGACAAATACAGTTGGCTACATGAGTGTTTAAATGGCACCTGTATGTACAATATTGGCTAAGGCTTCACGGAACTGTTCATAATTCATAAGGCCTACAACTTCGGCGGGAAGATGGTTCCAGTCACGCGAGGTTCGCGGCAGGAATGATTGTGAAAAACTTTTAGTGTTGCATGACAAAATGCTGACTTTGTACTAATGATCAATGCGACGGGATACATAAATTGAATGGGGGATGAGGTGATCTCGTAGAGTATAGTGATGGTACAACTTGTGGAAGAGGGCAATACGAGACACTTTTCTGCGAGATGCCAGCGATGGGAGGCAAAGATTAGATTTCATGTTAGTTATACTGGCTGTGCGGTTGTAGTTAGCAAGAATAAAACGTACAGAGTTATTTTGAACCATCTCGAGGTCAATGATTATGTTCTCATGAGCAGGGTCACATACCGGAGTCGCATATTCGAGTTTGGGTCGTATTAACGTTTTATATAACAAAAGCTTCAAATTAGTAGGTACGTTGAAAAAGTTGCCACGTAGGTAGCCAAGCATGCGATTAGCCTTTTTAATTATGTTCTCAGTATGAAGAGACCAGCTTAGGTTAGAAGGGATGTAAACACCAAGATATTTATATGAAGAAACTGATTCCAACGACATGTTGTAGATGTTTTCCTAGAAACGCGCGTGACTTTGCATTTGTTAATATTGAGCTCCATTAACCATTCATTGCACCAGTTACCTATAGTGGTAAGGTCCGACTGAAGTAATACAATATCGTTAGCATTGGTAACTTCTCTGAAAATACTGTAGAAGGATCGACATTTGGGCGAGTTGGTACTGGTTGAACATCTTCAAGGGGCCGCGCAGTAAGACGATGACAGAAGGCAAGCGCTGTCCTGTGTGTTCTTGCCTTCTGTCATCGTCTTATTTCGCTGCCCCTTCAAGATGTTCTCTGAAAATGACGCATCATCAGCGAACAGATGGTTATGGGAGTTGATAAGCGAGGGAAGGTCATTAATGTAAATTAGGAACAGTAGGGGTCCAAGGACGGAACCCTGTGGAACACCTGAACGGACCTCCGTAAAACCGGATTAATGCCGTTAGCACAAACAAATTGCGAACGGTTGAGAAGAAAACACTCAATCCATTTCAAAAGGTTACCGTCTATGTTAAGTTGTTTTAGTTTATGACGTAATAGTTTATGACACACCTTGTCAAATGCTTTTAAAAAATCTAAGAATATACAATCAGCTAGTGATGATTTGTCAAGAATATGGTGTAGTGCATGTTTAAACGATATTAATTGGGTTTCACAGGAGTAAGAATTCCGAAAACCGTGCCGTGCGGACGTAAAAAATGAGTTCAGTTCAAGGAAATTAACTAGGTTGGTAAAAATAATATGTTTGAGGATTTTACAGCATGTACTGGTGAGAGAGATGGGACGATAATTATTAGGGGATGCTCTGCTGCCGGATTTATACACTGGAATAACTTTGCCTATTTTCCACTCATTAGGTAGCGTACAATGGTCAAGGGATTCCTGGAAAAATTTGGATGGTATGATGGAAGAATAATATGAAGTGTTATTTAAGAATTTCTAGTTAATAAAATCTTATCCGGGAGCAGAATGAATGCATAGTCCATTAATAAGCTTACCGACACCGGATGGAGCAACAACTATGGAGCGCATGGTAACATAGTTACGGTGTTGTATACTTGGTATATGTGTGCTAGATGTGGCTGTGAAATTTTCTGAAAATGTATGGTTTAGTATGGTGGCAGAAAGGTCGGAAGGAATTAGAACACCGGAAGAGTCGGTTAAGACAAGGCTGTTGTAAGTCGAAGGAATATTGCACGCCCAAATTTTTTTAGCGTTAGTGGTAAGCATTGAAGGGAGAACATGCGATTCGAAGTGCTTTTTGGCGTCTTTGAGCGCTTGCACATATATGTATGACGCCGCAGTATACGATGCCCAGCGATCAATTGTGGGTGAAAGCTTTGCAATGCGGTAGAGACGGTTCTTTTTATTTGATAAACGCTTAATGTGATTATTGTACCAGGGAGAGTTTGTGTGAGTTGTAATGGTGCGTTGAGGAATTTACTGTTCAGTTAGATGGTTGACTATAGCTGTGAACATGTTCCAATTAGTTTGTACACTATGGTGTTCAAAGCCATCAAGGAAAACGCCAATAAAAGAGGAGAGTGCATTATTTATGACCTGATAATTTGCTGTGTAGTAGCCTCGTATTATTTTATTCTTCTTCTTAGTTTTCGGACTGCTGAGCACGAGGTCGCGGGATCGAATCCCGGCCACGGCGGCCGCATTTCGATGGGGGCGAAATGCGAAAACACCCGTGTGCTTAGATTTAGGTTCAAGAACCGCAGGTGGTCAAAATTTCCGGAGTCCTCCACTACGGCGTGCCTCATAATGAGAAAGTGGTTTTGGCACGTAAAACCCCAAATATTATTATTATTAGTTTTTGGATGGTCTAGTTTAATATCGAACTGTAGAAGCAAGTGGTCCCTAATTCCTGGCAGGTACGTTACAGGCGATACTATATCGGGTTGATTTGTGAAGACTAAATCTAGTGTATTCGCCGGGGTAGCTGTTATTCTAGTTGCCTGAACGCAGATCTGCAAAGGGGGGTCGGTATTCCATGTGATGTTTGTTAAATTAAAATCGCCAAGTAGGAACAGCGGTGATGAAGGAAAGCGTGTTGCAACGGTGTTAACAGCGTCATAAAGTTCGTTACTAAAGTTTGGAATACCCCTATCACAACTTTCTGATGATTAAGTGTCATTGCGGACCATACTAATTCTAGTTCAGTCTGCACGTGCATACATGATGATGGTATATCGTTGGAAGTTGCGAGCAGCACGCCGCCGCCTCTCTGCGTGCTGCAATCACAGCGATAGAATGTGAAGCGATGAGCAATGATGAAGATATCAGCGTCGCAGACATGCGCAGTGAGCCATGTTTCCATTAGCGCGATTATTTTAGCAGAACATGTATCGATTGCTGATGTGAGTGAGTGGTACTTGTTAAGGACGCTTCTGATATTAGTAAAAAGAAGCGATACTGAAGCCGAGGATGTCTGGCCATTACCCCTCACTCGTCCCTAGGAAGTGTCGGCAGAGATAGCGGCAGAGGGCGAGCTTGCATGTGCGTTTCTCATATCAGTGGAAATGACAGTGGCAGTGATAGGGATAGGGTGATGAATTGATTTCAAGCACTGATACTACCAAAGCATATCTGCAAGCGATGCAATAGCTGTAAGAAACATCTGCCTGTAAGATTCATACTACAGCTGTTTATTTTGTCCCTCAGTCCGCAGCGGCTGCGAAGCAACTGACCACGGCGACGGTCAGACCTGTGACGCAGCAGAGGGTGCTAAGAATACCTGGGCCCGAACAGGCCGCCATTGGAATCTGAACCTGGCAACGTTTAACACTAGAACGTCACCTAGTGAGGCGAGTCTAGCAGTGCTATTGGAGGAATTAGAGGGGGCTCAGTGGGCTCAGTGAGGTTAGAAGGACAAAAGAAGCATATACAGTGCTTAAAAGCAGGCACGTCCTGTGCTACCGGGGCTTCGCGGAGAGAGTAGAACTAGGAGTTCGATTCCTAATTAATAAGTATATAGCTTATAACATACAGCAATTCAATAACATTAACAAGAGGGTGGCATGTCTTGTGAAACGTAATAAGAGGTACAAATTGAAGGTCGTACAGGCCTACGCCCCTACATCCAGTCATGATGATCAGGAAGTCGAAAGCTTCTATGAAGACGTGGAATCGGCGATGCGTAAAGTCAAAACAAAATGCACTATACTGATGGGCGACTTCAATGCCAGGGTAGGCAAGAAGCAGGCTGGAGACAAGTCAGTGGGGGAATATAGCACAGGCTCTAGGAATAGGAGGGGAGAGTGATTAGTAGAGTTTGCAGAACAGAATAATATGCGGATAATGAATACATTCTTCCGCAAGCAGGATAGCCGACAGTGGACGTGGAAGAGCCCCAAGTGCGAGACTAGAAATGAAATAGACTTTGTACTCTGCGCTAACCCTGGCATCATACAAGATGTGGACGTGCTCGTCCAGGTGCGCTGCAGTTATCATAGGATGGTAAGAACAGGAATTAGCCTAGACCTGAGGCGGGAACAGAAGAAACTGGCACATAAGAAGCCGATCAATGAGTTAGCGGTAAGAGGGAAAATAGAGGAATTCCGGATCAAGCTACAGAACACGTATTCGTCTTTAACTCAGGAAGAGGACCTTAGTGTTGAAGCAATGAACGACAATCTTATGGGCATCATTAAGGAGCGTGCAGTAGAAGTCGGTGGTAACTCCGTTAGACAGGATAACAGTAAGCTATCGCAGGAGACGAAAGATCTGATCAAGAAACGGCAATGTATGAAAGCCTCTAACCCTACAGCTAGAATAGAACTGGCAGAACTTTCCAAGTTGATCAACAAGCTTAAGACAGGTGACATAAGGAAGTATAATATGGATAGAATTGAACAAGCTCTCAGGAACGGAGGAAGCCTAAAAGCAGTGAAGAAGAAACCAGGAATACGCAAGGATCAGATGTATGCGTTAAGGGAGAAAGCCGGTAATATCATTACTGATATGGATGAGATAGTTCAAGTGTTGTTCTATAGGAGTTCTATAGAGATTTATACAGTACCAGTGGCACCCACGATGATAATGGAAGAGATAATAGTATAAAGGAATTTTAAATCCCATACGTAACGCCGGAAGAAGTAAAGACAGCCTTAGGAGCTTTGCAAATTGTGAAGGCAGCTGGAGACGACCAGGTAACAGCAGATTTGTTGAAAGATGGTGGGCAGATTGTTCTAGAAAACCTGGCCATCCTGCATACGCAATCTCTCATGACCTCGAGCGTACCGGAATCGTGGAAGGACGCTAACGTAATCCTAATCCATAAGAAAGGGGACGCCAAAGACTTGAAAAATTATAGACTGATCAGCCTACTGTCCGTCGCCTACAAAGTATCTTCTAAGGTAATCGCAAATAGAATCAGGAAAACCTTAGACTTCTGTCAACCAAAGGACCAGGCAGGATTCCGTAAAGGCTACTCAACAATAGACCATATTCACACTATCAATCAAGTGATAGAGAAATGTGCGGAATATAACCAACCCTTATATATAGCTTTCATTGATTACAAGAAAGCGTTTGATTCAGTCGAAACCTCAGCAGTCATTCAGGCATTACGGAATCAGGGTGTAGACGAGCCGTATGTAAACATACTGAAAGATATCTAGAGCGGCTCCACAGCCACCGTAGTCCTCCATAATCAAAGCAACAAAATCCCAATAAAGAAAGGCGTCAGACAGGGAGATACGATCTCTCCAAAGCTATTCACTGCGTGTTTACAGAGGGTATTCAGAGACCTGGATTGGGAAGAATTGGGGATAAGAGTTAATGGAGAATACTTTAGTAACTTCCGATTCGCTGATGATATTGCCTTGCTTAGTAACTCAGGGGACCAATTGCAATGCATGCTCAATGACCTGGAGAGGCAAAGCAGAAGGGTTGGTCTAAAAATTAATCTGCAGAAAACTAAAGTAATGTTTAACAGTCTCGGAAGAGAACAGCAGTGTATGCGATATAGGTAGCGAGGCACTGGAAGTGGTAAGGAAATACATCTACTTAGGGCAAGTAGTGTCCGCGGATCCGGATCATGAGACTGAAATAATCAGAAGAATGAGAATGGGCTGGGGTGCGTTTGGCCGGCATTCTCAGATCATCAACAGCAGGTTGCCATTATCCCTCAAGAGAAAAGTGTATAACAGCTGTGTCTTACCAGTACTCACGTACGGGGAAAAACCTTGAGGCTTACGAAAAGGGTTCTACCTAAGCTGAGGACGACGCAACGAGCTATGAAAAGAAGAATGATGAGTGTTACGTTAAAAGATAAGGAAAGAGCAGATTGGTTGAGGGAACAAACGCGAATTAATGACATCTTAGTTGAAATAAAGAAAAGAAATGGGCATGGGCAGGACATGTAATGAGGAGGGCAGATAACCGATGGTCATTAAGGGCTACGGACTGGATTCCAAGGAAAGCGTAGCAGGGGGCATCAGAAAGTTAGGCGGGCGGATGAGATTAAGAAGTTGGCAGGGACAACATGGCCACAATTAGTATATGACCGGTGTAGTTGGAGAAGTATGGGAGAGGCCATTGCCCTGCAGTGGGCGTAACCACGCTGATGATGATGATGATGTTTATTTTGTAACTCAATTTAGGCATGTAGGAAACTCATACGCGACGGCTTAGGTTCACTTGCTACAGAGTATAACCTTCACTTTGCTGTGAACAAACTACCTGGTGCACGATGGCAACAATGGTTACTTGGAATGGCAGTGAAACCACACCAGTGATATCTCATTGCCGTCATCACCTTAGTGTTCCAAGTACCTGTACAGACAGACAGACAGACAGACAGAAATAAGACATACTGCAGCTCCTAAAGAGCTTTTCTTCAATTGTTCCTTTCGTAGTTGGGGTGTACCCCGCGCCTTCTGAACGCACTCCTTCTGCGGTGCCGCTTTGGCTCCTCTACACCGGTGTTGTTTACCCATTGATTGAACAAGCGGCGACTGCAAATGATACAGTAAATTTGATTCCTCTGGCTCATTCCCGACGCTCGGCAAATTGATCTTTCGCCGTAAGTCGGCTCAGTTCTTTTATTGGTCGCATATGGTGCTCTACGTCACTGCTTCGGTCCCCACCACGGAACTTTCTAGTATTACTGCGATAGCAATTATATGGACACTCCTGGTGCATTTCTGTCGCGCCGTCGCCTTGAGATTCCGTATAAGCTCCAAGGGCGATAAAATCGTCGCTGCGCGCCGTATGCTCTACGTGCGAGTGAAAGCGTGTCAGCGTGAGCCGGCGAACGGCGGGTTTTACCTCGCGTGTCCGAGCAAGGAAGGTCAGCCAGAAGCGCGCCTTCTCCTGTCGCGCGCGAGGCGCGGGGGTGACATACCCAGGAATTCTGGACATACGTTTAGTTTATTTTTTCTCCACCACGTGGCGTATCGACCTTAAAGATTTGAAATTCGCGCCGTGACGTATGCCATGACGCAATACTAAGGAAAACATAATAAAAAGAAGCACATCCTGAGACGGTTGCTGTACGTCGGTATGAGCGCGCTTATGTATCACCCTTATCTTGAAGACAACCTGCCACTTTCTCTACTGGTAATGAATCGATGGTTTTGCTAGACTCCTTGCCAGACAGCTCGGCCGCATTCCGGGTAAGATGTCTGGCCTACATAACGGCTCCCGCAAAGCTTCCGTTGGGTTTCCTTTCTCGGCTGTTTCTTTTTTCTTATTATTTGTGAACCACTGCGGCCGAGGGTTTCCGTATAGTCAGCGTTATGTTTCGTGGGTTTCCTACAGAACCGGTGTGATGCATTAAGAGGAAACTTTAGCTCGGGCCTTTCTTCCATGCCGGCTGTTCAATAACATGTAAAACGCATAAATGATTTTTTGAGAAAATCGCTCAATCGCTCAACCGATCTTAATGAGAATTGTTGCATTCAAGAGAGTACGTTAGATCACAGTGATCGCTCCAATAATGATTTTGATTTAGGCCATGGCATTATTGACAAGAATGATCGTAAATCGATAAATCTGAATAAAGAATAGAAGTACGAAGTTTACAAATTCTTAGTTCGCATCAAAAACTGACATCGCATCTCTATAAACAGCATCCCTTGGAGCATCTCAATCGGACAAATTGGATGTATGAATTTATAACTTGTGTGAAATTGTTACAATGCTTATGAAGATTTTTCGAACGCCATATTCAGGAGTTACTGGCGTATTTCAGGGTATAGGAGATATAAATTTCGTCCGCTATAAATGAAGTATTAGGTGCAGCTTACAGAATTTTGATATCGTTTTTAGTTGCTAAGATACAGAGCCATATACTTCGAGTAATCATTCCACAAAATTTCCAATTTTTTTAGAATTAAAAAAAGTGGAAGCTAAATAAATATTCGGCTTTCTGAAATCTCATCTTAAGTGTTACTCTTAAATTCTACATAACTCACGAATTGCGGTGGAGTCGTTGTCAGAAGGAAGTATTGCTCATTTCCCATGCAGGAGCTAAAGCTTTCCGTTAAGTTCGGTTTAGAATAATATTTTTACTGAGAGAAGAAGCAAGACGGGTAGCGTATTTACATTGTGGCGGCCGCACTTCGAAGGGGGGGAAATGCAAGGACACCCGTGTACTGCTGTGCTAAGTTTGTGTTTGGTCAATGCGAGAGAGCGCAGGACGTTCTTCTCCGGCTGCTGTTGCTTAGGGAGTGGTCTTGGGGGCGCCGTATCTTTAAAGCGATCTGCGACGTGGCCAAATTGCGCGGCCGCGCGGGCCGCATCTTCAAAGCCATCTGCAATGTTTGCAGATTGCGCGTAGTGCCCGTAGCTTCATATGCGCTGTGCTTTCTACGTTTCGTTCGCTTTGATGTGAGAGATGCACGAATGTCAATTCGATCGTTGCTGCTGCCGCGATTCATCACTCCAGCATTTTTACAGCGAGTTTCCGCGCTCATCGAGCGAGATGTATTGATTGTTTCCTGTGCGCGCGTGACACCGTGCTTATTAATTTAGTTAAAAACGTTGGCAGGCTGGTTGGTTTGAATCTATTAGCATGTGCAAGTGCGATTGAACGAAGATGTAAAAAGAAACAGACACACCGAGACAGCGCTATCTCTGTGTGTCTGTCTTCCTTTTTGTGCCCTCGCTCAGTCGCAATTACACATTATATCATTGTTCATTTATTTGGTAAGCGAATGTGCAAAAATACGGCTGATAAAACTATTATCCTTACTTCGTATAGCTATACTAATTTGGTATTGCAATCAGTGCTTCGCCTTTCGGGCAGAGCTGCGACTTTCTTATAGCAGATGGCACCTCCAGTGGGGATAGATCAACCAAGCTTCACTCCAATATGTCTTTAATTCCTGTGTATGGGAACTGAAACACTTCTTTGGAGATCTGGCATACTTTCGCAGGGAAACTGTTATGATGCTTCATCCAGAGGAAGTTCTAGCTCACGGCTATATATAACTACAATTTTTATAAGCAGAAATACTTTTCTAAAACAATAACGGGACCCATTTGAATGGAAATTGGTGCACTTCAGAAAGTTCAATTCTAGTGACTCAATATAGAAGCAGAGTTGTGATTTAGGTCCTCAAATCTTTCCCAAATATCCCGCAATTTTGGTAATATCAAAAAAGTTGAAGTATGAAGTTTAGAAATCTGCAATTATGCACAAAAAGCACATATTGCAGTTCTGTCACCTGCGTATGTCAGACTATATATAGCGGACTAATTTGATATATAAATGTACAATTTATGTGAAACTGCTAAATTCTTACGGGGATCTTGCTAAGTCCTACTCAAAAATTGGTAGTTTGTTTCAAAGCGGTGTCTTATACATAAATTTTGTCCACTTTAAATGCTTCAAGAGGTTTTCCTTAGTTCATTGCGATACCATTGTCATTACTGAGTTATGGAATTGAAAACTTGCTAACTCAAATTTATACGTATATAGTTATATCATAATAAGCCAACAAACAATGACAAAAAGTAGAGCATACGGGAGATTATCCGCCGTTCTTATACGAATGAAAGAAATGATGAATAAATGGAAAATCCAAAGTGCGTGAAAAAAAAAAACAATTGGCCGCAGGTCGGATGCGAGCCCACGTTTCCGCATTACGCGTATGATGCTCTTACCAATTGAGCTTTGAGTGTGAGTTTTCCTATTCACTTTGTGGGGGACTACTAGAACTACTACTACTAGGTTAAACTACTATATGTTTAACTACCAGAACTAACCCTGAGAGTGTTAGCCAGCTCCACCACTCACGGCCTTGGTGGCGGATGTGGCACATCTTTCTGCCGCAGGCGTCACCTAGTACGGGAACTTTAGAGGTGAAGTCAACTGATCAATAAATATACTCAAGCTGCCGGATTCGAGACCCTCGTTATGTAATGAACGAGACGAAAGGAAAACGTGAAATTTTGGCTGAAATGCCTCACCCAAAAACTTGAGCTGTAGTTAGTGCGGTTACAGTGTTATTTATTTATTTATTTTTTTCTAGATGATGCGATCTTTTCCAATATCTTAGCAGGGTGGGAACATACAAGTACATTCATACAAACATACAGTTCAAGCAATCATGCCGATGCTTGAATTCAACATGGCAAAAGGAAAGAATGCATGAAAAAAAGAGCCAAATAAACTGTGCGATTGAGTCAAAAATGCAGGTGCGCATGAAAACCGGATAAAGACTTTAGTGTAACGACTTCATCAGGTAGCTTATTCCAATCAACTATTGTTGTTGTAAAATAAGAGCATTTGAAGCAGTTGTTATGCAGTGTTAACGGGGTTACTGCTATGGAGTGTTTATGACGAGTAACATAATCAGTTAAAACTGTTAAGATTTGCGAGGTATCAATATGGTAGTGGCCATTCATTAGCTGAAAAAAGAATTTTAATCGGGAAAGATGTTTTTCTTCTGTAATCGAAGAGAAGCCACTATGTTTAAGCACATGTTACAGAAGTTTGACCGTAAGAATTGTAGATAAATCGGACAGCTTTCTCTTGAATTCTTTCTAATTTTTCAATATTTGTGTTTGTGTCCGGATCCCAAATGATTATTGTGTATTCTAAAGTAGGACGAACTATAGTATTTTATGCCAAGAGGCGGACAGCTGGTGTGGAAAATTTTAGCGACCGTCTGAACAATTTGTGAAGACAATTAGCCATTACAGTGTCAATTTGTTTTGACCAGGATGTGTAAACGTAGATCTTTATGGTGAGATATAAGTGTTCTGGGCAAAATAGCGGAAGAGAAGGGGCTTTTTCTTTAGTGTTATTCTCATCAAGACGGTTTTTTCATAGTTAATAGATATTTGCCATCGATGGCACCATGCAACTATTTTGCCAAAGTCCCTATTTAGCCTGATTTGATCTTGGGGTGAGTCACTTTCGTCATATAGTATACAGTCATCCTCGTAAAATTTCATTTTGACAGATACCATTATTGACAATATCATTTATATCAACCAAGAATAAAACAGGAACCGGCACGGATCCCTGGCGAATGCGAGAAGCACCAGGTAATGTGTCGGAGGAAGTCCGGTTTATCCTAACAATTTGGGCACGGTTGCTTAGGACGGCTTGTATCCATTTTAATAGCTAATCGTTTCTAAGTGTCAATCACAATCTGTAAAGTAATTTGCTGTGGGCTACGTTGTCGAACGCTTTACTGAAATCCATGAATATAGCGTTGGTTTGTTTTCTATTATTCATTGCGATGACAAAATCGTGAATTGTTTCTACTGAGTGTTTGTGGAAAAGCCCTACCGAAATCTGTGTTGAGCATTCGTCAATACGCAATGCTCATCAAGGAAACTGATTACATGCTTATAGATTAGGTGTTAGAAAATTTTGCATGTTATCAAAGCCAGAGAAATTGGATAGTTTTTTAAACAATTCTTGTTTCTCGATTTATGTAAGGGTATGATTATTGCTGTTTTCCAGTCATCCGAAAGCATGCCATCCTGAAGCGATTTGCGAAACAAAATTTCCAAGTATTTCGCATACCACCCGGCATAGCGTTTTAAGAAGACATTTGGTATATCATCTGGACCGGGCGATTTTTTTTCATCAAAATTTAACAGTAAGTGCCATATGCCATTCTCAGAAATAACAATATGAAGAATGGAAGGAAAATTCATGTAAAAAGGAGGCTGACAACCATCATGCGTTGTGAATACACTACTGAAATAATTCTTAAAAGCAGAACATCGAACCTGCTCATTGTGTACACTCTTACCGCCTATTATAAACAAATCGTGCAGGGAAGAAAAATGTGTCATCGCCCTACAAAATCTCCCTGGAGACGTTTTCATCAAACTAGGAAGCTGCACATTAAAAATTTTCTCTTTGTCATTTGTGATCATGTGTGTTAAATTATTTGACGCTTTCGCAATGACCCTTTCGGAATTTGAACAAGTTTTCATTTATGCGAAATATTTAAGCCGTTTAAGCTTGCGTTGCTGGCGAACCGTCCCCCGGGAAATCCATGGATTCCGACGCGTAGCTTTCCTCGCAATCTTCGGAAGAAACTATTACATACAGTTGAATATAATGTCTTTAAATAAAAGCCACAGATTATTCATGCTAGCAGTGTTATTTTTGAAGTCGTCCAGATGAAATGCTAGTGTTTCAACTACAGACGCGTCATCTGCACGAGAAAAGTTCGGGTAATAATGAATCCTCTAATTTTTACTGAGAGGGGCACATTTCAAATACAATACTACTGCTTGATGATCTGAAATGCCGTATTTGACTATACATGAGACATCATGTTGTATATTTCCACTTACAAAAAATAGATCGAGAACTGCATTTGAATCTTTGTGCTATTAAAATGCTTACCTACCTGTAGTAAGTCAAAATTAATAGCAATATCAATCATTTCGCTATCAATATTTGTGGTGGAGTGGGACGTGAATGTGCTCCAGTCTACATTCGGCAGGTTAAAATCACCGGGTAAGATTAGTTTATCTGCTTGTTTTATATGGGAGTACATGTATTCTCTTAAGCATTCCTAGTTTGCAACAGGCGAGTTAGGGGGCCTGTATGCGGCACCAAGAATGTATTTGACGTTCTTAATACAAAAGTTGCAGAGAACGCTTTCTACTCCCGAGGTGCCCGGCATTCTTTAAATTTGAAGAGAATGTTTAAAAAGAATGGCTACGTCCCCTCCTCTTCTATAGCGGTTTTTGCGCATTATTCTACAGTTTATCGGGACAAATTCGCTATCATATATATATTCATTTAACCAGGTTTCCGGCAATACTGCAACATCGGGGTCAAGGGAGCAAAGGATACCTTCAAGCTGTTCTACTTTGTTGAGAACGCTGGGGCAGTTAAGATTTAAGATGGTGAATGGTGATTGGCAAGGCTTAGCATGTCATTTGCTCCTTCTTTTTGGGTTACAGCGTCTGTCCTTTTCCACATCCCACACAAACATCTCACCATCTATGCTGCATTTATCAAAAACTAGTTTAACTTTCGAACCTCGATCGCGACCTTCTTTTGAGCTTTGCCATAATTTTTTTCTTATCCCCAAAATGTCAATGAAAATTCATGTGTTATAGAAAGCTTTGTCCCTTTAAGCCTTTTATACTTTCAGCACTGAACTTTTATCGCGATAGTCCAATAACCTTAAGATCATGGGGCGTGCTTTTTTCTTCTTTCCTAGCCCGTGACGTCTTTCTACGTTATTAATTGTAAGTCCAAGCTTTTCTTTGAAAAAACTCTTTTTTCATCACATTCAAGAGACCATCGTTTGTCTCCCCATCTTGTTCATTTAGGTCATAGTAGATAAAATTGTTTCTTCTACCTATGTTTTCTAGTTGACCGAATTTACACAGCAAACTGGAGACGTTATATTCCAAATTAGTTTCTGTTTTCTTGACATTAATAACATCAGTTTGTAACAAACGTAAAGTACTCAGTTCAGCTACCAAGCTGAGCATGCGCTCTTTTAAATCAGCGATATGTGTTTCAATTCTACTCTGTTTAATCAGTACGTCATTGATAGAGGCAGTCATGCTACTTTGGCCATATAAAAGTTGCGACAACGTTTCCTTTTCTGTTGGGCCAGGGTTTGACTCAACATCGCCACATGCCAAAGGACTCATTTTGAACGGTAACAAAGCTGTCACAGCACTATTTACAGTCGCCAGCCTACTACGCGAACAACCGTGTGGGCAACACAGCAGCAGCAGGAATCGATTATTGGATCGGATACAGTACGAGTTGTCTAAGTAACGTACCTATGCAAACAAGAATAAGCGTTTAGCCAACATGCTGAAGCCGCTGCTGCTGCATTGCCCACTGCCGGGGCGCTAGAACGACGGAACTTTTATACTGAGGAAGCTTGAAGTCACCGATCTGATGGCATCACCTGTCGCAGTAGCCACGCTAGCAGCATCCACAGGAGTGCGCAGAATCACCAGAGGAAGAACGTGCGCAGGAAATTCACGATTTCAGATAGGAGGAAATTCACATCGACCTTCAAATTTAATGTTTTTTTACTGGGTCTGGGAGCCTCGTACCTTGGGCTATAGCGGCTTTTGAGGATTTAAATTTGTGCATTTCAGTTTTTTCAGTTGAGAGCAGTGCTCCCCGCTGACAAAACGAGTCTGGTGATTCTTTTTTTAATCTACTTATTCTACAAAAGATGACGGGCTAATGTACCTCTGAGTGGCGCATACAAGACAAACAGTGAAGTCGTGTTACTTTTCACTTTGTCGGCACTTCACTTGACTCGCGCTGCTGGACTTCACGGAAAATGTGCCGAGGTCAAACTGCACTTTCGAAGCAAAGGTTACGGACTGCCATTACGATTTTTTCAAGCCCGACATTGGTGCTTATGGGATGAAAAAAATTAACGTAAGCACACAATTTTGATAACTAGAATACTTCTCTTCACCTGCAACAACTATTTTTAATACGTCGCTCTAGGAAGACAAAAAAAGCACGTGTGACTACCACGTGGTGCAGTAGTTTTGTTTAATTATATTTTTGCAATCTCGAACGCTCCCTCTCCACCCGATAGGTATTCTGTAATGCAATTCTTCATGTTGCAGCGTTTATATACAAAATATACTGAAAAATATGCGGATCCCACGCACTGTGGGAATAAATTTAAGCGAAGTTTTGTATGCTGTTCTTTTTCTTCTTTTTATTGACGATAATTAGCGATGATGTTGGCGGCGAATGTGTAATTTCTTCAGGGTTTACTCCAATACGAGAGTGGCGAGTTGATGTTAAACGTTACCTTTCGGGCATCACTGCTGTTTTTCTGCGTAGTCCACTGAACATACAGGGAGACGTGTTCGGCTGAGGCGTTGTTGCACGTCACTGTTCATAATCTCTGAGATGGTTGAGCATTATCGTTGCCTCACATGACACATCCCATCGTGGCAGGAACGTTAAACATTAATTGAAATATGAGGCTGTATACGTAACTCAAATATTTTCAATTAATTATTATAAAATTGTATGTACACGCTGTATACATACATTCTCGGTCTGCGCCGCGTTTTCTTGCGTAGTGAAGTCGCTCCTGTTCCGCGCGACGCTTCTTTCCGGACTGGGTGTCCTCGAGGCTGAGTGCACACTTTCGAGCCATTTTGCTGGCGCGTGTTTACGTGCTCCTTCTGCATACGTTCGTACGTGTGGTATGGTATGGTATGGTATAGTATAGCGCCTGTGGACAGACAGTCCACACGTACTTGACGCTTGTATTGTCAAGGACGTGTGGGCAGGCCGTCGTGTACGTCATGTGGCTCCTGTGAGACACTTGAACACCTTATATTGGAGTGTCCCACATTCGTCACACAACGTGAACTGCAAATCAACGAATATGGACTGATTGAACACAAGTGTACGACCGTTGACGATTGCCTGTTTCCGAGAGGGAGTGCTGCCCAAAACGACCAGGCCTCTAGATATATGCCTCGCTAACTTTCCTGCAGAAAACTGATTCGGCCTCCAGTTTATTGATATTTTTTCTCTGTTCCTACTTTCTTTTGCCTGTGTCCCTGTCATTTGTTAAGTTCCTTTTTTTCGATTTCTTTGTTTCCTATCTTCTTTTCATTCCCTCCTCCTGAAATAGTAGGCAGGCGTTGTGACCCTCTCGGTGGCACTTCTCAGCTTGCTCCCTTCCTTTTTTCCTTTGTGTACTTGTATGTGTATGTCTCCGTATCTAATAATACTAATCATATAAGAACAATGCATACGTGGTCTGCACGCTGTAGAGACGCCAGCTTTTTTGTTTACACTATCACCGCCCAGCACGCGACCTCCACAGCCCAGCACCTGAATTCCCCCAGCATCATGTCCGTGTGTAGACACACAACTCCCCATACGTGGGCTGATCCCGAAGATAGTGCAATACCGGACCGACCCGCGGCGGAGGTGACGTAGGCGTTAAGCATCCCCATACGTGGGCGGATCTTGAAGTTAGTGCCATGCCGGGCCGACCCGCGGCGGAGGTGAAGCAGGCATTAAGCACTCCCCATACGTGGGCCGATCCCGAAGTTAGTGCTATGGCGGGCCGACCCACGGCGGAGGTGAAGTAGGCGTTAAGCAACCCCCATACGTGGGCCGATCCTGAAGTTAGCGCTATGCCGGGACGACCCACGGCGGAGGTGACGTAGGCGTTAAGCACTCCCCATACGTGGGCCGATCCTGAAGTTAGTGCTATGCCGGGCCAACCTGCAGTGAAGGTGACGTAGGCGTTAGGCACTCCTCATACGTGGGCCGATCCCGAAGTTAGTGTTATGCCGGGCCAACCCGCGGCGGATGTGACGCAGGCGTTAAGCACTCCGCATACGTGGGCCGATCCCGAAGAATGTGCAATGTCGGGCCGACACGCGGTGGAGTTGCAGCTCGCCATTAAGGCGCCCACATGCACAGCTTCGCTACTCATCTTTCTTCGCAGAATGGAGGGCACTAAGTTTTGTCGCATAAGAAAGCAAGCACAGCACGTGCCATTCTCGCAAACGGGTAAACGCTGCCGCGGCGGCGCCAGCAGAGATGCGCGGAGGGGAGTGCCAGCTGGTGGCGTTGCAAGAAACCCAGCAGCGCGCGAGAGCATGAAGATGATGATGAGTTGTGGCGAATGGACCCTTTGTAACAGGCGGACTCAATATTAGTGGCCTTGCCAAGAGGAAAAATCAAAAGCAAGACGACGAGGCGATTGCTATCTGGTGGTGTTGCTACAAACCTAGCGGCACGCGGGGCAACACCTCCACAGCAGCAGGGACGCCGGGAGAAGAGGCGAAGAAAGCTTCGCTTGAAGAGTAAGCCCTTCCCGGAGTACTTGCACTCTAACAAGGCGCCTCAAAGTGTGAGCTGTCACAAGAAGGTGAGAAAGGGACACGTGGCGCACGCGCCGAGTATTTCAAAAAGCTGGCTGACTTTGGAAAGATAGAAGTAGGCGTGCGATTGTGCACGGGGTCTAGTGGGCACTCGGGCTCCTGTGCTCCACGGTTAAAGTTCGATTTAATCTTCGGTCACACATTACGCTCTTTTTATTAAAGTGAGGCGAGACAGGAACCTACCTAACTACCTACCACCAAGCGGCAATAATAAGGTAATGAATGCTTCGCATTAAAAATCTCTCACCAAAACTTCAATACCTTCCGACGATATAAAAATGACAAGCTCGCGTTTTTGCACTTGCACAAACAACAGCTTTGCCGATCAATTTTCCGGGTCACCTATTTCGCTTGAGTCTATATCTTCGCCAACAGTATTTTGCATATAAAGAAAGTGAAGCCGCCCTTCTAAACAGGGGAGTTAGAAAGCAATAAAGTTTAAACAACTACACTCCGAACTTCTGTTCCCACCCTACACTCCGCGCCTCGCCCTGCCTATAGAAATTTAGTTAGGCTGTGTTTCTTAGTGAAGCTTGATTTTTATTTATAGGCATATTGCACAGAGATTTCGTAAAACGCCATTCACAGTGAATCCTACTGTAAGAAATGCATTGTACCAAATCTTCTATAGTTATAATGCTTCAAAACTGCACGGAGTCACGGCAACATAGTTGCACTACCCTGTATTTCCCACCGCCTTATGTGATGCTTTCGAGCCTTTAAGGCTGTACAATAAATGTAGTAAACTCTTATACTAACAATAGCAAGGGGAGTGTCAATATTCACAGCGGCGTCCTGTGGCGAGCATTGTCATTGACGGCAAATTACGCGCGCTAACTGTGAGGGCCGGGTCCTGCTGATCAACCGCAGGAACTTTGATGTTGATCACTGCATTTACTTCCATTTTCTTGTATCTACTGAAAATACTACAGAATGAGCGGTCAAGCCGTGGTAATCGTTTTCGTGGGGACTGTGCACTGTCGCAAGCAGTGATAATATGTTTCGTGTACGCAAACGCACGCAAAGCGCGTTAGATTAACGGGCACGCGCCCCAGCACAACTCAGATAATATGCGTGGTGCGCTATTCGGAGATAATCACTGGCGCGTTGCCGCTGATGCCACGCGAACGTGCTATAAAGTGTTTTTGGAAGTGCTTCTGGTTGCCTGGGGCAATTATGGTGCAACGAATCTCAACAGTGACCTGGCTCTCACTGTACAACAGCGCATGCGCGCAGTATCACCGGCAACGCAGATGATTATCGTTGAGTACTGTGTCATGTATCCCTGATATGTGCGACCGGCATGGTTCGAATAAAGCCAGCACTGCTTGTGCACTTGTGCGTGTAACAGCATTCAACATGTTGGTTGCTTTCTTGAGCTACAAATATTGGCATTCATTTTTTCTCTCTCCTAATGGCTTCATTGGTTCAAATATTGTTCCTGTTACTTCAGTTAATTCTGTGAACTGTTTCATGTTATAGTCACGTCCATATTTCATGGTTTGCTTTAGTAGCTCGTGGTCTCGAGTTACTGACAGAAACTTGGGCCGAATTTCGCAAGATTTTCATTCGTACGTTCTGTAGGCCATTGCCCGGCCGCGTTCACTAATGATACTTCCGCTAATGAATTATAGCGTAAGATTTTTTTTTAATGCGGACTCTCGTTTTTATGAAGCGAGTGTTTTTTTTTTCAGTGTGCACGTACGCTCTTTCGTTAACACTTTGAGTTAAAACGTCTTTAAAATCAGTCAGAGGTGGTCGTTTGCTAAAAGCACATGCAGTGAAAACGTGTGAGTGAAACAACTTTATTTGGTCCCCTATAGACGTAAGCAAACTCAACATCACCTGGCTAGGCCCACTCGGGGACAACCAGGTGAAACCTGACGGCCCTCTCGCGAGCCCTCTGGACTGCCAGGATTTGAGAGGTCTGATCCTGGGCCCTTATTAGCCTCATCATTTCCTCTTGGGTGAAAGGGGGACCGGCAGAGGCGCAGCCCCACAGGAGATGTTCGAAGTCCGCATAATCACTGCACAGAGGGCAGTCCGGGCTTGGAAACCGTTCGGGGTACATTGTGTGCAGCGCCGCGGGGCTCGGGTAAGTGCTTGTTTGCAGAAGTCTGAGAGTGACTGCCTGGGCCCTGCACAGCGAAGAGTGCGGCAAAGGCAGGAGTCTTCTTGACAGATAATTGTGTTTGCAAATTTCGTTGTACGAGCAGAGAGGCTCGGGTCGCCCAGGAGAGGACGCGTTACCCAGCGCACGGTCAGTCAAACCTCGTGGAGCCGAGTGCGCCTCCTCGTTGGGGTTGATCGAGGCACCCTCAATGGTTCCAAGGTGCGCAGGGAACCAGGCCAAAGAGTGATGTTTCATGTCTTTAGCACTTTGGATGATACGTAGGGCCTGGAGATCCACCATTCCCATCTGAAAGGCCCTAACAGCGGCCTTGGAATCTGAATAAATCGTGTCATGCACACCGTCCGTCAATGCAAGAGCAATAGCAACCTGCTCTGCAACGCTGGAATTAGAAGTGCGGATGGTAGCGCAACTAAGGATTTTAGAATCACAGTCGATGCCCACTGAGCTCATATATTTGCAACCGTGCTATACCCACGAGCCTTTACTCCAGTATCGTGTATAGAAAGGAATCCCATCATTGTCGCGTACACAGGTTGCGCGCTGTCGCGCCACGCATGATGCAATTGGAGCTAAGTTTAGCCTCTTGCTCCGAAAGGCAGAGCTCGGCAGTAGGTTTGTTGATCCGAGCGCGGGTGGTCGCGTTAGAGCGAGCTCAGTCAGCCATGGCAGGTAAGATCCATGAAACTAAACCAGTTCTCATCATGAGTATTAAAGCATACTAGTGAACAATAGCAGAAATTACACCCTTGCTCGGTTATGGCGCCCCCGCGTTGGACGCGCAGGATCCAGAAATGGCGTGAAGAGACTCGGGCAGCAAGACTGAGGGATGTCAAGCCCCTCTGACCATGGCGGAATGTGTCCGTCTCCTAAGGGAGCGCAAGCGCAGGAGCCTCAACCGTTTCGGCGGGCTCGAGCTGAGCAGGACAGTATCGGGCTCCCCAGTAGAGGGACATCTCTTGACTCTAGTGCCCAAACACAGCTCTGCCACACTAACGGGCCCACTACGAACAGAGATCGAGCACTGTTGCAAAATTAGACCGTAAGACAGCCACTATCTGTGACATATATCAGGCATGTAAGACATTTAATGCGTAAATGAACGTAACTTGGGTATTTGGTTACGCCATTTCCGTACCCTATAGCGTCCATGCGCTATCTGCAGCGAGCACAAAGACGTTTCACGTATACCCTATACTGCTGCTGTGTCCACGATGCAGCCTTTATGTACCCTTCTTTCTTCGCAGCCTGTTTTCTGTTGATGCCAATATTTCCGCGGGCTTGTCTTTTTCTGCGCTCCAGATATTTGGCGCGGTGTCATGTGCTGTTTGATTGCAGCCTCGCTCGAGTTCCTCCATTACAGCGCGCTCCCCTCGCGCTCGCAACGCGTGCGGAAATTGGATTTTCGGCAGTACTGGTATACGGGCGCTTTTCTGGAAACCGTGCTGCCTCTCTTTTCGTTAGCGGCGCCCGATGCGTCTGCCTTCTCGCGCACTAGAAGCCTTCTCTGCATATCAGGAAGTGTTTACACGGCGTGGCGCAGTAGGTATAGACTTCTCTTCCTTACGCAACGACATCGTAAATAGAAAGAAAACTGTCCCGCTCACTTGACGATAGGAGATGTAAGCGGAATGCGGTTCGGCCACCCTTAGGTTAAAGCACCTAAGGGCCGGTGTCACGCGTCTGGCTGACCTCGGTCTCAGCGGCCCTGTGTCATTATCTATAGCGTCAGCGGCGCTGCCTATTCCGCGTATCACTGGAATTTTTCGTTGTGTGTGCAAGTGCGCTGTGTCGGAAGAGTGTTTTCGTCGCCGCCGTCGCCATTCCTCCGTGCTTACGGGGCACTCTTGTCGTTTTCCGCGGCAACAGCAGCCTTCGCTTTCTCCGTTTCGCACAGGGGCTCAATCGAGGCTGCGCTGCTCATCTCGGCTGCCTGCTCGTGCTTGTCGCACGCTTCCGCGTTGCTGGCGCGCGCACAAGCAGCTGACATGAGCGTAACGTCTCTCGCAAAGAAAGTGCAATCTTTTCATCGTACTGCGTGCTTCCGTAATGTACAGTTATGGCGCTATGAGGGCGCCGGCCTGGACAGTGCGCCACCGTCAACACAGCGACTCCCGGCACAAGAGAACAACAACGTTTCCTCCTGTCGCATGTATCTTGCCGGTTACTGATTCATGCGTCGCTGCAGCGGTGGTCTTGTGCAGTGTAACGCGGAGCTCTGCAAATCCGTTATCCGGAACGCGCGCTCTGGCACGTCGTTCTTCCATTCATTCTTTTTTTATTTTACCGTGTAGTCTTCATTTTCTTTCTTCTTCGCTATCCCAGCGTTCGCTTCTCTCGCCCTCTGCGATTTGGGCGCAGAGTAATTAAAGTGAGCCTGCGTGCGCGAGTCGGCGCGCGGTTCTGCTGGGCGCCGGCGAGCAGGGCGCCGCTGCTGCTGCCGCCACGCCCTGGGTGTCCACGAGCCGTCGACTCCCGGTGGCGGCGGCGGCGGCATACGTGATGGCGGAGTGGTTCACGCTTCGCCAGGACGTGCCCAAGGGTCCTCCTCGGGCTAACTGGGAACGTGACTCTGGACAGTGCGCTAGAGTTCACGAGCACGGCGAGCGTCTACTGCGCGACCCCGGACTTTCATCGTCGGGTCCTCCTCGTTCGAGGGGTGCGAGGCAATGAACAGAAGATGGAAGTCACCTAATGGCGCTGCTAGCGGACCGTGCACCTCGTGCGGTGAAGTAACAAAAGGGTGCCAAGAGGACAAAAATGTGACGGTGCTAGTGAGGAAAGAAGAGCAGACATAAAGAAATATAAAAAAGGTATTCGATGGGAGGAGTGCAACGCACTTCTTTTCGCGGTCGCAATCTCGGGCACAATGAAGAGCCTGAAGGTTACCTCGTAACCGGTAATGGTAGTAATCGAAAAAAAAAGAATTTATGACGCTGATGCTTGGACGTGATGAGGAGTGATTGGAAAAATATGAAAAATATATAATATGCTACTGTTGCGCAAGACAAAGACTCGTTCAGCATGTTATATACCGATGTTTTCTTTTTTTTTGGTCGTACTGAATTTAAAAACGAATCGGCTTTGCCAGATACTACAGCTTTAGTCCTTGAGCTCGATTACTCGAAGCTGCGCACGTTACTCGCACGAGAAATCTAAATGCGCAATAAACTAATTCACAAAAAATAACTAATCAGTTTTTTTATTTAGTTTATGCACGGGGCATATTGCAATTTACGAATAGTACCCGGTGAGCTTTCAAGGCGTATCCACGTGGAATCACTTCTAAGGATCGCACGGGCCTCGTAACATGTGCCATGAATCGTGCGGTGAAAATTCGCTATTGTTACACATTTTTTTTTCTCTTTTTTTAGCAAACTGGCGCTGTATGCATTGTCGCATAATTTGTCAACGCCTATGTCGAAAGTGGTGTCATCCTGAAAAATCATTCCAAGCGTATACGCCTTGCGAACTCACCGGCTGCAACTCGTAAAGTGCAATATGTCCGTGAAGTTATGAATTAAAAAGTTATTTTTTGATTTATTTAACTATTGGAATTGTAATTTTACTTCTCGTGCAAGTAATGTCCCCGTCTTTGAGTAATCCAGTTCAATGTCTACAATTAGGCTACCTGCCCCAGGTGGTGTTAATAAATTATGTATGGCCTAAAAAAACGGTCGGTATATATTTTGGGGATTGAGTATTGCGCCGGCGCCATTGCGCGGGCGCCCATTCACCCGTTCTGCCATCCCTACGCCTCACACCCTGCTCGCTCCAAACCGGTTGTCAGTGGTGGCACTCCACGCGCGATGGTTGGTGGTGAGGGCGGGGGCACTGACGTCACGAGGCGGCCCCTGGCGGCTACTCTCGTGGCGTTAGCGTGTCTCTTCTCCATTGGAACTTCACCGCTTCCTTTCGTCGGCCGACACCTTTGTGAGGACTTGAGTTCACGCACGGTGCCGTCGCCCGCGCGGGGAGCGCGTACCTTGTGTTGATCCTTGCTCGAACGCTAAGGCGAAGAACGGGTGCTCAGTGCTCGCGCGAGGTCCTACCACGCCAAGCCGCACTTACCGGAGGCCCAAGCCGAAGGATATTGCTGTTAGTTACGATGCTACTGCTGGCAGACGAAGTTTCAGCGCTGGTTGCGCGTCGTACTTTTCTCACTAGTATTGCGTCTTTACACTTGTTGAAAAGTCACAGTACTGTCAGCTCCACTTCTCTAGAACTAGAATAATCCTGCATAGATGCCGCCTCGGATTGCCTGCGAAGCACGTCATAGCGTTGGCGGTTTACAGGGAGAGAATCCACAAATATTTGAAGTACTAAGCAGTTATTTTTTACTTAAGTATCAATCATATTATATTTGAACATTGCCCTCCTCGGTGACAACTCCTTATCACTGAACGGCAGAGCTAACCCATGCGCGAGAAGCGCCGATGAAAAATTGTATGCACAGGCAGCTACGTACGTCATACATTCGTAACGTTGATGTCATGCATTGATACATTAATTCATTGATAACAAGTGAGACACGAAGATTTATTACGACGACACTAGCCCCTACGTACAGCAAGGTTCTAGGGCATCATTTGCCAAAATTGTTTGAGAATTTCTTTTACTATTCAGAGGTGCTGCAATTTCAACGACGGCGACTGCCTTCAGGCGCATAAAGCTTTATGTTCTGGTAAGCACCTTTGAAAGAATACGTCCATGTACTATTGGCTTTGGAAAATTAAAGGGTTTGATATATGCCAAACAACCTTAATTTCCGCGAACAGTGGGTGCGTGACCCGGAGTTCGGAGCTTAATGTGGTATTATGTAGGGCCACACCAAGAGACGGGAAAGCTGGTTGACACACCCCATATCGAGCTGTGCGAAGCCAATAATGGTAAGTTTAGTATTTTCTGGTTACGCCACAGCGCGTAAGCCTTTGGAATTATCGAAATAGGGAAGTCAGTGACAAACAGCTCTGAAGAATTAAATCTGGATTCATCCTCTGATCCACTACCGCAGTGGACTCTCCCAGATGCCAATACCCATGCTCTTGAAGAAAGGCATGCGTTTGCACATGGCACCTTGGCCGGAATGTATCGCGCAGCAGCGGACCGCGCAGTTCTAAAACATTTCAATAAAAGAGCTTGCCATGCCTTGTGATAGGAGGGAAGAGAGCTGTCAAAGGCACTGCCAAGCCATAGCTCGATTTTATAACGAAATCGTGCTATCAAAGCAGAGCTATAGGCACAGTGGTGCGCAAAAACACAGGGACATGCAAATGGCACCTACAACAGGGCGGGTGCAGAAATGAACATGTCCTTCCTTTCTCCTTTTTTTTCTCGCTCGCTTCTCGGCCTATAGTTACGAAATCTGACAACTAACTCTAGTAAAAGCTTCACTGCATAGCAGAGCACCTTAATGCATATTAGGCAGGGTTCACAATATGGTCCAGGACGGTAATTCTGTCCGCAGACAAACATGACGCGGCTGAGCTGCAACAAATTGGCCTGCTATAGCAGCTTGTCTGCAACGGCTTTGTGTCGTGATTCTGCGGTATAAATCCACGTTCAGCTTTTCCGTCGTATTCAGTCCATCGTGTGAATCCATCTTAACCCGCAAGTTCTAGATCTTCTATCTACAGTAAAGCTTTCTGATGCAGAAGTCGCACATTACCATTAATTCTGACTGCATAAAGCATGCGTCGTTTAGCCGAATCTGCTTAGCGATGTATGCATGACTTCTTCTGGATCGGACGAACTCTACCAGAGGTGAATTGGAAGAGAGAGTGATACTGCTCCTTCACAAACGTCAACCCCGCAAAGTACGCACTTCCACGCCGGCATTAAGCCGGAACTGCCCCAATTTCACTTCCATCTCGAAGCAGCCCTTTACATAATGCCCAGAGGAATTCGTTGGCTCCGTCGTGCGCCAACAACCGAGGCAAACAAGCCTGTCGTATACGGCGGCCGCAGCGGCAGCAGAGTCATGCTGGCGGACGGAAGGACGTCTCCGGGCGCCCGAGCGCGATTTCCTGTCTGGAAGTGGTGCCTCGGTCTGGTGGGGGCCGGATGTTCGATGTTCGAGGCTCCCGTGTTCCGGTTAGTTTTAGGAGATTCGGCTCCCACTGCAACGCGCTCGCACTTCGCGCTTGTCCATAAACCGAGGTGTTTACGGCAACAGATAGCAAATAAATTGCCGCTGCAAATAGCGCTCCCATATATCGACTCGAAGGCGGGGCAACCCCTGGCTTGATTGCGCCGTGCGCAGCGCGCCCTCTCACAAAGATCCGCGGGAGCCGCGGCGCCATAGTTGCTTCTCGCTTAGTATGGCAAACTAAGTCGACGATTTTTATTGGACCCTACAAAATTATTCTACCCGAATATTGGGATCTGTGCTGCGATTCGACGAGGCACGTTCAGGAGCTAAACCAAGACGCTACTTGAGCTCTACGTTGAGCACGTGCAGCATGCCCACTTCACCGCAGGGTCAACGATCACAAAATGAGTTCGACTCAGTTCAATTTAGTTCCTCGATATAAAAACTTACGGAGTTTTTGTAAGGAGAAAGTATTTGCGAGTGTGGCATCTTATGTTCCGTCGAGTTCGACGCCTCAAGAACTGATCAATATTGTACACATTACGTCGGGGCCGTTCGGTGCTCTCTTGCGACTTAGTAAATCTTCACAGAATTGTTGTTGTAGTTTGGCTAAATTGCGAACCAACGCGGTGACCTTGTTTTCTTTGGGTGTTTCCTCGGACATTCAATTAGAACTTTATATTTGCTTTGGTATCCGCATTTCTGGGAATTTATTTTAACTGTACATCGTAGCGCGGTATTGCAATGTCACTGTATGAAATAATCGGGATCCTGCCAAATTCACTGACACGCAAACACGCTCGTCTTCCCGTGTGTATATTTTAGTTCTTCTTCTTCAATTCTTCACCGTTTAATTATTTTCTCGCCTTCAATAACATTTAGCAGCCTTTTCGTCTGATCTTTCGGTCCATCCTGCGTCTATCTAGCTATATGCACACTCTTCACCAGAATGAAACTGATGGTGTATTATGTTAGTTACCTAACGAATGATTTAATAACTGCAGGAACAGTATATCGATTATGTGGGAAACTCCTGTCAGTGTCGAAAGGCCACAATAGTTTGGAAAGTCCAGTTCTAATGGTGTATACAAATTCTAAACAGTCGGGGTACAGTTAGTCGTTCAATCTGCGTTACAAAGCATCCTGTTCACTAAATACGAGTATGACAAACCTGTTTAAGTATTGATGCGTCATTTTAATGTCGCATAGTTGAGAACATTGCACATATTTCCGCACGTCTCATCGTTAACCTTAATTATTTATGATACACCAAATGTTAGGCGATGCTGCTATTATGTTCGTTTATATACCTAGATTTTGCAGCTCATATAACACAACAAAATCATCCATAGTCACTTAGGACAATATTTAGACCATGCTCAATTAGTGACCTTGAAAGAATACTTCGACTATTAGTGGCCTTGAAAGAATAGCTTTCAGGGCGGCAAAATACTTTTTTATAAGTACGGACATGTGCGCGAGATACCACAGGGACGATTTTGTGCAGTGACTCGCCTTCGTTGTTATGTTTTTTTTTTCTTTCATTCTTGTAAGTGTAATCACCTGTGCGCCCTAAAGTTGTTATTTCATATTATTAGGAATATTTTTATTTTCTATTTGGAACCGCATTTTTTTTTGTTGCATATAAGTGAAATGGAGTAGGAGGCGGACTGCTTCTAACCTCTCCAGTTAAACCCCATTTAACCCTACCTCACACAACGTATCTGGGTTCTTCTGAGTAGGCTTCGTGATGCTGACTGTGTACAGCCCTCTTGAGAGACAGTTGAGTGGCAATGTCTTCAAGAGCGAAAGGCTCTTCCCGGAAGCTTTTGATCCGCTCTGAAGCATGCAGGTTACTCCGTTAGTTTAACAATGGTCTGATAGTATTATTCTCTAACAGCTTAGCAATCAGGTCATTTGAGTCACCATCATCATCTTTATTTTCTCTAAAGAGCCCCTGGTTGGATATTACATAAGGGGGATGCAATACAAGATGCAATAGTGTTCGCATTCTGGTGCTATTGGGTGACAGACAAAAACACATTTGAACACTTGAACATAGACGCTGCATGCAAAATAATGTATCCGTTAACATATTTATGTCACTGAAGAATGTAAACAGTAGTGTTCTGAATTAAACGGGGGGGCGCGTTCGGCAACTGTGTGATCAGGCAGCTCACTCCATTCCTGGATTGGGTCCGGAAAGAACGACTGGTCGAAAGCGTTAGTTCGACCATGAACCACGAACCAATCGACGAAGTGTATGATGCCGCTATTACAAAAGGTAACATTTTAAGGGAGTGCATTAAAATTTAATCCAAACAAAACAGAAAAAAGCAACATTCACGGATTGTACCAATCGATGGCTAGGCCGAATGATTGTCTGAGCGAAATAAGAGTGCGAATGTTCGCGGTTTAGTGAAAAAAAGCCTGACTTTCTCAGCGATGGTGCGTGTCCTGCTATGCAATATCTCGTGGCTCCATGTTTCCTTTACCGCCAAAGTGCGACTTGTGACATTTTGACACCGTTTTGTGCTTGATTACGCACAATTGACGATGCAAAATATTCGAAAAATATTCGAAACGGCAAAAAAGTGACCACTGGATTCAATGACCAAGTTGAGTAGAACAATATTCGATCGCAGCACCGGCGCCAGCCTCGGGCACTCAAGCAGGCAAACAAACGAAAGATAGAGAGAGCGAGAAAGAGGAAAATCAGGGAGGTTAACGAGAGGCGGGTTTTCGGTTTGCTAGCCTGCACTGGGGGGGGGGGGGGAGATATAGGGGTTGCAAAGACTACAGAGAGCGGTGAAAAGTGTATATATATGTACTCCTGTCGTGGCAAATATATATATCTGGGGTCGATGCCAACCTAAAGATGGCTTTTAACAAGAATAGGCGTTGTGGGGAGAAGCAGTCTTCAGTGCTCCCTTTCGTGTATAATCAAAGCGTCTATACTACATCGCTGGAAATACGGATAACAATGTTAAGGCAGCCTAACTATTGCGGTAAGTAAACAAATAAATAAACCAATGCGCAACAGTTGGAATTGAATATAAGGCATTTCGCATCTGAAATATGTGCTTACACGATTGCATCACGCAGACATCAGCTGCCTTCATGCGCATCGTACAGAGGGGTTGGAACGACTGCCTACTAAGCACGCGCCACTTTGCTGGTTGTTCTTCTTTGTTAAAGGATCTAGCCCGGGGGTTTTAATGTTATTTTTTTCCGTCTTTACCGTAATATGGGACTGTGGTGTATTATAACCCCCCATCCATGCGCCCAGCTCGAGAGCACCATCTATTCAGCCACAGCGATGTGTCAGCCTGCATAACATCAGCTGTGAGTTACGGCAATGAGTCCAAGTTTTTATTCAGCACCGGTCGACTCCGGTGCCAGCAGCCTTATGCGTCACCTTTTGCAGCGATTGTTTACAATAGAACCTCAGCGGTAGAGCCTGTCACAGATTAGATAATCGTTATCGCGTTCGTTAGGCGCAAGAGGTTGCCGTAAAAAAAAAGCGCTATTTCTCCAAATCTTGAGTTCAATCTGCGGCTCCCGACGCTCACTCTCTTACCATATTCCGTCTTACCGTTTTCCCAGTTGTCATCGTCTAACCGTCAAGCTCGTTGTTGCCTTTGTCGATGTTGTTGTCAGACTGGCTACTGCTTTTTAGGGTGGCACTTCAAGCTTATTTATTCACTGTCCTTCTGTGTATTTCTTCTTTCTTTTTTTTTTGGTAACTAAAGCTTACACCCAATTACATGCTTCTACAGGGCCATGTTTACGGAGCCATCAATTTTGCAGGTTGCTCATTGGTCTTGAATCTGAAGTCTTGCAGCTAAAGATCAATATATCTAGAGGGGCGTTCTCTTTCTGCGCTGTGCGCAGGAGCCGTGCGACTAGTCCTTAACGAACAAATCTTTCTCTGTGCTCTTATCTCGTTTTACGTTTTCTTGTAGCTCCGCGGAAATTATTCTCCTTACGCTTAGCTACTATTCACTGCGATCATTGTTCTTCGTTCGTTCTCTTTTCTATATTTGTGCCTCACGTGGCGGTGCTGTGCGGACTGAACTTTTCTTAAGAGCAGAAACCAAAACTGAAACAGAGTGATCGTAGTCCCCTTAGCTTCAACTGCTTTCAGTAACAGAGACTGTTCTGTTATTCAATCGCACTAAGAACTCTCTTGTTAAACGACATGCTCGCTCTGCGACGCACTCTATTCTTCCGCAGCAATGACAGAGAGCAGCCGAATCGGGCTGCTGTAGCGCTGGTCATTCCACCTGAAAAACGTTTCACTTATTCAAGTCCTCTTTGTATTATTCAACGGGTGAAACTTCAAATTCGGTACGTTAACCAAGTAGCCAATTTCTCATCCAAAGTTTCTACAACGTATTGTGTGACGGTCCGATTCTTTGTATTCGCCTTGTACCGTGACAGAAGTATTTTAAGCAGCAAAATAAATAAAAAAGGAAGTAAAGAAATGAAGAGACAGCACCATTTTGAGCCAGCACTTTTAAACTTTCTCCAGTTAGGCTGGCTCCGACAAGGGGCCCACGATGTTTAAAGAACCCTAAAAGATGCATGAGACATCGCGTGCGTTTTGTGCTCCAGCTTTCTGTTAGGCATACACCTTTTCCCAGCAGGTTATGCCATTGAATTATTTTCGACTTAGTCCATAAAGTGCGCCGCAGCTTGTCTCGGGGGCTTTGAACTGCATGCTAAAGTTGGGATGGCACCACATTGTTAGTGAAGAATGGTTTAGACTTAATAACTGTTGGGCGTATTGGCAATCCATACTCAAAGAAGACTGGCGCAAATGGCCCTGTTCGTTTGCGTCGTTCTTCTTTGAGTAGTGAAGTGGCAACTTGTACACGCCTTTGCAGAGCGATAACAGAGACTGTCCTGTATATAGTGGCCCAATGCATATAGCGAATATATTTGTGTAAATGTATTGGTTTGCTATTTATTATTTGATAGCGAATGGGCAAATCGGCTACCTAAGAGACCGTTGTGCATAGCCACACTTAGAAAGTGTACCTACCCACAAAACACTAAAGAAATGCATGAACATGAAAATGTCGCGCCCGCGCTTTACGTGCAAGATCATATAAACGCTATAAATACTTTTCAGCATAACTTATCACTGCACTATTTAATTTTTATTCGTATCTGTTTACGAGCATTACTAAAACTTTCGCAGAGAGTTGGCGTTCAAGGGAAAGCGCTCTTTGTCATCGGGTGGCAATAATTCGTTGTTTGCAATAACGTATCTCATGTTCCTGGTAAATCTGATAAGTGCTGACTCAGATGTCTACGGGCACATAATATATTAAATAATGATGTGGTCGGCACCAACAGCATTAATATTATTATCAATTAGGTAAACATACACAAACACCACAAAGAGAAAGAAAACCGTGCTATCAATTGTTTCCTAAAAGGGACAACACGCCCATCTACTTGCAAGGGAGAAACAACAACAGAAAGAGAAGGAAATAAAGGAACAAAAAAAGATGAAGTAGCGACACATCACACAGTCGCATGCAGAGTACTAGTATTACAGACCAGAGTCTATAGTCTCGGAGTTGACTAGAATTCCAGCACAGCTTCGGGAGCAACATATCGAATTCAAGCGCGACATTCTTGGAAAGAAGATATCACTAAGCGAAGTTCGAGAAATGTATAGTTGTAGGAATTTTCTCAGCAGCACATCGCGACAACTGTTGAATGTTGGGCATTCTAACAGCAAGCGCTCAAGCGCTTCACTGCAATGTCCACAAGCAAGGCACTAAGGGCTCAGCACACGTCCCTCTCGGTGAAGATGGTGTGCGGCATGAACACACCTAATGCGTAACTTGAGCAGTAGGCAACTATTGCGGTGAAGTATTGCGGTAAGGCACGGCCAGAAATTGGTTTAGGGTACCAACCCTTGACGACACGTTGATGCGGATGTGAGCTCTGTGAGGTGGTAGCCTACAAGCAGTCCAGCGTCGTCGAGTACACATAAATGATTATTAGCGAAGTGAAGATCGTTCACTGATGCCGCCAGAGCATCGGCTGCATTGCTTCCTATTTACCAAGGAGTGATTGTATCCCCTAAAAGGTCACTGTTCTTCCCTCAGATGCGATTTGGTTGGCCATCTTAAGTACTTCATGTACAAATGGTGAGCAAGTTTGGAGGTAGACAACCGGCTGAGAGCTCTGCGAGACACCCTAAAATAACAGTCTTTGAGAATTTTGCATTCTGAATAACGTACTTCAGGCACCATATTATTGCCTAATGTTCCGCATATGTTGAAGATGCTGTGTAATCTATTCAAATAGAACGCTGTGCTGCAGGCTCTGCGCACTAAAACTCAGCAGTTGGACTGCCTTCGCCAACAGAGGCGTCTTTGTAAACTTTGGTAAATTTGTACATGTGTGTTCTAGAAAAGACGTTGTCTATTGGCGTAGACCTTCAGGGCATACTGGCGTTCTCTTACGAACCCATGCAACACTTAAGTCGACGAACAGCCGAGAAGGGTTTCATTCTCACTCACGGTTCGCGTCTTCCCCTGTATTCATAATATCAAAGAAGGCAGACGTGATTTTCCCGATGGGCGACTCCGGTCTGTTGAGCAGTCGCTCAAAAAGCTTCCTGCCGTTGTGGGCCGCATCAGCTGAGGACCTGTTGTTAAGGCTGTGCGTATCCCGCTCTCTCTCAAAATATGTGATAGCTCTGACAGCTCGAGGCAATCGCTGCAATCAGACAACTGCTCTACGAGTTTGTCAAGCAGCAGTGTTGTCATAAGTATTTTTGCTTTGCCTTTTTGAACATCGAATGATGGCTTGGCTAGAGAAAGATCACAGAGTGGCTCTTCAAACAATAGTAGGCCTTCCACAATCCACACAATGAAACGGTTGACTTGCCGAAGCCGGACAACTACCAATGAGACAGTAAAGTGATCAAAGAGCCTTACACGACATACAGAGCCTTACAAGGTTCTGCCTCCCCTGCAGAACCGTCCGACAATGTTAAACAATACAGACCTTTGCGCTAACGGTTACACTGGCTACTAGCACGCGTTAATTTTTATTTCGGTCAATCTCGACCTTTCCCTGTGGGAATTGTTGGTAAACTCGTTCCTTTCTTTTAGCTTGCACTTTCGTTTTTCCCTTTTAGTATGATATTCTTTTAGATGAGCGTACAGGAGCCATAGTGAGGCCCCCGAACGCTCATTGTCTTCTTTGTTATTATTATTCCAATAATTCCTTGCCATCTGTCCCGCCGAATGGCGATCCCTGCGATGCCAGGGGCGCGGCTTTAGAACGATGGACAGAAAGACCCTGAAGTGGAAAAAATTGTGGCAACATACGGCTCCGAGCGTCCTATTTCTTTACTTTATTGTTTTTATTGCCGGAAAAAGGCGGGAACCTGAATTGCCCATAATTCCGAAATTTACTTCGCCATTAATTTAATCATAATAAAATTTGTCTACCGGGCGACCGGAAGACGATTGCAGACAACCAAACAACAAAGAGCAACCAAAAAAGCCTCCAGATTCCGTCATGTGTTGATGCTTGTGCAACCAAAGCACACAAGCGTCAGCCGCGGCCGCCTGAATTTGATCAAGAATCAGAATAAAACGAGACGTCCGAACGGATTATCTTTGCGTATTCAAACTTGGCTCCACGGGTGAAGTGAAGGGCTACCTTACACAGAGGAACCGATCGCGCCGAGGAACAGGAAAAAAGAAAACTTTTGGTTTGTGACCAAATTTGCGGAGAAAGCTCTCGGGCCAATGAAATATCGGAAATGTTTCCCGATGTACGAACCATCGAGCTGCTGCTCCCGACAGCAGGCAAGTGTTTTTGCTCTTTCTGCGTTCCTTGTTTGGCAGCACTATGCCCCAAAGCGAAGCGCCCTTGAGGGGCATAGAGCTACATGCACAAAACATCCCGATCTGATTATGAGTGCGAAGCATCCTTGGGCTGTTTTTTCTTGATTCCCTGCGGAGAACTTCACCGCCAGGGCACACGTGTGCGCGTCTTCAGCAACTATACGCGTTCGATACAAATCGTGTAAATCACTCCACATCTTCGAAGGACTTTCCTTTCGCACTACGCGCCCGGCGTTCGATACGCGGCTCCGCAGAGCTGTGAGGGTGTTCGGCATTTCGCCGAACGGGCGAATGGCGCGATTGCCTCTTCTGTGCGTCTGATTGCCCTTCTCGCGGAAAAAGAAAAGGTGGCCTCGTTTGAGCCGCCTCACACCAGGATGTGAGCAGAATTTTCCTCCTCTATGCTCAAAACAACGCAGCTTTCATTATGAGGAATGACGCTCTTTGTTCGCGTTCTCTCAACCGCAAATTGTGTCCTCCAGGAACATAGTAAATCCTGGACATGTTATCCCTTCATTAAGATATTAATGAAGGTGCGTACGCAAACGGGTGCTACAGCGCTACGGTGAGCTGCAAGTGCTCCCTTCATGACATCGCCAGGAAACCTGTTCCCACCCTTACTGATAAAGCGACTACCACAGGACCACGGAATCCCATTGGAAAAACAGAGAAAAATTCCAACAAAACCTTGCCTTAAGCTTCTAGAAAATAGCACCGAAGATAAACACATTGTCCCAGAAGAATAAATGATATGCGAAATTAAATGTGCGGTCACGTATAGTCAGAGTTTTCTGTGGCAATGAGCTCTTGCAACAGGATTACCATGAATACTGCAGTAAGAGGCGCCTGATGCATACTGCCATCTTTGTTACTACGAGCACTTTGTGTAACCCATACATCCAATTCATTAGCACTTCGCGAGAACGGTCGTCCGTTCTTTCACTTAAGAAGTCAGACAAAATCATCAAAAGTAAGTTCTCAGCGCCCGTATTCACCCATTGCATGTAAGTAACGCGGAGAGGAGGCGCACTTTGCCTGGTGCCTCGATCCGAATGCGGAATCCCACCGTTGAAGCACGCTGTTTTCGCCAATTTCGATTGGGTTGTGAGCAAAAATTCATCATTTTCATGCTAAGTCAATGAAAACAGGTCTCGTCGTAGAATGCGCTCACAGCGCTGCAAACACGTCCAACCCCAACGATGATCCCTGCGTAGCCTGCTTATGATGAACTTGAATGCGGAGCCATAGCTGTCGAGTGAGCTTTACATTTCGACGAAACAAGTACAGTTCCTCTATTCTTAGAGTAATAGTGCCTCCTGCGCCAACCTACAGGAGTTGTCGCCTGGCACGGAGGCACTGCTTCCTAGCACGGTGCCTGCCGAAAAGCGCGTCTGCAACAGTTCGCTTCCGTTCTAGTACGTAAACAAGTAGCTTCCTTTATACATTTCTTTTAAACTGCGATTCTAAATTAACCACCAGGTAGGTCGTACTGACAAGGGCTCTCTTTAAAGGAAAAAAAAAATGTAAGCATCTCATGGCCGCTGAACGGAAACCCTTTGCGGCCCTTGAAATAATTTTGCCAGTGGTTTAACGTGCTCTACAATGTATGCTACTATGTCGGCGTCAAGGTAAACGTTCTTTCATAAAGGATTTGATTTTTAGGCGTCAGAGCTCTCACAGCCGTTCACTTCTGCTTGCACACAACTTGGCTCTGACTTCATCAATGCCACAGGCCGCAGCAGCAGCATGCTTGTACAGGATCCCTCGGCTTTGCACGGCATCGTGCAGCTCACATGTCTCTTCCAACGTCCACTGCACGCATTATTGCGTACGTGCGTTCAATTGCGTCATACAGTCAGATGAATATGCTCGTCCATAAAGGAAGACTGTGAAAAGATCGTCGGCCTCTGGCTACGCGCTTTGCTCTTGGTAAACATTCTGTCTGCGATGGTGTCAAAACTAGGACGTACTGCTCGGTGCCCTCCTTCGGAAGGATATGTCAACATTAACCGTTTTACTGAAGCCTGGCCAGCCGCCAATGTGGTAACGGCAATGCTAATTCTGCTTCAACTGAACATACATTCATCCCTGCCGTAAGGAAACGCCGTACCGTATAAACCTTTCCATTGGGACGCTAAAAGACGTCCTAAATCGTCTTTTCCATCGGACGCGAGAACACGTCCTTACTCGTAAACAAATACAAGCATCGGTGTATGTATGGAGCACGACACCTCTTCCAGAATGAAGCACTCACCGTTCGTGCTCTCTCGGGTTTTGTTGCTCCTTAGATTTCCTTGGAACGCCCCTACTGCATACACATCGCAACTGTGGATGCTACCAAATGCGACCCGACCCGATAATTGGACGAAGCCGCCGATTCTGTACGAGCGCCCATTGGTCGGTTGGCAACTAGGGCCATGCAGAACCACCCACTCCGCTATCAGCATTCGACGCGCGAGATGTCAGCTACAACTGAACTACGTTTTCCTGGGGCACGACATCCCTTTCAGAATGAAGCACTCACCACTCGTGCTCTTTCAGGTCAGTTACCTCAATGATTCATTCTCTGCTAAAAGCTCAGATTGTTTTCTGTCCGTGGTGTCGTGCCCCAGACACTAGCTGCATGTTCTCCCGTGTTGCAGGAAAATAATATTGCTCGGTATTAGCAGCATAATAGAGGGTAAGATTGTACACTGGTGAGCAGCAGGTTGTTATGTTCTGCTTTTAACAATCATTTCAGTAGCGTATTCACAAAGAATGATGGTTGTCTGCCTTCTTTTTACATGAATTTGCTTTCTCTTCTTGATATTGTTATTTCTGAGCATGTTATATGTCACTTATTGTTAAACTTTCATGAAAAAAAAATCCGCCGGTCCAGATGGTGTACCAAATGCCTTCTTAAAACGCTCTGCCGGGTGGTGTGCGAAATACTTGGAAATTTTGTTTCGTAAATCGCTTTAGTATGGCATGCTTTCGGATGACTGGAAAACAGCAATAATCATACCCTTACATAAATCGAGAAACAAGAATTGTTTAAAAAACTATCCAATTTCTCTGGCTTTGACAACGTGCAAAATTTTCCAACACCTAATCTATAAGCATGTAATCAGTTTCCTTGATGAGCATTCCGTACTGACGAATGCTCAAGACAGATTTCGGTAGGGCTTTTCCACAAAGACTCAGTTAGTAGAAACAATTCACGATTTTGTCATCGCAATGAATAATAGAAAACAAACCAACGCTATATTCATGGATTTCAGTAAAGCATTCGACAAGGTAGCCCACAGCAAATTACTTTACAGATTGTGATAGACACTTAGAAACGATTAGCTATTAAAATGGATACAAGCCGTCCTAAGCAACCGTGCCCAAATCGTTAGGATAAACCGGACTTCCTCCGACACATTACCTGGTGCTTCTCGCATTCGCCAGGGATCCGTGCCGGGTCCTGTTTTATTCTTGGTTTATATAAATGATATTGTCAATAATGGTATCTGTCAAAATGAAATTTTACGAGGATGACTGTATACTATATGACGAAATTGACTCACCCCAAGATCAAATCAGGCTAAATAGTGACTTTGGCAAAATAGTTGCACGGTGCCATCCATGGCAAATGTCTATTAACTATGAAAAAACCGTCTTTATGAGAATGACACTAAAGAAAAAGCCCCTTTTCTTCCGCTATTTTGCCCAGAACACTTATATCTCACCATAAATATCTACGTATATACATATCTCACAATCTTTCCTGGTCAAAACAAACTGACACTGTAATGGCTAATTGTCTTCACAAATTTTTCACCCTCAGACGGTCGCTAAAATTCTCCACGCCAGCTGTCCGCCTCTTGGCATAAAATACAATTGTTCGTCCTACTTTAGAATACACAATAATCAACTGGGACCCCGACACAAAAACAAATATTGAAAAATTTGAAAGAATTAAAGAGAAAGCTGTCCGATTTATCTACAATTCTTACGGTCGAATTTCTATAACAGATTTTGCTTAAACATAGTGGCTTCTCTTCGATTACAGAACAAAATCGTGTTTCCCGATTAAAATTCTTTTTTCAGCTAATTAATGGCCACTACCATATTGATACCTCACATATCTTAACAGTTTTAACTGATTACATTACTCGCCGCAGACACTCCCTAGCAGTAACCCCGTAAACACCGCATAGCAACTGCTTGAAATACTCTTATTTTGCAAGAACTATAGTTGATTGGAATAAGCTACCTGATGAAGTCGTTGCACTAAATTCTTTATCCCGTTTTCATGCACACCTGCATTTTTGACTCAATCGCATAGTTGATTTGGCTCTTTTTTCATGCATTCTGTCCTTTTTCCCATGTTGAATTCAAGCGTCAGCATGATTGCTTCAACTGTATGTTTGTGTGAATGTACTTGTATGTTCCCACCCTGCTAAGATCTTGTAAAAGATCGCCGTATCTATAAATAAAAAAAATAAAATGTTCTTACCCCTTCCTCGAGACGCGGAATTGAAACCCGGTCCTCCTGATACCAGTCAGGAAACCGTACTTGGAACTGTACCTGAGGCTGTCCAGAGGATTGAATCTTGCCAAGACGGTGTCAGGAATGACCTACGCGCCCTAAAACAGTGGCAGGCCTCGGTGGACGTAGAGCTGGAACAGCTGTCTTCCAGGATTCGCTCAATTAAGGCCGACATGGAACAAAGCAAATCAACGATTGCTAATCCGTCTACACAACAGTCTGAGTTAGGGCCTTCAGATATTGCAGACCGATTAAAGAAAAATAACTCCCATTGTGATGACGCTGAAAACAGACTCCCCGCTGAAATCTGCTGTTCTTTGTTATTACAGACGACTAGTCGAGACACGGTCTACCTCGGAAAAAAAGTGTTACGACTTCGTGCGAAGCACCTTGGCGCTACGTTTGAAACAGCACAAATCGAAGGAGTCCATCGGCTTGATCAATCTAGATGGAAAATATCTGGGCCGATAATTGTAAAGTTTACGAACTTTAAAGAAAAACAGCTGATCTTCGAAAAATGGTACAAGTTTAGAGACACGCAGCATGGTGTGGGCGAATATTTTTCCTTTCAAACACGTGTGGCCAGAAAAAAAAGCAACTAGGATTTGAAAACACTAAAGGCGGGTCCTTCAAGCTTCGCGTTGATAAATTGCGCACGAACGGTATGTATACACGTATGACCCTGTTTCTGACAGTGTCGTCGAATGTAGCCGGTAGCAAAAATGAAGAGCGGTTTCACACTAGTCGGGCAGTCATCCCCAGCCTTAGTGTGGTGGTACTACGCATCCTGGGCTTTTCATATCGTTCATCAACATACGTAGAATTTTTCTAAAGGGTACCGAACTGTGCCCATACCTACGATATCGTAACTCGAACATGCTAACGTCGACTGAAACGTGGCTGCATCCAGATATAACAGATGACGACATCTTACGTTCGCGAAGGAAGAATATTCCGATATTCCATCGGTACCTCAATATATCTTTGCCTACATGAGCTTCATAGACGTTACTGTTAAAGGAATTGCGTCATTTATTAATAAATAAAATATAACTAATTCATGTGGCGTCGGTGGCATTAACTCAAGAATTCTGAAACTTACCTTGTTTCATTCCAGCTTCATAGTCAGACATATAGGTGAGATACCATACGAGGGGAAAAATGTAAAAGTTATTCCAATTTTCAAATCTGGTGACTGAACTAGCTTTGCTAACTATCGCCCAATACTCACTCTGAATATTTACGCGGCCGTGCTAGTTTCGGAAGGCAGGCAGGCGCGACGAGAGGACGATACGCGGCTCTGGGCTTCCTGTAAGCTCTGAAAACTTTTCCTTTATTTCTTTTTTTCACACAAGTTTTAAGATGCTGTTCAAATTCGCCGAAAGTATGTCATGCACCTAGGCGCGTTCAAGGCCGCATGCGTGCGCTAGATTCGGGAAGCACGATGTTAGGACCACTGGGAATAGACGCTATATCGTGCAACCTATGAAGATCAGCAAAACCCGCAAAGGGCGGACAAATCAGCATATTTCAGCCGCGAAAGCTTTCCGAAAAGGGCTTTGCACTACGCTACTGACCTGCCTTGCACACACGTTATATTTTCTAGTGACAGCACTAGCAAATATAACGCAGACATCTGCACATGCCACGACTCTCTTTGTAAGCTTACAATACATATCAGCTAGCTTATACCGATCTCGCATACGTATTCGAGGAACCTAATACGTGAATAGGTGTTAGCACTGCGCACTCTATAACACTACAAATGTGCAAGAATATATCCGCAGCAACTTGCGAGGTGCGCTACGAAAACGGGCTTTCTTTGATGATGCGAAATTTCCGCACAACAGGAACAGATAAATATGACGGGAAGGTGTTTGCTTACAGTATTCACGCGAAGAATAAGGAAAACGCAAGTAGCGACAACACCTGTAAAGTTAACTCGCAGATTTTCAGCACGTCAGAACGAGCGTATTTGCATCCATTCCTTTCGTCTACATTTGCAGTTATTCTTTCTTGCTTCTTTTTGTTATACTGCAAAGATTATACTAATTCACAAAAAGGGAGACGTTATAGAATTGAAAAATTATAGGCCCATTAGCTTACACCCAGTATTATATAAAATATTCACGAAGATAATGTCCAATAGAATAACGGCAACACTGGACTTTAGTCAACCAAGGGAACAGGCAGGTTTCAGGAAGGGATACTCTAGAATGGATCACATACATGTCATCTATCATGTCATCAATCAGCTAATGGAGAAATCCGCAGAGTGCAATCAACCTCTCTATATGGCTTTCATAGATTACGAAAAGGCATTTGATTCAGTAGAGATACCCGCAGTCATATAGACATCTTGTAATCAAGTAGTACAAACCGCTTAAGTAAATACCTTGGAAAATAGCTACAGAGATTCTACAGCTACCTTCATTCTACACAAGAAAAGTAGGAAGATACCTATAAAGAAAGGGGTCAGACAAGGAGACACAATCTCTTCAGTGCTATTCATTGCGTGCTTGGAAGAAGTATTCAAGCTATTACATTGGGAAGGCTTAGGAGTAAAGACTGACGGCGAATACCTCCGCAACCTTCGGTTTGCCGAGGACATTTTTCTATTCAGCAACACTGCAGACGTGTTACAACAAATGATTGAGGACCTTAAGAGAGACTGTGTAAAAGGGGGTTACAAATTAATATGCAGAAGACAAAGATAATGATGAATAACCGGGCAAGGGAACAACAGTTCAGGATCGCCAGTCAACCTCTAGATTCTGTGAAGGACTACGTTTACTTAGGTCAATTAATCACAGGAAACCCGGATCATAAAAAGGAAATTCATATAAGAATAAAAATGAGTTGGATCGCATACGGCAGACATTGTCAGCTCCTGACTGGAAGCTTACCGTTATCATTGAAAATGAAGATATACAATCAGTGCATTTTACCGGTGCTGACGTATGGGGCAGAGACTTGGAGACTGACACAGAAGTTTGAGAACAAGGACCGCGCAAAGAGCGATGGAACGAAGAATGCTAGGCATAATTTCAAGAGACAGAAAGAGAGCGGTTTGGATCAGAGAGCAAACGGGTATAGACGATATTCAAATTGACATTAAGAGATAAAAATGGCGCTGGGCAGGTCATGTAATGTTCAGATTAGATAACCGTTGGAATATTAGGGTGACAGAATGGGTAGCAAGACAAGTGAAGCTCAGTAGAGCACGGCAGAAGACTAGGTGGTGCGACGAAATTAGGGAATTTGCGGGTGGTAGTTGGAATCTGTTGGTACAGGACATGGGTAATTGTAGATCGCAGGGAGAGGCCTTCGTCCTGCAGTGGACATAAAATAGGATGATGACTATGATGGTGATTATGATGCCAAATATCACTGACATCCATAGCTTGCAAACTTCTCGAACATGTAATTCATCTAACATGGCACTACATTTAGAAAGCGACGGTTTCTTTTTCGCAAAACAGCATGGGTTTAGGATGTCGCTATCATATCAGACACAGCTACTTGAGTTTATTAACGAACTACTTCAGGGAATGGACTTCTGGGAATTGTCTTAAAGTAGACTGTTCATTCCTCTACTATGCGAAAGCCTTTAATTGCGTTCCACATTGTCGTCTGATAGCAAAAGTATGTGCTTTGCGCCTCGGTTCCTTAACAATTTCTTGGATAAGAAACTTCTTATCCTTTCGTAAATACTTCCCTTCAGTTGATAATTATTCATCTTCCATTAATGATGTACCCTCTGGCGTACACCAAGGCAGTGTAATCAGCCCATTATTGTTTCTAATCTACATTAATGACTTGCCATTAAACATTCCCTCGACAATCAGATTGTTCGCCGATGATTGCATTATTTATGAAAAATTTACCGCTCTGTAAACTACCATATAGCGCTCTAGGAATATCTCGACCGCATTACTACCTGGCGCTCATCTTGGCAAATCTCCTTTAACACTGATAAATGCCGATTAGGGACATTTAGCCGCAAATGATTTAATTCTCTATATACTTACTCAGTTAATGACAGTCCACTCACTCTCGCGTCATCATATAAGTAACTCGGCGTTCATTTTTTACCTACTCTCTCAAGGACAACCCACATAAAAAAATCGCTACTAAAGCTAACCGCTCATTAAGTTATTTAAAGCGCAACCTCAGAGGCGCACCCATTTAGACTCGGCAATTCGCCTATCAAACATTTGTTCGTCCTCAACTTCTATACGCGTCTTCCATTTGGTCACCTCATCAAGAATACCTCATTCATTCCTTTTAACGCGTACAAAATTGTGCCACTCGTTTTACTGCACGAGACTACAGCCGGAATTACAGCATAACTAACATTAAGACATCGTTGCCCCTTCCGTCCTGATAATCTCGCAGAACAATCGCGCTTATTTGCGTAATCCATAAACTTGTTCATAGCCATCATCCATTAACCCTACCTCTGACACAGCCGAATCGCACGTCGTACCTATTGCATAATCACCTCAGTTTGAAACGTCTTTTGGGAAAACCACCGCATTCAACTTATTAGCATTGGCACGTGCAATCATCAATTGGAATGGCTTTCCGGACAACATTATTCGCATCTCTGACCCCATTATCTTCGAAGAAAAAATAGTCTGCGTTTCCTTTTGAAGTGTTTCTTCTTCGTTCCATTTTCCCGATTGTTTAGCTACTTATTATTGTATAACGATGTTCAAATAACAATGTTAAAACTGCTTCTGTTCTTACAAAAATTTGTAAACCCTCTCACCTAATGCTGCACTTGGAGCTCGTGAGGCGCCTGAATAAAGAATATTAAGAAGGAAGTCCTATAGGACACGGTTGAAAGCGGACCTCCAGTCAGATGCGCCTTCCGCATGCCGGCATTTTCCTTACTATAAGCACTTCGCGTAGCATTTCCATGCCATTCTTAAGCGCTTCGCGAGAATGGCCGTCCGTTCTTCAACTTAAGAGAATTTGTTTTTAAAAAAAGGCCGGTTAAAAAGGTCAGTAAAAGTTGAAAAAATCCGTCTCCATTCCACCCTGTCAAAGTGGATGTACAGCGAAGTTAGCGCGGACTTCAGAAAAGTACCACCATCCCAACTGACGTTAAGTGACGTTACAGAAGTACCACCACCACAAACGACCTACGTCGCGCACGCATCCACATGGATGATGATTATGATGTGCGGAAGGGCAGCATACACCCTCATTCTTCTAGTCCGTCCGCCAAGCGCGAGCGCATTATTGAACTAAATGAATATTTAAAACTAAATTGTGTCAGAAAATGCATGAAGTACGACCTACACACAAGCTACAGAAATAATAGCTTTGGATTATTATGCGAATATAGGAGAAAATATAAATCTGTTACGTGGAAACTGAACGACAAAGCCCTTTTCCAGCTGCCGTTTGACGTCTGTTTGAGCAGCCGCCGCCGCTAGGTGGTGGTACCGTTAGCACAGCAGACATCCTCATCCTCGTAGGCCCTTTGCCTAGTGCAAGCCCGTTATTGAACTAATTTAATTTCTCAAATTAATATGCGTCAGGAAATTCGTAAAGTACGGCTTGCACACAACCTGCAGATATTACAGGATCGAATTGTAATTCGAATAAACAAGAAAACGTAATTCTGTTACGCCGACACTCAAACACAAACCCCTTTTCCAGCTGCCGTATTTTTGGGTGAGTACGCCACGAAATATCCCGATCAACTAGTGGCTAACAGCTTCGCTGTAAAATATCTGGACTGTTGCGCATGCGAAAAAGTGCATATGCAGCCGTTATTTGCCGTCGTTTTAGCGTGTGCTCATACGTGCTCGTAAATCTCCAGAAGTTATGTTGTATACAACCAGTGAATTCTTGTAGGAAAGGTCTGTAAGGTAAAGTAATGTTTTTTTTTTCAAATAATTATTTACACTATGATCTCGTTGAGCAGAACTTCAAAGAACCAGAGAGAAATGCTCCTACAGACAGGAGTTGCGTTTACCGAGAAATATGTACATGGGTGCAGCGCTCTATGTCTTCACGCTCTTTTCATAAATATTGAATATTAAGATGTGAATGTGGCGGGTAGTTAGAAAAAAAAAATCGGAAAATAACAAGGGGCTTAGCACTTACTGTGGAACCAGCACAGCCACCGACCAATAATAATAAAAAAAAGAATAAAGAAAGAAAAATATTAAAGCTTGACTAGATCTGTAGTTCCGTTTATAAGGAGTTGCGAACATTTTGGTTCCGATTAACTAAACTTTTTTTTACATTGTTCCAATACAGAAGCGGCCAATTGACGGCCTGTTGTTCAATTCAACCGGCAATGCTGTTAAGTCTATTTCAGTTTACAGCGATTCTACTGTGTTCCCAACACCAATGATCTTTGCAGATAGAAGTAGCACCAGTAACAGTATCAGTAATGGCATTCTTCACGATTGAAGAGGCTTTCCACATGTATGATAGAGGCCGGAATGCGGTTCCAGTCTGTATTAGTTTGGGGCATAAATAAATAAAAATAATTGCTTGTGCGACTTGGAAACGATGATTACTGCGGGTTGAAATGTAAGCGGGGAGAAGTAAACGCTGATCTTTAGAAACTGGGTTGGTCCTAAAATGTTACGGAATAATAATAATAATATTTGGGGTTTTACGTGCCAAAACCACTTTCTGATTATGAGGCACGCCGTAGTGGAGGACTCCGGAAATTTCGACCACCTGGGGTTCTTTAACGTGCACCTAAATCTAAGCACACGGGTGTTTTCGCATTTCGCCCCCATCGAAATGCGGCCGCCGCGGCCGGGATTCGATCCCGCGACCTCGTGCTCAGCAGCCCAACACCATAGCCACTGAGCAACCACGGCGGGTAGTTACGGAATAGACTCAAACACCAGTATTTGTGGTGTAACCAGATGTAAGATACAGCAAGGTTAACATTACTTCAAGGAATTTATGTATAATCCAGCTCTATGGGCAAGATAATGGATATTTCTAACTAACTTTACGCAGGTATAGCTGAATCCACCCATGAGCCTAGCGGGCATTGACAGTTGCGTTACAAAATCGGAATCATATTAATTACGCGCGCTAACCAAATGGGATTCACTCAGCGGTGGCGTTGTATGAGAAATCCCTTTGCTCACTGCGACATGGTTCTTTTTTGATTGGAACATGCTTCAACTTTGCTGGTCTTTGATGAATGATTCTATAAAGTCGTATAAGCCCAGTAAATATTTAAAAATGTATATAATTTTCCGCAGACCAAGTGGCCAAGCCTGGTATCTATACCCTTTGAAGGCACGCGTCTTGTACTTTTGCCGGAATCACAATCATTCCTGTCCGGTCATTTTCCCTTCTACTCTGTAGTCTGCGATTACCAAACCTAGATACGTGGTGGAAGGATGTCATAGCACACGCTTTGCAGGCAGTCGCACTGCAACGCCCGTAGACGCTGCGAAAGAGCGATGATATCATGCATGTGCTCTTGTCGGATTCGTCACTACAAGCGCTTTTAAGGCGAAGGAGCGCTGATCACTTTATTAAGGCGGCAGGTACGTTCCTTTTCTGCGTCTGGACAACATCTCATGTCCCATACCTTGCTGCTCCCCCTTCCTCGGCTGCTCATACCACAAACTAAAAGAAATGATCTCCTTCCGGCTGTATGCTTAAATCACCCATCCTGGTGCAACTATGAACCTCGTGCGCTGATTTGAATTCTAAGCCAAATTACTACCGCCCATCTTTGGTTGTTTTCGTATTACAAAAAAAACGCAATTGAGCCATTCGGCTGGTACAATTTTTTTATATCGAACGGAAGAAATATAAGCACCGGAAAGTAGCCAGCATGACGACGAAGAATCTTCTATTCGCCCTAATTTAACGCTACGCGAGCATTTCACTGCTGATCAGAACATAACGGACTGGTCAATGGAGATTCCAAATCGCATTCATCAGCTTTCTAGTGCTCGAAACCCGTCACAGTCAAAATATAGGGCCCATAAAAGCCTATTACGATTTTACATGCCGGAACTAAAGTTAAATTTCTTTCACCATAATTCACTTGCAACACGCGCACTTTTATTGTGAGCGTAGACAATTTGGCCATATTGCTTTCGCTTGTAAAACTGAAAGCCTGGCAGCGCTCAAAAGTGCCACCTGTCAGTAAGGATGAGACGTTTTAAGACATATTCGTGAAAATATTTGTTGCTGCAGCGTTCTTTCTTTTAATCCCTTTAACGCCCTTGGAAGGCTTCTTAATAAGAAAACCGTGTTTGTTTCGCCGAGATCCAATGTGTTCATGGGCTTCCAATCAGAAATATGGCATTGCACGGTGGTACGCTCTACATTCATAAGGGATCCCGTCTTCGCTAATGGAAGATCATTGTGGGGGAATCTTCTTGCTCAGTATTTATGTCTTGTTTCTAGCAGCCAGGTTTATTTTCTATCAATGCGCGACCCGACAAAGAACTAAGGGCATGCACTACAAGCACATGTGCGGCACGACTTCGGGTAGACTTTCATAATGTCTGTGCAGGAGTGCAGACAAAAGGCTGTGTAGACAATGCGCTTTCTTTCATCAACAACGTCGAGAAGGTAAAAGAAAGCGGTTATGCAGCGACGAAGGCAAGTAGCAAAGGCAAGGGCTGCTAGCTCCCCACGCGGCCTGCGGGAAGCTTGCAGTGTGCGGCTTAAAGAAAACACAACTGGCAGTCGCTACAAAAACTTTTTCACTTGGCCAGCAAATGTATAAAAGTAAGAACATTTTGGAACTTTTAGCCAAGAATCTTGTACTTATCACCGTGATGTGTCTTTCTGTAATGTGTCGCTTCTATAAAGCGATGCATGTGTCTCAATGAAGGCCACCAGCACCTGGATACATTCGAAAAATGAAAACCCCATTCAGCCTGCTTTTAAGAGGAGGTGTATGTCACTTTGGCTAATGTAAACATCTTGGCGAACGTCTTGTTGGAGAATATGATGCTGCATAAGTCTGCGTCTCTATCCACATAGGACTTGTAATTTCAATAAAACGCTTGCAGCACCCAACTGTGTCTTAGACATATGCATGGCTTCATTTATGAGAATAGCTCGGTATAAATACTTGATTTTCATTTATTTGCTTGTCTGACTGTGATGAACAAAACTAAAACAGTCTTCTCTTTTACTCAAAGAAACTGGTGACATCAGGAGCGATGTTATCCAAGAGGCTCAGCGCGATATTTTAGCTCTAGTGATAAGAGCGCGCCATTCTGACTGAAACACAAGCTAGTGCTCCCTGAGCGCCAACTTGCAGCTCTGCAAAAGTAGACATTCAAAAGCCCCGCACAAAAGTAATATTTCATGTTTTGACAACGACTTGAATGAACCTCGTTGACCTTTTTTTTACAAGTAGTACGCAGGGGGAACGCAGGAACTTGCATGTGACTCACATTTCACAATTCCTTGAAGCGATGACTTGCCGCAGACCAGCACACAGCTCGTTCCATGTGGTCAACTCTCTCCTGTGTTTACTCTGGTCCAGGGAAAATAGTAAGTTCTTCACTTTAGTCATGCATTCCTTCTTTTTCTCGCTCAATATTGCGTAGGATGGAAACAGCGAGATAATGAGACACATCCGGGGCGCCTGTAGCGTAAAGTTGTTCCTTTCTGATTTTGTTCCAATCTCTTGACGTCAAATTTACGTAACCTCAAACGCAAACAAGGCCGGAAACTTGAAAGTTAGTTTCAACTGCCCAATAAAATGCTTTCGTCGTTTATAGGATGTGCGTCTGGTTTCAAAGCGAATAGCACTGCCTACCATAGCACGATTTCTTTATTGAATTGACTAACGAAAGGCGAGAAGCGCGCATAAGAGGAGATGGTTTCGGTGGGGCCAAGCTAGCGCGGTAAGTATAGATAACCGGGTCAGGAGAGTGGTGTCGCCGTCTCCAATTGGCCCGCTTCCCCTTAGCTTGCGGTAGCTCGTCGACAATTGCAGCAGCGTGTAACGTAACGGGCGTTAAAAATTTCGGCGAAACAGGTACTCAATAAAGAATATTTGGCAGAACGGTGCCCTAGACGTGCCGAAACGGTTCGGCAATGTTATACATCCACGATAAAGTTTTATTATACGCAAGCAAATCCGTTCTTACGAGCAGCTGCGAATAGCCAGTGACGGAACGATCGATTGAGAGCCATCTTCTATTCCTTTTGGAACTACCCCCTTCCCCCCTCACCCCCCCACTAGTCTCCGGCTATTCAAAAAAAAAAAGATCAGTTTTGTTCGGCATGTCAACGCACCTTCAGTGCGGACACGTCACTTCGACGTGGTGAGTTTTAGCTGGGCTGTGACGTCGCGTGATTGACGGGCGAAGTAGGTGTGGCGGGAAAGCATTTTCAGCAATCATGGAAGGCTTATGGTGACAAAGGTGCAGAATCCGAAAAAAAAAAGCGTTTTCTCTTCTTTGACCTGATCATGCTAATCCAGTGTGTACACCTCATCTTGAGATGGGTAGTTATCGCGGTTTTTGCGACTTCTCTGTGACAGACAGGGGAAGTGGGCGTGACCCTAAAAATGTTTTACCAATCGTGGAGGGCTAACGAAGACAACTGAATAGAAACAGATTGGAATAGCTTTACGTTATAGCGCCCCTTTTCATGAATACAGAGGGTCCCATATAGAAGCGCGACTTTAATCTTCGCGATAGCGACCACACATGTCTGCTCCTATATATAAAGACAGATTATCAGCGAAGAGTGTGGACACTCGCGTCCGTCTTTCTTGTCTGACGATACGTCAGTCACCTTTTGCGAACAATGTCCTCCACAAACACTGGTCAGCCCGTACACATTCTTTTTTGTTTCAGGCTCTACAGTCGCTTTATATTTACGATTATCTTCCCGTTCCCCATTCACGTTGTCTACATTCGAACGTGTTGTTCATATCTTATTTCTCTTCTTTTTATTAAGGTTGCGTATTTCTTCAAAACGTGAGACTAATGCATCATGAACTTGAGCAGTGAGTTCGTGATTTGATAACAGCAGACTTCGCTCAGTCACTGCTATATATGTACTCTGTCGTGCACTCCAAGGTCCTAGTGTATACTTTCCCCACCTCAAAAGCAAGCCTCCATACGACTCCCGGGTGTCTATGCCCCAAAGAAGCGTACGCGTGTCACAAAGTTTTTTGCTGCTACGGTGACATAATATTTCTGGCTAGTGTCGTCCCACAGGAGGAACTGAAGTTTCTATTCTACTGTTTGTTCGTCATACGAGAAAAAATGACTGCGTCGCCAGAGTGACTCAAGCCGGCGGTTCCTCGCCAACAGCGCGCCCCTGCTGGCGCCTCAATGCAGGACCAGCAGCAGCACGAAGCCACGCGTACCGCTAATCCCCCTGCATCCCTACCGGCGCAAGCGAGCACCCGGCGGACAAATCCTGCAGCGTAGCGCCTGCTGGCGGGCTTAGCACGTGCTGGCACTATTTCTTGCTGAAAAAAACGACGCTCTGGCAGCCGCGCGATAACGTGGGAAAATCAACGGGTTGCGAACGCCTGGCACACTAATAATGCAAGCATGCTAGTCTCGCAACTGGTGTGCTTGCACGGCCGTTCGAACCCGGAGTCAAAACACGCTTCCTCGTGATGGGCTTTATCCTTCCACCGTTTTCTGCACAGTGAAGGAAAAAAAGAAGGAAAGGGGCGGTATAATGTAAAAGGCAGGCTAGAGAGAAAGCTTCACGAGGCACTAGACTCGAAGTGAAGAGAAGCTGTTCCAGGAGATGCGCGAATTAACGACCTAGCTTGCATCGCCGAAATTAAAGTAAATACGCAGCTCAGAAGTGACTGGGCTTGTTAAGCTGCGACATCTGCTAAACAAACATTCTTTCATTTCCGATAAGTGTCGCTGCATGCGTGCATGCCGGGTGCAAGTCCGAAAAGAAAAGTGCGTTTTCACCACCCTGAGAAATGTCATTTTCCCTTCTTTCTCGCTCCTAACGCCCATTTTAATCAGATATCATTTTCTTTGGTGTCGGTACCTTTCTTTTCTAACCTCTATCGACTTGCTGCGAGCGTGCTCCACAGGTACATGTCCGGCTGGTAAAAGGGAGAACGCGCGTTCTTCTAGCGGACACTGAAAAAAAAAAGTTGTATGCCTGAAATAGACGCCTATGCGATCACGCCGTTATTAATTCGAAGTCCTATAGGCTGAACCCCAATTCTACGGTACCAGCAAGACAAAAGTGGCTGCAGATGGGAGGCCGCGTTCTGAAGCACTTGCAGCGACAGGAAGAGTACAGGATGTATAGGCGCTGTAGTCTGTGGGGGACAGCGGAACGAAACTGGCGGTAGTTGGGAGGTCACATTTAGCCTTCTAGTACACTGTAGTGAAGCTTTCTTTGTGACGCGCGAAGGTGTAGGCGCTGTGGCGGAAGGGTGTAATAATGCTATTACCATTGAGCCTACTTCACCCACTGCAGAGAGTCAATAAAGCTGTATTTAGATATGCGGTGTGTCACTACGTTGTTTAATTACTGATTGCATTACCGTCTTCTGTTAACTTGAGATGGATTCTGTCGCAATATCTTTTTGTGCGCTCAGGAAATGTCGGTGCGCGTGCATGCCCTCCAGTGCGAGTGCTTGTGCACGGCTGCTTGTGCGCAGGTCCGACGCAGAAAGGACCGCATGCCTTGAGCAGTCAAAGTCCCGCTTCATTCGGGCACAAATATGGCATCGCTTAAACGGACTTTACTATCGGCATAAGAAGTGCTGCCGAAGAAAGCAAGTGGCAGCTTCGCCCGGAAGGCTAAGATCTGACAGTGACAGCGAAGTAATGAACTATTGCAGGAAGTAAAGCTCGTAGTTTTCTGCCCAGTAAACATTCACTCACTAAGTAAACACCTGTTGTGTCAAACACTCAAAGACACTCACGAACAGAGTTGAGTGGATGACCGCCAGCACACGCGGTCACAACAGTGACGTGATGAGGAGCGTCGGCAGGGAGAACGTGTGCGCTTATCCCAAATAGAACGTTCAGTGTTATAGCTTGCTTCACCATTTCAAGTTTGCCGCGCTTTCAAAGCTCAGCAGGTCATACAGTCTCCAGCACCGGGCGTGCGGGAAGACAGTGCACACAAAGTCAACAGCCTTCTTAGCTCATCCTCGCATGACTGCCCTGATTTTCGACCTGGAACCCCCAACAGATCACGTGACCTTTAGTACGCGGCGCGTGAGCCGAAACGCCCGTGGGGCCTTGTACGCCCTCGGCCGTTCAGGCAGAGCGGGCTCGGCGGGTTGGATGTCGCACTCCGGGAATGCACCGTCACAGGCGGGACCGCACGGCCGCAGGAAGTGCCAACGGCGTGAACGTGTCTCGAGTGTACTTATAATTTCTATTACACTAAAGGAGGAACAAGGTACGTCCTAAAGCGGAACCAAATATTTATAACAAATTCGAGCAGCCAGCGAAGAATCCTAAAGCCCTGGGAAATTTAAGTCGCACATTTCTATGGAAACGTTAATTTTGACCTTAAATATATATTTTACTTCGGTGCAGTCTTAGATGATGGCCGGTATTCAGTCAGTCTAGATTGCTTTTTATGCATGCTGACGTGATAAGATAAATAAAAACGCAATTTATGTGAAAATAAAACGGAGATTAAGAAATTTCAGCGCCTTAAATGTGCAAATATATATAACAGGAAAGAGACAACGACCATTTTGGAAGTAAGACGTATTTACTTAAGGTTTTTGGCTGGTGAACCAGCCTTTGTCAGAGCACAGTACGCTAGAATGAATATATATATATATATATATATATATATATATATATAGTCATATCATAAGGCAACAAACACTGACACCAAGGACAACATAGGGGAAATTACTTGTGCTTAATAAACGAAAATAAAGAAACGATAAATTATTGGAAATTAAAGTGGATGAAAAAACAACTTGCCGCAGGTGGGAACCGAGCCCACAACCTTCGCATATCGCGTGCGATGCTCTACCAATTAAGCTACCGCGGCGCCGTTTTCCTATCCACTTTCTTGTGTATATTTATGTGTCCTAGTAGAACCCTGAGAGTGTTAGCCAGCGCCACCACTCACAGACCTTGGCGGCGGACGTGGAACGTCCTCTATGCCGCAGGCGTCACGAGAACGTGATCTTTTTCGGTGACGGCAACTGGTCAATAAACCCACATATGCTACCTGAAGGCATCAATGTTGTCAGATTCGAAACCCTCGTTCTGTAATAAACGAGAAGAAAGGGGGTTAACGAAAAAAGGGGTTCTACCAGGACACATAGATACCCAAGAAAGTGGATGGGAAAACGGCGCCGTGGTAGCTCAATTGGTAGAGCATCGCACACGAAATGCGAAGGTTGTGGGTTCGGTTCCCACCTGCGGCAAGTTGCTTTTTCATTCACTTTAATTTCCATTAATTTATCGTTTCTTTATTTTCCTTTGTTAAGCACAAGAAATTTCCCTTATGTTGTCCTTGGTGTCGGTGTTTCTTGGCTTCTTATGATATGACTAATAAAAATCGGGCCCCTCGGTTAACCCCCTTTCTTCTCGTTTATATATATATATATATATATATATATATGTTCGAGTTAAGATAATTTGTTTGATGTAAAGAAATCATGCTGATGGTGATTTATTGGCATCTCCTTCGAAACTTTAATTTACTGGCCCGCGCAAACCACCTTTACTACTACCGTCGAAGTTTACCAGATGTGACTAGTTGCAAAGGGATATTTATCACGTTTTAACCGTGAGCGTATGTGTTCCTACTTCGCGATGCGAGTGTCTGAAGATCGGTGATGAAAGTTGGCACAGCTCCAAGAATGAGGTCAGCGGCGCAGTTGTGACGGCGGATGATGAATAGCTTGGATAAGAATAAGTGAGCGGCGCTGCGGATGACGTCATTGGCACAGCTGGCGCGGTGCCAACTTGCACGGGCATAAGCCAGAATGCGGTGTTGAATCGACACTTTGAATCGCACTTACAGCGAGTGTGCGTGTGCTATCAAGTAGGTACGTACGATCAGATAGTGATAGACTATGCCAAGAACCTTTCGCCATAGCTGGTGTACGTCACCCTGAAGTGGGCTGAAAAAAAAAAGAAATATGTAGATAAACAATGAGATGAAGAAAAAGAGAATAATTAGAAAAAAAATTACCGACGATTACGTTACTTCCTAATGCGAAATTTGAGCGCAGCAAATAAGCTGTTTCACCTTTTCGATAGATTTGAGGCAAAGAAATCGAGCAACACATGTATGCGCTATCACAGAATTTTTTTTTATATTTCCCGTACTCCTGGATCATCTCGACGGCGGCGACGGTAAGCTTCTGCTTCGGCGGCACGCACCTCTGGATTCTGACGGCGACGGCGCTGGGCCTCTGCTCTGGCAGCTCGTTTAGCAGCAGCAGCAGCAGCAGACGGAGGACTTCCATCGGTCGTCTCGCTCATGGCTCAGAAAGAACTGGCAGATAATTTCGCAGTGGCGAACGGCAGCGGCAATTTCGGCTCGGGCGGTGCACATATACAGATCCGCCGCCACCGATCTGGCTCTCTGATTGCCACCGCACAGGGCGAACGGCAGCGGCAATTTCGGCTCGGGCGGTGCACATATACAGATCCGCCGCCACCGATCTGGCTCTCTGATTGCCACCGCACAGGGGTTGCATTGGAGGAGGAGCGAAGAAAGGAATTAAGTTCGAGCCGGCGCTTTGACAACCGGAGACTCGCAGGAAGAGGGGGGAGGGGGGCGGCGTGTACACCCAGCGGCAAACGATGGGGGCAGAAGCGCGCGCAGCAAGCGGACAACACGATAAAGGGAGGAGGGAAGAGATAGCAGCGACTGACTGATGCCGCTGACGCCGATAGTGAGTCAACCCCAGCTGCGGAGTTGGTTTCAGGGACAACGCCGCCGATGCCGACACAAACAATATGATACCCTCGCTTCCGCAGCGCTAAGAACCAGGTCTAGCCGTGGGAAGGTAGTCACGTATTCGTCGACGTGCCGGGGCCTACGTGAAATAACCGGCGCGTCGGCAACTGAAGAGCACCCTATCCGCCACACAAGAACAGGGGGGGGGGGACCCTTTCCTCCTCTTTCTGCATGGCGGCGACGGTGTTCTATGCAATCACGTTATCTTGACTCTCTAGCGGCGTCAGCGGCATCCAGCGGTATCAGTCGGTCGCTGCTAGCGCTGGGGGGATGAAAGGGGGGCGGAGCTGGTTACGAGGCCGACGACAACGCCGACGACGACGCGAAACCCAGGAACGGACGCCAAAGAGCTGCGCTCTAAAACAATGACGGCAGAAATGGGGAAAGCACGCTCACGTGAAATACGGGTTCACTCCGTGGAACCATTGTTGTTTTTTTTTACAAGCAACACTTGATGAAGTGGCACGGTAACAAAAGCGTTGCCACGCGTCTGAATTACAAATGAAAGAAAAGATAGGTCAGAAAATCGCACACAATGATTTCATATCTTAGGCCCTGTTTCAGACTCCTGTCTTCACGACGTCGAATCAACTAGGCACAGCTAATACCTTGATACTCACAGCGCTTGTTCTTACTTCGGGCCCACGAGCTCTTCACATCACGGTTTGTCACCCGATGTGTTCAGTTAAGGCATGTTTACCTATGCTGACATCCTTTTTTCTTTTATGATGTGCAAATGCCTGTGATGAACATCGTCGTGTATTACCGCCGCCTATTTCTCAGACTCGAAGCTTTGTTTTTATTTGTGTCCCTACCTGAGTGGCAAACCGTCACCGCAAAGTTAACCCTTAACCTGATGCACACAATACGTAGAAATTATGTGTCCTGAGTTATGACTACACTTCAAGCAAGAAATGGGCGTGCACGGCTGCGCCGGTATTCTGTGTCAGTGCTATTCGGCGTGAAAGAAATAAGAGCTTCACTACTAAGGAAAGGACCGTCCCGTAATGTCGGCCTAGTCTCATGCATAAGAGTTAAGTTAGAACTTAGTATTCCGGAAGATAGCAAAGATCTTAATGCATTTCGGCAGCTGTCACCTTACACCAAGTTGCTAAATGGGACGAAAGCTTAAAATTTATTCACACATTAAATATTCAACGCTCACTTACTTTGAAAGTGTAGCTGATCAGAACTTCAGGATACATTCCATCCGGAGCAAGACAGCTGATATGAAAAGGCTGACAGTACCTTCTCGCAATTTGTCACTAGAGCTATCTGATGTGTGAACGTCGTGAATATTACAGCGACGTTCAAAAATATTGTTCAAGCAGCGCAGCCGCTTGTTTTATAATCACCGAATAATGGCTGAAATGATCGATGTCGGGAAGTTCACGTTATTGAAGAGCTCCACGCTTATGACCTCCACTTTAATTGATAAAAAACAAGGACGCCTTTCTCTAACGTTTCCTGACAAAGAACAAAGCCTGTGAGCATTGTGATAGCATGGCGTATACCTAATTTTATACTTGACCCCACAAAACCCGAAAGCCGTTTACTTCTGGACACCGCGGATAGTACATTCGTACCACAAAAAAAAATAATAAATGTAATCCCATTTGAGTAAAAAATTATTCGTGTAGTACTTGATTATTATGTAATATGTTTGCCGAGCTATTTACAAGTGAAACGTTTCGGCAGCTTGTAGGGTGCCGGTTGTTGCGCAGGGTGTTGCGGCGATAAGCGGAGCTAGCCTTTAGACTCCTTCTTGATAGCGCCCAAAGCTTCTTACAGATAACAGAACTTGTCGGCTTACTGTGTGAGGTGTAAAGGAAAGCCGCAAAGAGCGGCCGCAAGGATGGAAGAATGTGCGCTACGTTTTTCCTTTACAGTCGTTCAGTGCCAATTCCAAAGGGAAAACAACAGGTACACATATGCGAATATTCCTTACGAAGGTGCATTTATATTCCAACAATGTTACGGCAATTTAACGCCCCTTACTCCGCCCCGAAATAGACATCTGAGTGATGTGTTAGAAAACGCGACAATTTTATATCCTGAGCAGTGTTTAACACAGATTCCAAATGTCATCATTTCCCCTACAATAACAGCGTTTCCCTCCCGGCTGCTCATCCGAACGTAAAGAAGAACCACAACGATTGATTTTCTTGTGCAAAAACAACATGCGAAGTACCATAGAGAGCGTGCAGCAGTGCAGTTCAGCGGGTAGCTCAGCCTGCCAAAATGATTTCAGGCCGCAGTCGGTGGACTGGTGTCGCGTCACTGCTTAAACCAATACAACCATGAAGCAATAAAACCATGCGTTTTGGCCGCCTGAGAGCACCAGCAGTGAAGGGTGTATGGTCGATCAGGCACGAACACGACCCAAAAGTCTGAATTTCGTAGTCCGGTCACTGAACGGTTGACGAATAAGCAGGCCATATTTCATCATTTTCGCGTTGAAGAACACCACGGTCGGCACTCCTTAGCATGGGAGTCTCGCATTGCGTGTCTCGTTACAGCATTTCCTGTACTTAAAATGTATTATTTAGTTTCATGGCGTCTGCTCTACTTGCTTATCATATTGCCATAATGGTAGGAAATGGATCAGTGGTTTTTATTTTGAAGCTGAAACTAATATTTAAATGGGGCGCGTATCGAGAAATTTTGGTCTCGCTTCGCGCCTCACTGCCGTAAGCCTTTTCTTTCTTCTAGCTCTTCTTTTGCGACTGGCAAGCAATAAAAGATATGCAGCAACTCGGCATGCAACAACCAAAGCCAAAATTTCTTTCGTGTTAAAGAAAAGCCTGCATTTCTCGCCATCGCCAGACCTATGCATATTGTTACCCTCAATACTATCACTTTTCTATGCAGAGTAGGATGTCTCACTCCCTCAACATGCACTGTAAATATCTGCATCTATTAAGATAGAGATAACAACCTGCAAGAAACTGGTTTTCTCTCGAAAGACACAGAGAAAGAGAAACAAGAACAAAACCGCAACAGAATAGTAAACGTACTACTTCTATGTATATTTTGATTGTCGCATTAGTGTTTTCGTTGTTGGTTCAGTTTAATGTGCCCAACCCGCTGGCATCCAGATGTTATGAGTGCATTTGACTATTTTGACAATGCGTCATGGTGAACAGCATTGATGCATTAAAGTCTATGACTCCGCACTAACCACGAATCCGCACTAACTACGGCAAACAAACCGTGGAATTCACTTCCATATCTGTATGGAACACTCTTCCTCTCATTATGAAAAATAGAAGATCTTTACACCAATTCAAAAGGGAACTCAAAATGCATTTATTATTGACAAACTAATCAGAAAATTTACTGTAACCGTTTTTTCTTTTCGTTCTTTCTCGCTTTTTTTGCCTTTTTTGATTGTTTTTGTTCTTGTAAATAACCTACTGGTATATTTTTCACATGCAATTTTTTATGTTACTGTGAGATAAGCTAAACCTTGTTATTATTTGTAATGAATTCTGTATTTTGCTCTGTTAACATCCATTTCCTGTTGCTTGTATAATACCTTATTATATGCTACTATTGCTTTGCGATGTCAATTATCATAACTATTCTTGTACAGGAGGTCCCGATACAGTCTTTGACTATGGGACCTCCTCCTGCATACTAAATACATGTAATTTGACCCAAATTCTAACAATAAATTGTGATTCTGATTCTGATTCTGACCAAGCTAGTAAATATAGCGTTACAACTTTTGTTGGCGCACACGTTCCACAGCCGCATCGTGCCTCGGCTCAACGAGCCATCCATTTGTGTGCAACCTATTCACTCGTATAACGTGAAAAAAGAAAGATACATTGATGACCGAACTTTGCCAATAACATGTTATCCGTTCACTTCTTAAAGGGTACTGCGCACTCTGAGTACATGGTCTGACGTCTATAACAGCTCGCCAGCTGACACAACGTTTCATTGTAAGGAATGGCAATATATGGCTTTAGGAGTGATAAGACGCAATATTATAAAACCTTTATCACTGCTGTACGTATGTGTTTAGAAAATGAAAGCACTTGAGAAGCTCGAAGGTGGAACGTCGAAAAAACGGCTATCCGAAAGATAACCGGATAGCCGGTTTTAAAGGCCGGACTCGCTTCTCTCCGGCTGAACAGGAGAGCCGCTTTGGCGGATATTTGCGAGCACTACATTAATTTCATCCCAATGCCGCCGCTGCGGCCGGGATTCCATTCCACGCCCTGGGGCTGAGCGGAGCAACGCCGAAGCCACCGCGGGGAGAAGAAAAACTCTTACAAGGGTCTCACGAGAAGCCAACAAACAAAGACACCAAGGACAACTCAGGGGAAATTACGTGTACCTACTAAGTGAAATAAAGATATTATAAATTAATGAAATTGAGAGTGGATGAATAAACTAACTTCCCACAGGAGGGGAACGATCGCACGTCCTTCGCATGCACCGTGGCCCCTTGGTCCGAGGTGTTTGTCGGTGACTACAAAGCCGCCATGCAAACTTCCTACATCTTTACTAAGGGACACGACTCGTGCCTTCATTCTCATTGGCTGCATTTTATTTAATCGATATAAGTGTACCTTATCCCCCACCATGAACCTGCAAATGTCTCGCTAAGCTTCAAACCAAAAAAGCAAACAAAAGAGTAAATAAACGGACAAATAAATTATGCCCTATTAGGCACCTGCACGCAGAGTTCCCCACCTGCGGCACGTTGTTTTTTCATCCACTTTCAATTTCATTAATTTATAATTATTTTATTTCACTTAGTAAGCGCAAGTCATTTCCCCTGTGTTGTCCTTGGTGTCTTTGTTTGTTAGCTTCTTGTGATATGATTAATAAAAATCGGGCCCTTCGGTTAGCCGCCTTTGTTCTCATTTCTTACAAGGGTAGTACAACGTAGCAGTAATGCTCGTCAACATTAATCTTTTACCACCACATGCCAGCCGCATTCTAAATATTTAGGTCCGGTTGATTTTTGAGAGTGTTGGCGCAGCTTTGCAACGTATCTGATTCAGTGTTACTGCTTTTATCCTCATCATATCGCGGTTGCAAATAAAGAAAAAAAAAGCGTAGGTACGAAAAAGAAAATAACGGGATTTTCACGTCATTTTAAACAATAAATAAAGGTAAATTGTTCAGCTATTTACAGAATCATGACTTTCTTTCTTGCTGTTGAAATGACAACACCTGTCGCGATTCTTTCTTTTCTCCTTTTCCTCTCTCTCTCTATCACTTTCTTTTTCTCTTGACTTGAGAGGGATTATTTATTTATTTATTTATTTATTTATTTATTTATTTATTTATTTATTTATTCATTCATTTTGTTTGGAGTTCAGCGAGTCCTTTGCGTGCACGTCCGTAATAAGGAATAATTTGTTTGTCCGCCTATTTATTGTTTTATTTGTTGTTGTTTTTTTGGTTTGACGCTTAGCGAGAGATTTGTAGGTCCATAGTGGGGGAAATAAGGTACACTTATATCGATTAAATCAAATGCCGCCAATGACAATTAAGGCACGATTCTTGCTCCTTAGGAGAGATGTAGGAAGTTTGGATGGCGGCTTTGTAGTCGGCGACAAACACCTCGGACCAAGGGGCCACGGTGCATGCCGGCATGCTTTTTTCTTATCGACCAGAGATCAGCAAGCACTGACCCGAACTTGCGCCGGTGCAGCTGCTTTTTGCGGCTTTCCGCACATGGACCTCTCCGACAAAAGAGTGAAAGCATAAAGGTTGCGCCAAGAAAAAGTATAAAGAAAAGAGAGTAGGTTGGGAAAATCCTCTGTACTCTGTGAATAAAGACCAAGCAAACAACTCTGGCTGCACAAGAAAAAAAAACAGAAACAGAACGTACACCGTTCGCTTTTTGCCCTCTGCGCGACGTCCCTTCCGAATCCAGCCAGAGAAAGGCGAGGCTCTTTGCCGTCCAACCGTGTCTCGGGACCAGGCTGTGCTTCGAAGCGAGAAAAAGTGTCGTTCCTTCCGTTCTTCGGAGTCTCTTGTGCGCGTGACAGCCTGATCTTGATCTACCCACACATGCCGCAGGGTGGATAAACAGTGGCGCTGTTAAGCCTCCGTGGTCAAGCGACCGGTAACCTGGCAAAGCGCGACATTTCCTCCTGTTCATGGCAGTTAAATTAAATTAAAATGGGCGTTCAACAGCTGGTGTTCAGCTCATGTCTTCCATGCGCCGTTTCCGGCTTCTTGTAGATGTGGCTGCGCCAAGTACGCACATTTGCGGTTCGTGTCCAGCTCGTGAGAAAAGGCAGTGCTGTTCCATTTTCCGCCACGTCTGCTGCGACCCAGTCTTAAGTGAGGTTTATTGAATGCTGCCGGGAAATAAGTCGTCAAGAAAAACACGTAGTACACTACATGAAATAAATATAGCCACATTATAAGGCTACGTAAATCATAAGAAACGTGATGGACATGAACTCCGTGTGGCATAGAACGCTTAGGCTTGGATGGCGTCTTAGCATATGGGAGTATTGATTTCGGGCACCGTGGCCGGCCTCGGGCTGAGAAAAATTCTTTTGAGCATGTGCCTTTTGCGATTTACTATCGACACGGCGGTCGTCTCATTAGCAAGACAAGCACTACCTTCAGCGGTGGGTTCCTGAACGCGAGTCAATAAGCATGGTTCTGTGGACGGGGACCCCAATTACCGCCAACTGTCATCACAGAATCAGATCAGTTAAATTATCTTATCCAGGTTCATAATCCGGGACAACTCCTCATTTCTGATACATGACATCTACTGAGCTCTTGCTCAATCTACAAACCATATTTCATTCAACCATAGACGAGCACCTGGTTATAAGACTTATGATTTCGCATTCATTATACGTCACAATTAAGAATAAGACATGTACATTAATTGCTTGATATTGACACTAAGAAAAAAATTGGCAGAAACAATCGGGTTATATTATTGTCTAAGTCAAGAGGTAACTACGTGGTGAAAACTAGCTGAAAGAGTTCATTTATATTTTGAAGTCGAAGAGTCCCGAAATTGCGCAATAAGCGATGCCGTAGTGAAGGACTAGGATTAATTGCGACAACCTGGGGTTCCTGAACGTGCACTCAAATGCAAGTAAACGACCGTTTTTGCATCTAAACCAACAGGCCGCTGTACATGTAAACTTACTGGGATGTCAAGTAGTGCATAATGCGAGCGTGTATGACGACAATGACAAGGCGATGGTGGCGATAATGGCATGACGATGACGGAGATGACAGTGACGTGACGATGACACACGGCGCAATGACGTCGGACTGACGATGTGGCTAAGAAGGGTTCCGGCCAGGCTGAGTCGCTTGGTATCAAGGCAAATGAAACACTGGACTATGCGTGTTTTACCTCCGGAATGCATGAATGATTTAAACGATTTACGACACATTAAGCGTAGCGTACTCGGCATAAACGTGCGCATGCGAAGCACACGACAACGGCACAGCTACGGTGACCTGCGGGCTATAGAGTTCCCTACTGGAATTACTAGAGCGAACTCTAGCGTTAAAGTCATTACGCTCCTGTCGGAATGACGGGTAGTACATGGATTCGTCTAATATTTGCTCTTGTCGGTTCAGAGTCCTTGTGACTTTATTTATTACGCTTTAGCTGCCTTCGAAGGCCTAACTCTCTAAGCAATCATATTTTTTTCCTTTTTACTTGTTCTAATTATTATTATCATTATTATTATTGTTGTTGTAACGGAGACGCTGAACGCCGCAATTGATATAAGAGGAAGAGAAGGGCAAGCAGAATGATAGAGTAGCAGTGGATCAGGGCAATAGTTCGTTCTTGGAACGGCTGAGATTTGGGTGTGTCGTGTAACGCTTGAAACCCGTGCAAGGCGCCGGACTGCCATTACAATTTAGTGGCAGCGGTCATGTGAACCCGCAGCCAGACGTCCCTCAGTGCGATGCCCTCGCTCGTATCGGTGCGGCAACCTATGCCGGCACCGTCATCGGACACTCAACTCGACCACACCCTCTACGCAAGCGACGCCACCACTACGCAACCGCCGCCGCCATCTCAGGCTTCAGATTCTGGTACGATACCTTCAAACATTCCCCTTGACGATTCAGATTCCACTCGCCGTCAACCTGCGCCCAACCTAGTGGTTCTCCTGGACTCTTTTGAGGCACGCCTTGACCTGCGACAGATCTCCGTTGACAACTGTTTAGCCCAGCGTGTGCGTTCCACGGAGAGTCGCATCGCCGGCCTCACGACGCGTGTTTCAAGCCTCGTGTCGCCTGCTTCCACTGATGGCTTGCTTTTCATGGCTTGCGTCGTGGCTTGCTTTTCCCACGCAGTTTGAGTCTGTCGCTGCTCTCCACTGCTGGTCAACTCGCCACAAAGCTCAAATCTTCGTGGCACAGCTTCGTTCTGCTGCCGCTGAATTTGTGGAGTTCCTGCCGCCATCCTACCGTTCCAACTACGCAAGTCTCCTCTCGGCACGAGTCCCCCTATGGTGATGGCCATCTTCAGCACTTATAGCTTACAGAATTACAGCACGTGTAAATGGGCCACTACAGCCTGCAAGAGCTCGCTGCTCATGTCCAGCGCCTGTCATGGACAGCTCTGGTTGGTTATCCGAACTCCAGCGCCGACTTACTTGCTACCAAAGCCTTGATCGACGCCACCACTCACCTCAATGTTTAACGCTTCGCCCGCCTGTATTACAGCTCACGCTGCCTTAGCTCTTGCCTTGGAAGCTCACATAGCGGAACGCTCCGCTGCAGTGCGCCGCCTCCGCCCTTTTCCAAGTCAGAATCCGAATCAAATTTTATCACCACGTACGAAGTTGTTACAAAATGCAATATACAGGTGGAGGTCCCTGAGTCGGGGACTGAATTGTGTCCTCCTCTACATGGTATACACGAATGCAAAATTAAACTTTGTTATAGCAACGACAGTAAAAAATAGAAAAATGTATACATAGATTAGGTGCGTACACCATAGGACATTTTCCTTACTCCTGATATGTGGTAATGAAATTTTCAGTTTCTGTCTAGTCTGACACGCAGTCACCGCTAGCCTTGATCAAATATTCTGGCATACAAATGGAAGGAACAGAGAATAAGGACAGTTGATGTGACGTAAACAGAATGAATTTAGTTTTAACTGGATTAAATTGGATTCTGTTCAATTTACACTAATGTATTATGTTGAAAAGGTCCGCACTAAGTTTATCTACTAAGCAGTTCACGCTTTTATGAGAATTAAATATTGTAGTATCGTCAGCATACAGCAGACAATTACATTGCGTGATGAAAGTAGGTACATCATTAATATAAATTAAAAACGAGAGTGGGCCCAACATGGAGGCCTTGTGGTACACCTATATTAGCCTCTTTTTCTTTTTTTGCTTTGAGTAAGTATCGGAAACGCTGAACGCTTTGATTCTGTTATGGAGATAAAGCGGATTAGTAGCAAGGCAGGACCAGATATTCCCATCGCTTCTAACTTTAGAAAGAGTACCTGGTGATCAATAACGTCAAAGGCTTTAGTTAGGTCAACAAAAATAGAGCTGGCATAGTTACCATCGTCAATAGGTTTCTCTAGATAATCTGGGAGAAATATTAGAGCCAGATCTGTAGAATATCCTGATGAAAAACAGAACTGATAACACGTGAGATTATTAAATTTGCTGAGATAACTTGTGAGGCGTTTCTCAGTTAGTTTCGCGATAACTTTACTGAAGAATGTCAGCACGCAGATGGGTTGGTGGTTTGTTAATAATAAAAGAACTCCCTTTTTAAAAAGTGGCGTAAATTTCACGGGCTTGAATTCACCAAGAAACGTCCTCGTTTTAAATACAAAATTATTAACATCCGCAAGAATATTAGATATTTTATAAGCAATTAATTTTATATGACATAGCCTAATATCTTCGAGACCGGCACTTTTGATATTTCGATTGGGATTAGTAAGAAACATCTAAAAGCAATGTGGGAGGGTGTCAGTCGATAATCAAAAAGCTTGTTCCAAGCTAAGTTGTTCGAGAAAAGGAAGCCACTAAAGACTTCTGCAATATCATAAGGGTTTGAATATTCATAGCCACTAAGGTTGATTCCAGTTACGGTTTCTTGGTTGCTGTTTCCATTTTGAAAAGAATTTACTATTTTCTATTTTTTATCAGAGTTGTTCCCATACTCAAATATTTTCTGTTCAAAGTAGGTTGTTTTTGCTTTTTTCAGCTGTGCGCAGATATAATTGCAGTATGTCTTATACCTGGCTATCAATCTAACATTAAAGGGCTGTTTCTTTTTGTTTTTTTTTAATAAAGATTTTCCATCGTCGCATTGCTTTGAGCAATCTATCAATAAGCCACGGGTTTTGCGGTGATGCTATTGCCTCCTTCATTTTTCTTGTCGGAATGGAAATGAAAGTTTTGTAAAAGTACAAACAATAAGGGTGAGAACACTTGTTAAGGGTCATTCGTTTCTTTTGCTGTGAACCAGTCTAGCTTTGTTACGGCTTCGCATAATTTTTATTTTATCAAGATCACGTCTGTAGTCGAATACTGTCCGGGAAAAGGGAATAGAATCGATCTTGAGAAATATGGGATAATGGTCTGTGATGTCACTAGTAAGAAGGTATGCTTCGCGTGAGACTAAAACGTTAGATAATGCGTCATCAATCAGTTATCTTCCACCATCGTCAGAGTAACGTGTTTGTTGAATAATTACGCATTCATACCCGAAACTATGATAACTAAAATATGCCATGCAGTTAAGGGACGTTGTTTCATTGAAGGTTACTTTCATGTCACCCATAATTATCACGTTCTTGTTTGCAGATGATAATGATCTTAATACAGTATCTAAGACACCACAAAAATCGCTGATGGAAGGGGAAGATCAACGATAAATGCAACCCAAAGTAATATCCTTGCCGTCATTGTTATGGAACAAATGATCGAATTCTACCTAAAAGGTTTCACAGCTACATAAGATTAGTGGGAGATTGTGTCGTCGTTTAAACGTTAAGTTAGATGGAAAATAGATGGCTGCTACGCCATGGCTACTTGATTGCCTATGTGTGTATTCTGATCTGTAATTGGGGAAGCAGAATATATTTTTGTCATCGCCACTGAGCCAAGTTTCTCTCACACAAATGATGGAAAATTATTTGGTGATCCTAGAAAGAAGAATCTGAATATCATCGTAATGGTTTCGCATACTACGCGCATTGAAATGAATAGGCGAGCATGAACTGCTACAAAGAAATTGTTCTAAGTCAGTTGTTGATAGGTACATTAGCATACCGGCTCAAAATCAGGAATAAACGAAAGAAAAAGCTATGTCTAGATGATAAAAGAGAGGTCGTATTCACTGGCGATGCGGTAGACTTGATTATCGGTAGTGTTCCTGGCCAGTCCACTGGAACTTCCAATTGTTCGCTTTCTTTAGACTCAGAGGCTTGGTGAATGCTGACTTGTTTTTCGGCGTCAAGTGGCCATTTACTTAGACTGGGCTGTTGATTGCGGCTCTCATACCAGGTTCACCAAGGCGTAGCTTAGCTTACGCGCCTTACTAATGAATTCGTTTTTCTTTGAACGCGAGCAGAACCGAGCAATGACGTTCTTTTTGTCCTTTACTTTCGTGGGGACACGGTGTACAATGTCAACTTCTTCAGGTGTGAGAGGGCATACAATTTCTTCTCCGACTTTCTGCAGTATTGCTACAGTTTTCCCCCGCGTGGAGGCAATCCCCTTGATTTATGTTGTTAATTCTCGAGTACTGCTCGAGTTCTTCGACCTCCTTCCAAAGTGCGCAGTTGTCGCTCTTCAGTTTCTTTTGTTGTTGTTGTTGTCGTTGTTGTCGGCGGCGAGCACAGCTTTTTCAGAGCGTAATGTTTTGACAATGCCATTGTATATTTTAATATTCTGTTTTAATTCCTAAATCCCGTTTTTGAGTTCCTTAACACGAATCCCTGAAGACTCCATCGTTAACAAAACCTTTCCATAGACATCGTGAGCCAAGCGATCAGTCTCCTTCCTGAATTTCGCTTCAATTTCCTCAATTTTTCTCGCGACCTCAGCATTCGTAGGCATATCCTATATATATGTCACTATCACACACAAATATAAGCACCCGATAAAATTGCGCGAGGATAGCAGCAGCGACAGCGAATTGTTAAGCAGGGGTAACTAAGAAGATCATACCACTAACATGCACTGAGAGCAGAAATTTTGGTCAAGATGTGTCCGTTGCGCGGTCACTGCTCCTAATGAAGCCTTGCTGAAGTCTGTACCTTTGTAAGTGGCACTTGGAGGAGAGAGCGAACACAGCAAGATTGCAGGTAACTTGTTCTGGTAGCGCCTGGTTGTCTTCCACGTGTCGACAGATTCACTAAAATGATTAGATGCGATATAACGGGACCGCAGGTAGCGGTCTGGCGACGCCGGGTTGCCTTCGGGGTGTCGACATATCACTAACTTGCTCAATGGGCAGGAATTTTCGTCAGGATATGTCCGTTGCTCTGTCGCGGATCCTAATAAAGCCCAGCTGAAGTCTGTACCTTTGTAAGTGGAACTTGTGGGAGAGAGCGAACACAGCAGGATTGCAGGTAACTCGTTCTGGTGGCGCCTGGTTGTCTTCCACGTGTCGACAGATTGACTAGAATGATTCATGCGATATAACGGGACCGCAGGTAGCTCTTTCTGGTGACGCCGGGGTGCTTTCGGGGTGTCAACATATCAGTAACCTCCTCAATGGGCAAGAATTTGATTCAGGATATGTCCATTGCGCTGTCGCGGGTCCTGATGAAGCCCTGCTGAAGTCTGTACCATTGTAAGGGGAACTTGGGGGAGACAGCAAACACAGCAGGATTGCACGTAGCTCTTTCTGGCGGCGCCTCGTTGCCTTTTGCGTGTCGACATATAATTAACTTGCTCAGAGGACAGTAATTTTCGTCAAGATATGTCCGTTGTGCTGTCGCTGCTCCTAATGAAGCTGTTCCTTTGCAGATGGCATTTGAGGGACAGAGCGAACATAGCAGGATTGCAGGTAGCTCCTTCTGGTGGCGCCTGGTTGCTTTCCACGTGTCGACATATCACTAACTTGCTCAGAGGACAGATATTTTAGTAAAGATTTGAATGTTGTGCTGTCGCTGCTGCTGACGTAACTGGCGTCCGCAGACCGAACCAGTCGCTCCGACACATACCGTCAGCGCTCTCGAACAATGCGCTGCTATCAGTGTAAGGAGATCGACCATTACAGTCGAGACTGTGGACGTCGTGCCCCTTCGTCGGAACACGTCACCGCGAGCCACCGAGGCCAGGCCCCGCGTACGTAGTCAACAACCTCTCTTGTCATGGGGCCCGTTTACAGATATGCCCACGTTGCAAGTCCAGGTCGATTAGCCACGGGAAAACGTTGAAACCCTAGTGGAGGCCGATGCAGCTTTTGATTTCACGACACCGAATCTGCTCACCATTAAGTGCCATCTGAAGACGGTTACGGTCGCACCAGCCAGCCTCCTCCTAGCTGACGGAACTCATCTACCATCTCTTGGAGAAATCTCGATGACTGTGACTGCTTTTGAAAAACGTGTCCATGAACGGGACACATTCAGTCCCACTGAATGTGTCCCATTCAGTGGGGTGCAAAACTTCTGCGCACCATTAATTTTGGGATGCAAGTGGTGTGCAACACTGTGCGCACGCGTGGACTTTAACCATGCCTGGTGCATAATAGGATTGCTCCCTCGCGATCAGGCACCTGGCCTTGCAGCCAGCACAGTCGCAAACAGAGTGCTGTCCTCGTATGTGCACACTATTTTTAAATGTGCCAGCCACGAGGCCAGAGGAGCTGCTCCTTCCTGAGAAATGGCACTTCGTCGTTGCTTAAGCATTTATCTTACTTTCGTACGAGAGTACGCGCCTTCTCAACATGGATAAGTGCGCTGACGACCGTGCTTTTCTGAAGGCCCACAAAAATAAACATGTTCGCCCACCACAACCACTTTCTTTTCCTGTGCGGGCAACATCTACGGCAACTATACCCTTCTCTTCTGCTGCGTGTGCACCCGTTCGTTGCGACATGCACGCTTGCTTAGATGCGGATGTATTTATTAAGAGGAAGCTTTAGCTCGGGCCCAACTCCGACGCGGCCTATTCAAATACATGTAAAACGCAAAAACGTGTTTATGAGATAACTCCTGGACCGATTTTGATGAAATTTGTCGCATTTGAAAGAGAAAGTTAAATTCTAGTGACTGTTGGAAGCGGAATTTCGATTTAGGGCTTGAATTTTCCTAAAACGATTTTCAAATATTTGACCGTTTGAAAAAAATAGAAGCACGAAGTTTACAAATTGATAGCTATGCATCAAGAACTGATATCGCGGTTCTGTAAACGGCATCCATTAGATCATTCAAAGCGGACAAATTCAATATGTCATTTTACATCTTACATGAATTTGTTACGTTGGTTACAACGGTTTTACAAAAGTTGTATTTCCCTATGATTAAATTTTTTTATATTCATGTGTAACATATCAATTTTGTCCCCTATGAATGTACTTTTAGATGCAATTCACAGAATTGCATTATAATCTTTAGTGGTTGAGTTACAGAGTTGTAAACTTGATAGTTTCGTTTTTTGAAAATTTTTGATTTTCGGCAATTTTTAATAAAAGATTGACGACCTAACTCAAAAATTCGAAACCAACAGTCACTATATTTTAAGTTTTTCTTTTAAATGCAACAAACCTCGTCAAATTTGGTGCAGTGGTTGCCGAGAAAAACGAATTCTCCTTTTACATGTATTTAGATAGGAGCACTCGAGCTAAAGCTTCCTCTTAAGTGCAGTAGCTGCTCGTGACCAGGCAACGATTTTGTCGTCCCACGCCCTTTACGGCGCTTGCCTTCTGCATTTGTTGTCCTGGTGTTCAACCTATCAGACAGCCCGCTGCGCCTGTACACTGGAACTGTAATGGCATGCGGGGCAACGCTTCAGCCCTGCTGCGTCCTTGCAACGGTGCAACACTGTGCTTCTCCAGAGAGTGGCGATAACTCCGTCGACTGTAATGTGTTCCATTTTGGCCGAAACCTAACTTCATCTGAGAAGTCCTACATCCAAGCATCGATGGTGAACATTTGAAGGTGCTTCGCGTTATCACCGGGCGAACTTGGTTGTGCTACTCTTCTTGGTCACAAAATCAACAATGGCTCCCATGCACCCGTTCGACACTGCCCACGTTGTGTTTCTGCTTCTGAAGGCGCTGAAATTATAACTCAAGTGGAAGATACGTTACAGCGTGGCATCATATGTCCCTCGTTCAGTCTTTGCTTGTCTCTAGTAGTTATCGTGGGACATATGGACGACGGACAGACAGACAGACAGACAGACAGACAGACAGACAGACAGACAGACAGCGAACTTTATTTGATCCTTAGGAGCTACTGTCAACACTCCCTAACAGGAGGCCATTGTAGCCGCTGGCCGCGCCCACGTGGAGGGCAGCACACCATGACGCTCCTCCCTTTCCTGGCCCCTCTGGAGAGCCTGGGCTTACTTTCGGAGTACCATGCTTCTGATGGCCCCCTCCCATTCGTCTTCGCTGGAGAGAAGGTCGTTAGGCAACGCAGGACATGGTCAGAGCATGTGAGACATAGAGCAAAAGGTTTCACTGCAGTAAGGAAACTAGCGTCCACATCTTGGAGTATATCCTACTGAGGAATCCCCGCGACGGAAAATATCCCGTTTGCAACATTCTGAAAGCAGCTGACTGACCTCTACTGAGCTTCGGGTGAGGAAGAGGATAAATTCTCCACCAAGTTAGTAATGTTTAGTAATTTCACTAAATGTGAGAAGTGGATCCTTCTGCGGAAGCCCTGCCTGCCCCTCTGGAGCCTCCAGACCATCGCGGCGCGTGAGTTCTCGCGCACAGTCATTGGCCAGCTCGTTGAGGTTTCGGAAGCCCTCGAGAACATTCGTACCCATGTGTGCGGGGAACCTTGTGATATAATGATAGCCGGGGCAAGCCCTTTTCTCTAGAATAGAGGCCGCCTCTCGAACGAGCTCACCCGATTCCAAAGCTCTCATTGCATTTCTGGAGTCGGTGTAAATGTAGGAACGCTCTGGGTCACACAAGGCCAGCGCAACCACAATTTTTTCTGCTATACTCGGGGTGGCCATTCTTACCGAGGCGGAGGAGCGAAGCATCCCCCGCCCGTCTACAACCGACAACGCCAACATTATCCTGTTCCCGTACTGCGCCGCATGGACGAAGGCCGCGGAGTCTCTGTCATCCCTGATTTTCTTCAATATGGCTCGTGCACGGGCTTTACGTCTACTCTCGTTATGCTGTGGATGTACGTTACCCGGGAAGGGCCTCACCACGTAGGTCGCCTTCGTTGCCCATGTCAGCGTTATGCGCCGGTCCTCCATTATGCTAGGAGCCATGACAACCTCGTCAAGAATTCGCCTGCCAGCCTTGGTCGATGATAGCCTCACCACCTGTGCAGTGACCTGCGCCTCTATGATCTCGTCTACCTTATTTGTGCATGCAGAGTTGATCTAGCCTGTCGCAGCTCGTGGTAATAGGCAAGCCTAGCACTCTCCTGATGCTCTTGCGCATGAGGGTATTTAACTTGGTCTTTTCCATTTTGGTCCATACTAGAGCTGATGCAACATAGTTACTGTGGCTCATGAGAAACGCATGGTACATCCGAAGGTGGTTGTCTTCACCTAACCCCTTCTTTCGGTTGGACACCCTAGCGAATAATCGCAGAATATTCTTCTTTTTCGATGTAACGTGAGTACTTGTTCTGGCATTACAACCCCTCGCGTCAATTAGCAGGCCTAGGATCTTAACTGAGTCGACTTTAGGAATTTTCTGCCCATTATAAGTGTATAACACCACGGGTAGCTGGTTGAGGAGCGTGAGCCCCCTTACCCCCTCCCTTGCGGGTCTGTAATATAACAGGTCCGACTTACTCGGAGACAGCTTGAGAACCGTGTTCATGACCTCCTCACCGGCTACTGGCAAGTCGGGCTCGACGAGAACGATGCGGTGAAGGCTGCTTTTACCACACCGGACGACCTGTACCATTTTAATCGTCTTCCTTTTCGGCTCTGTAGTGCACCTGCAACGTTCCAACGATTAATGTACCGGGTCCATGGACACTTGAAGTGGTCGATGGCGTTGGTGTATTCGGCTGACATCCTCGTTGACGCTCCCACATTTTCCGAACGCCAACGGTGTTTGGTGCTCGTCTTGCCCGCTCTAGACCATGGTGGGCTCCGCATAAAGCTTTCAAAGTGTTTCTTCGGCTATTCTGAAGCTACCTACTTGAGTCATGTTGTGAGTGCCCATGGCATCAGCCCTGACCCTTCGCAGCTACAAGCTTTAGCAAGCATTGTGCCTCCTGCAACGGCCAAACAAAAAAGTGTTTTTGGGCTTCGCTTCCTAATGCGGTTTCGTTCCTGGATTCGCCGCTCGTGCTGCACCACTCAATGAAGTTCTGAAAAAATTTCAGGAGTGGCATTGGGACTCGTACCACGAATCAGCCTTCCAGAAAATTAAGGGAGTCCTGACGACTCCACCGGTACTCACACACTATCAAGAGGACGCCCCTAGCATCATCCACCCTGACGCCAGTGGTCTTGGCGTTGAGGCGGTTCTTCTATAATACGATTCCGAAGGCAACGAGAAGCCCCTTGCCTATGCCAATCGTCACCTCAGTGAACCAGAGAGTCGATACCACGCTTCAGAACTTCAATGCCTCGCGATAGTCTGGGCGCATGAAAAGTTTCGCCCTGACGTCTACGGCAAGCATTTTACCATTGTTGATGACAGCGTTGCACTGCGCTGGCTCCAAACCAAAACACACCCAAATGCCAGACTTGCCCTCAACTTCAAGACTACACCTTCACGGTCGTTCATCGTAGTGGTTCTTCTCACCAAGACGCCGACTACCTTTCACGCAACCCTGTCGTTACTAACTACTCTGCGCAGGCATTTGCTGTACTCGATCTCCGAGCTACCCAATCAAAGGATACCGAAATCTGCGACATCGTCCGGCGCCTCTTTGGTGATACCAGTATATCTAAGCACCGCCTAGAGAGAGATTTCACAAGCTTATACAGTCCGAGATGGCAGCCTTTCTCATCTACGTGCAGGAAGTGAATCGTACATGCCTGTGATGCCTTTGGCCATGCGACCATCCATATACTTTTCATATGTCACGACGCCCCCTCTGCCACCCACCTGTGTCAACAGAAAACTCTGGCTCACGTTAAAGGGACACTAAAGCGAAACAATAAATCAGTTTAGACTAATGAATCATTGTTTGAGAACCCCGCAGGCAGTCATTTAAAAAAAATTGTTTGATTATTAGATGAGAAAATGAAGGTCCAAGTATCAGTATTTGAATTTCGCGCCGAAACCCCAGCTCCGATACGTCAGCGTGACGTCAGGGATTCCAAAGTATATTTTCGCATTTGAGCCGCGTTGGCTGAATAAAGGTTGCTGAAACTTGCCATGTTTAAGATTTGGTTCCTTTAGAACACAATGCAATCAATCTGTACCGCTATTTATAATTAGTAGGCCCTAGAAGATCCCATCAAAATCCAAGACGTCACAGCCCCCAGGTGCGGAAGCTTAAGTAGGCGTCGCCACACGTATTTCTTTCTTGTGCTTTTTTTTGGCTAGCCAAACGTCTTATCGCTGTAAGAGTGGTATTTTTGGTGTTGTAGAACGGTCATTTACTGATGCTGAAGAAATCATTTTTCACTTTAGTGTCCCTTTAAGGAAGGGTTTTGGTAATTTGGCATGCACGCCGATGTCTGCCTGTACGTGTCATCCTGCACCATTTGTCAAGCTCCTAAGGTCGTCATAACCCCACAGTCTGTGCCTTACAACCAATATCCCCTCCTAATGAACCGTTCGGCATCGTGGGAATTGATCACATGGACCCGTTTCCTCGCAGCAAGCATGGCAACAAGTTTCTCATTGTGGTCGCGGACTACATGACTAAGGGGGTAGAAGTTCGAGCCGTCCCTGATTTTGCAGCCGCTCATGTCATGACCGGTATTAACGAGTGCCTCATATTCACGCATGAAGTGCCGAAGTTGCTGATTTCCGACCGTGGGACTGCATTTATGTCACGTGCCTTCAAAACATTTTTGTCTAAACATGGAATATGACACGCTGCAGCGTCCCCCCAACATCCACAAACAAATGGACTGGTTGAGTGCCCCAATTTCACCATAAGAGACTTTTTTTTCCTACGTCTATCCCACATACAACGACCGCGATGACTATGTCGCTGCTGCGGTGTTCGCTCTAAACACGTCCCAAGGGAAAGTCACTCGCGTGACCCTGTTTCAGCTGCTCTGCGAAAGGACGCCAAGCTTACCACAAGAATACCTTCTTGGCTTCGACACGTCTCTGCAAGAACGCCCCGCAAAAGTGGACCCCATCGAGACCCTGCGCCAGGCTCGCTCCGTGTTCAGCTAGCAATACTGCAGCACCACGCGCAGTTCAATACGTCTTCTCAGCAAAGTCCTGGTCGCTCTTTCCGTCCGGGCGATTTAGTCGGGGTTCGACGGGCATTGCGTTTACCACGGTGGTGAGAAAAGTTCTTACCCGAGCTTTCTGGCCCTTTTAGTGTTGTGGAAGGTCTGGGTACTGTGACGTTTTGTTTAGCTGCGATTCCCGAATTTGATGACAATCGCCGAAAAGGCACTTTTCCTACTGATGCCAGCCAGGTGGAGCTTTACGTCCCTTGTGGAACCTGTACTGAACTCATGTCTTACTCCTGTGCGAACTTGAGGGGAGAAGATGTGGCGAGTGTAACGGTAACTAAGAACGCCACAAGTGAATGCAGACGAAGAGAAGGGCAAGCAGGAGGATAGAGTAGCAGTGGGTCAGGGGAATAGTCGCTTTTTGGAACGGCTGAGATTTTGGTGTGTCGTGTAGCGCTTCGAACTGTTTCAAGGCGGCGGACTCGCGTGACCTTAATATTATTATTATTATTATTATTATTATTATTATTATTATTATTATTATTATTATTATTATTATTATATTTAAGCATATATAAACACCACAATGAAAACAGGGGAAACGGGCTACACTCACGGACAACTTTCTGCGGCTATAAAAGGAAAGCTACGGGCGCGTGGCTGCTGCACATGTGCTAACGCGCCAAGTAGTCTGGCAGCGTGTAATAGTGCTTTTGGTTCCTCGGAACATACGCTAAATCGACGCAGCTTCCACGTGCGATGGTTTCGCGTTTGCCCAGACGCGGGAAAAAAAGCCGCAAAATAAGTGTACTTTAGCACTCAGTGGTGTGTCCTGTGTTATTTAACTGTTGCTGATGAGGTGCTTATGTTCTCTCTTCCCCAGCCTAAACTGACGTGGATTATAACGCGGGACTCCTTTCAGAAGCGCTCGCACTTGCGCGCCCTTTGCCTCCGTAGCTTTTCCCTCATAGCCACAGAAAGTTTTCAGCGCCTATAGCAACTGTCTCCTACTCGTAAAAGGGGCATCAAGTGCACCCGACCGATGAAGATAAAAAAAAGGAAAAAAGAAAATGAAGAAGTTACAGAATGGAAAAAAGAAGAGGCTGGCACGCCACAGAACATCATATCACACGCAAAGTGCAGTCATTACAGATGAGATACTTTTCTTAACCCACACGGTAATAAGACTCTGCGGAGACACACGGTCATCACAAATTTTCCACTCATATTGCAATATTTCGTTGAGCGTGAACAGTTTGTAAATTGGCAGTCATTTAAAGCCAGAAGGATGAAGTTTTACCCATCATTCCCATGTTGGCTGAACTCTTATGCTTGCACCTCCAGTACGCTATAGCACCAAACTTCCATCCAGCGATTTTTCTAAGAAATTCTATTCTGTGCAAGCGTTCTTTGCTGAACCAGTCTTAAGAAGTATCTATCTATGCTGTTTTCGCTGATAAAAAAAATGCACGTAATACAACTGACCTTTCAGTGTGTTACCTGGCGAATGAAATACTAGCAAACCAGCAAAAATGCCGCCGACATGAGGCCATTCTTGTCAGCCCAGAGGCATGAGGTTGCCAAGTAAAAATAAAGCGCCATCGTTGCCCGAACGGAGACACTCAGCCGCAAAATATGTGGACGCTGCGCAATTCGATAACATGCTCTTCAGGATTCCGTGAAAAGAGCCATTAGTGCAGGAGGGCGTTTTAAACTTAAGTCAAACCTGACGTAGAATCCTTTCAGATGTCACCTGTGGCCTTCAGGGTACTATGTCTCAATCTAGAATAATGAAAGGTTTAGCATTTGATTAGCGGCAGCAAAATGTAGGCTCATCAAATGTCCGGTAAGCGTGTAAACGTGATCCTTCCAAACGACATGTCATTTATTGTGCATAGCACTGAGCTTATTCTGTTTAGTATATGTCTTAGCTTTTGTAAAAATGGACTTTACATTCCTTTTTTTTCTGCAGTTAGCGTCGTGTCGGTATGAAGACGCTCTTTTTCGTTTGTCAGACATGAATTATGAAGAACAAGAGCCACTCTATTACTGACCAGCCAATGTCATCCTCTGCCAGTCGCTTCGGACTTATTTCTGAGGTGTTGCTTGCTTTTCCCTGTTGTAGCCTGATGCGGCAGTTCGAACATGTAGAGCGAAAAAGAAACTGAGGAAGAAAGAGGACTGACACGAATGTCGTCTATTTCTTACGTCTAAAGGTCCTTCTGAAGATGTATGGTCTGCGTTCTTCAGGAACCATTATATGTTCCCGCAGCCTCGTCGTTTTCTCCGTTCACAGTGGCGCTTCTTACCGCCTTTGGCTGTGTGCAACCTTTTTATTACGGGCTATGCCCTCAAAGCCCCCCTCTTGTAGTACACTCAATTGGTCTTTTTTTTTACTTTATGGTTTCTTGCCCACATTCTTCACAGGGAACATTTCATAACCCTTTGTCAAAGAAGACCGCAGCAGTTCAGTCCTTTACTTTCTATACACACCATCAGCGTTTCTGGCGTCCTATTTCACCAATTCACTGCATTTGTTCTCTCTGCCAGGCCTGCGATGACAGCTTAACCTGACAAAAAGCGTTCAGAAATGTTTTTTACTGGCACGAACATCGAGTGACACTCTTGTTTCTTGCGCAGCGGTTCCGGTTCACCTCCTGAGACAACCGGGGACAAAATTCAAAATAAATAAGAAAATATAAAAACAATAGAGCGGTACAAAATTATTAGGTTTCATTACAGACATGATATCATAGCCTAAGTTTAGTTCTAAGTCAAACTACTAAAGTGTCTGGAATAGTTAGAGGGACGTCATTAGTGACGTCATTACTTCCGCTTTCTACTTTCGGCTTTCCACAAATTTCGCCAAAGTCGTGATCACGTGGCGGGACTCTAAAGTCTACAATTCTGTGCTTCGGTGTGCAGGAATCAGTGATTTCTAATTAATTCTAATTATTCCGGACACTTCAAAACTCAACTTATAACTAACCTTATGCTCTGATATCCTATCTCTAATGAAAGCCATGAATTTTGTACTGTATTATTATTTTATTATTATTTATTGTGAATTTCGTCCCAGGTCATTTCAGGAAGTTAACCGGAAGTGCTGCGCAAGAAAGAAGAGTCTCACACGATGCTCGTGCCACTAGAAAAGATGAAAAAAGAAATCGCAGGATGTGAAATCCGGGTGTAGGGAGCGATTTTCAGCAAAGTGATGGAACTGCATGCCCAAAACCCACGCACTATCGCTGCAGCGTCTGCAGAAGCCTTATCGTGGTGCAGAATCCAGCGCCCCTGTTTCAACAGATTTGCCCGCAAGCAGCGCACGCGATCACTAAGTTTGACCCTTCAGGCAGAAATTTGCGGCGCACAATTTCATGGTAGCCAATGATCACGGTCAACATGACTCATTTTTAACACGAAATTGATCTCTGCCGTGCTCCAGCGAGTCTGTCCCATGCACTTACGTCCCGCGATCATCACCACGCAAATTTCCTGGCACTGCCGATGACCATGCTGCTTTGCGCCTATGTAATGCTTAGAAAAGTACGTATAGAAATGTTAGAAAGCTTTATTAAAGGAATTGTGCTCTTGATGGCATGTATTTATTGAATTAAGACATTCAGGCATCATTTGTTTTATAGTTGAGTGATTCCGTAGAAAACAAGGTGTACAGCTTGACACCTTTATGGGCAGTAAAGGTGGTAGTATTTGGAAGTGTCTTCTTGCGGTTTAACCTTGAAACTCAATGGGCGTCTGCGGGCGATGACATTGCCGACACGTTCCCGACACGTTCCCGACACGTTTCTGCCGTTTTCTCGAAACCGATTTTCCACAACCGTCCTCGCTATGTGGCGTCGTGACGCTCGCGCCGTCAAAGCTACAGCTAGGGAAACTATGGAGCATGTTTTATTACAATGTGAAGACGTCCACCCAGCGGTAAATTTAGGCGCCACTGGCCTCCTGAAGCTCTTGGGTTCAGCGAGAGCAGTGGAAAAGTAAACATATCCACAATAGCGATTAGTAAGAGCCGATCGGAGGATTGGTGGAAGTAAGGAAACGACAAAAAACGGAGACGTACAAAAGCACAGTTCGCAATAGGGGGTCAGAAAATTTGGTTATGGGAGTTCATAGTGGTTTTTTGCTTTGCTTTTTAAACCTAGGTAGCACATTAGGCAGTATAATATATGCTTGGTGGTGCAACCCACCGCCCCGTTCCAAAGGGGACGCTCATAACATCCATCCGTCCATCCATCCATCCGTCCATCCATCCATCCATCCATCCATCCATCCATCCATCCATCCATCCATCCATCCCTCCGTTGTACCGCGTCACCTCACCTTTAAACATGTGTATGGGCGCGCATGCTCGGTGCCACCAAATATCTAACGACGTAGTTTCGCCACATGTGCACTCAACGTCGCGTTGCATACAGCTATGACGCCTGGTAGCCTCCGGGATGCGGTTTACGGGGTGCAGGAGCACATGCCTCGCGTGCTTACTGTCGCTGTCATTATTCCGCCCCTGGGACGAAACTATAATTAATGAAGCACTGTGCCCTTTTGTGGACTTGTATTTTCGAATGCGCAAAAAAGCTGTCCATTGCTTCTTAGGATACATGCTTCACTTTCATTTTATGACCAATTCCTCTAATATCAGAATCAATCCTGTTTTTTTTTCATGGCTCACTTTACTGGCCTCGACTCCTTGCTGTGCGACTTCGGCTTGGTACTGCATTCAGAAATCCATGTTTCGTCAGCGGTGACGTCCTTCTGCAAGAATTTATTGCCGTCGGCTGCAGTTCTTCATCAATGCAACATTCTTTTCGTGGCAACTTTTGCTCAGAAGTCAGCAGTTTCAGTGACATCTTGGCGCAAGCTTTCTTTATTTGGAACGGCTGAGATTCAGTTCCGTCCAAACGCGGTGAACTGACCAATTTGTCAACCCAAGTGCTTCTGATATCATGCTAAGAGTCATTGAGCGGTCGATAGTCACAAGAGAATGCACACGATCGATCGACACGCACGTGGTGAAGGGGCGTTTTGATCTTCCACCGTTCTTCAGGTCTTCACGGCCTTCGCTAGAACGTTGGACCCACATTAACAGAGTTACTTCCTTTGAAGCATCCTTCCCACAGTCCTTTCGAAGTATTTGATAAACTTCTGCGCCATTCTTGCCCAGTTTCCGAAGGAATTTTATATTGATTCTTTGTTCCGCCTGTTCGCTGATCTCCATTTCGACAAAGATTAAAAGATGGGTTGCACAGAAAGTGCACACATCAAATTCTGCAATGTCATACAGCAGTCCGGCTGGTACTAGAGGTTACTTGTGTCATTTCGAGTAGAGAGAGCGGGGCCGCTATACACTCAGTCCTGCGTTTTTGCTGGCTCACTGCACGGGGCAGACCTCGTACGCTGGAGGCCGTAGGTAATGGATTTTTAAGGCTTAAGTGGCTCGTTGCAATGACTCATACGTGAAACAAGCGGCGTCTAGTTCAGTGAAGCAAAAAAATGTCATCATCAGGAATGGCTTATACCCCCGTAAGCAAGCAAAGATGCAATGGCTGAATATTAATGAAGAAAGAAAGAAAGGCCGAAAGAAGGAACGAAAGAAAGGACGAAAGTACAAAGAGAAAAAGAAAAAAGAACGAAAGAAGAAGAGACGGGAAAAAAGAGAGAACGAAAGAAAGAACGAAAGAACCTTTAGGTAGTGCATTAGGTGCTCGCATGTGTCGTTGAGGACGTAAACCTATAGCACCTCGCGTTTACTTTACAGTGCGGCTCGTTATGTCTTGCAAGAAGTCTGACCCCTGCGATCGCATAACTTAATGCCTTACCACGTGTGCAGCAGGCTTTCGTCTTCACGTGCTACAGGAATGTACCATGCTGCCGAACTTTCTTTTAAATCGAAGCTTTCTTTGCAAACCTTCCCGGACAAGCTTAACCCTCGCTGCTGTCTTCTCGAACAACTCAGACTTGAAAAACAATTGAACTACCTGCCCGATGGCGGGATTGAACCTCGGTAACCCCAGCACAGCGGTCAGATGCTCAAAAGGTTGGACAACAACCACAAATATGCTTATTTCGTACCAATGTCTACTAGCTCTTTAAGAGAGGGGAAGAATTAGCTGTTGAAAAAAATTGTGCAGATCCCACGCACTATGAGAATCCACGTTATGCTAAGCATTTTGCAAGTGTCTGAATACCTAGCCTTGTTTGGGGTTCCGCAAAGCGATAGCAGGTAGGTAGACCAACGTGTTTGCGTAAATTGAGTAGCTGTGTGTGTGAGTCGCGAGCGTGTGTGTCTGTGACGACAGCAGAAACGCTACGACCACGTTGCAGACGATCGTACGGTGTCAACGACATTATTTCTACGCCGGTCGTTCTACGTGGGCTTACGACATGGCAATTGTTGGCTTCTACAAAGGCAGATGAGGAGCGTAAACGAGGGAGACACAGATTGTTACGTCATCAGCGACTGCGCATTATGCAGTTGTACGTATATTTTGCCATGTCATGTGGTGTATGCAAAGCAACCATGACATTTGTACTCTGGCGAATAAATGCTAAAGCTTGAATAACTTGGCCGATCACGAAGTCGGTACAACGCTATAAGGGAAGTACTGAAGAAAGTTGGCAGATCCCCGAGCGCGAGCTACTACAGGGAAAGAAGACGAGGAAGTGGCACTTGGGGCACGCCCAGAGAGTTTAAAATAGTTGGATGGCTTTGGTACAAGACAATTTCGCATGTTATCATGGCCTAATTGTTAGTGAACTGGGCTAAATATTCAGTCACTGTTACGTACACAATGTGGTCTTTTCTAAACACTGTAAGGGCGATAGCATGTGTTGGCAGCAATGGAAAGGGGAAAATCTTAGATGTATACCGTGATACGCATCCGCGCTCTGCGAGTCCTTGAAGCGGCAGTGTTTTGTGAGAACGGTATAAATAATTAGCAGCTGTACGCAGCTTGGGGAGTTATTTCGAATTAGGCACTTAGTTTTGCCGGTCATAAGCCTTTGGCAACCGGCAAACCGGATCTGGACAGGCCGCCAATAGAAACTGACCCTTGCAACGTTTAACACCCGTACCCTCTCGAGTGAGGCAAGCTTAGCAGGACTCTTCGAAGAACTATCAGACATTGTTTGGGATATTATTCGCCTTAGTGAGATTAGAACACGTGGTGAGGCTTACACATTGCTGAATAACGGTCATGTGCTCTGCTATAGAGGTTTCCCGGATAAGAAGCAATACGGGATGGGATTCCTAATCTATAAAGACATAGCGGGCAACATTGACGAATTTTACAACATCAACGAGAGGGTAGCAGTAGTCGCAATCAAACTCAATAAAAGGTATAGATTAAAGGTAGTACAAACCTACGCTCCAACGCCCAGTCACGACGATGAGGAAGTAGATCAGTTTTATGAAGATGTTGAATTCGCGATGAGAAAAGTGCAAATGCGGTATACAGTAGTAATGGGAGACTTCAATACAAAAGTTGGGAAAAAGGAGACGGGTGAACAGGCAATTCGAAACTACAGTGTCGATTCTAGAAACGCTAGAGGCGCGATGCTGGTAGAATTCACAGAAAGGAATAAGCTGAGAATAATGAACACTTTTTTCAGGAAACGTAGCAACAGAAAATGGACCTGGAATAGCCCTAATGGTGAAACAAGAAATGAAATTGATTTCATATTTTCTGCCGATCCTAGCATAGTGTAGGATGTTCAAGTAATAGGTAGGATAAAATGCAGTGATCATAGGTTAGTGAGGGCCAGGATCCACCTGAATATAAAGAGAGAAAGAGTAAAATTGGTCAAGAAAGAACAGGTCAACTTAGAGGCAGTAAGGGTAAAAGCAGACAAATTTAGTCTGGTAATTGCAATCAAATATGCAGCCTTAGAACAGAGAGATGATGATGATGACATAGAGGTAATGAATGAAACCGTAACGAGGCTGGCTTCAGAGGCAGCGACTGAAGTGGGAGGCAAGGCACCAAGGCAACCAGAAGGCAGGCTCTCCCATGTAACACAAGACCTAATAAAGAAACGACAGAGAATGAAAGTGTCCAACTGAAGAGATAAAATATAATTCGCGGAATTGTAAAAATTGATCAACAAGACGAAAGTAACTATTATTCGAAACTATAACGTGAAAAAGACTGAAGAAGCCGTAAAAAATGAACACAGCCTGGAATCAGTGAGAAACTTGGCATAGGACAAACCAAGATGTATGCGCTAAAAGACAAGCAGGGTAATATCTTCAGTAATCTGGAAGATACAGTAAAAGCAGCGGAAGAATTCTATACTGACCTTTACAGTACCAAGACGACTCAGGAACGCTCTATTCAAAACAATAATGAACAGTATACCGAAACTCCTCCTATAACTAGAGATGAGGTCGGAAAGGCCTTGCAAGGCATGAAACGCGGAAAAGCGGCAGGAGAGGATGGAATAACAGTCGATTTAATCAAAGATGGAGGAGACATAATGCTAGGAAAACTGGCGGCTCTCTATACGAAGTGTCTATCGACTGCAAGTGTCCCAGAAAACTGGAAAAATGCAAACATTATACCAATCCACAAAAAGGGCGACGTTAAAGAACTAAAATATCATAGGCCCATTAGCTTACTCCCAGTAATATATGAAATATTTACCACAATAGTCTCCAACAGAATAAGGAGAACACTGGATTTTAGTCAACCAATGGAGCAGGCTTGCTTCAGGAAAGGTTACTCTACAATGGATTACATCCATGTCATTAACCAGGTTATCGAGAAATCCGGAGAGTACAATAAACCTCTCTATATGGCTTTCATAGATTACGAAAAAGCATTTGATTCAGTCGAGATGCCAGCAGTCATAAATGCATTGCGTAATCAAGGAGTACAGACCGCTTACGTAAATCCCCTAGAAAATATCTACAGAGATTCCAGAGCCACCCTAATTCTACACAAGAAAAGTAGGAAGATACCTATAAAGAAAGGAGTCACACAAGGAGACACTATCTATCCAATGCTATTCACTGCGTGCTTAGAAGAAGTATTTAAGCTATTAAACTGGGAAGGCTTAGGCGTAAAGATCGACGGCGAATACCTCAACAACCTTCGGTTTGCGATGACATTGTTCTATTCAGCAACAATGCAGGCGAGTTACAAGAAATGATTGAGGACCTGAACAGGGAAAGTGTAAGAGTGGGACTGAAGATTAATATGCTGAAGACAAAGATAATGATAAATAACCTGGGACAAGGGATCAAGATTTCAAGGTGGCAGGTCAGCCTCTAGAGTATGTGGAGGAGTACGTTTACATAGGTCTACTAATCACAGGGAACCCGGACCATAAGTAGGAAATTGACAGAAGAATAAAAATGGGTTGGATCACATACGGCAGATATCGTGAGCTCCTGAATGGGAGCTTACCGTTATCATTGAAAAGGAAAATATACAATCAGTGCATTTTACCGGTGCTGCCATACGGCGCAGAGACTTGGAGGCTGACAAAGAAGCTTCAGAACAAGTTAAGGACCACGCAAGGAGCGATGGAACGAAGAATGTTAGGCATAACTTTAAGAAGAGAAAGAGAGCAGTTTGGATCAGAGAGCAAACGGGCATAGACGATATTCTAACAGACATTAAGAGAAAAAAATGGCGCTGGGCAGGTCATGTAATGCGCAGACTAGATAACCGTTGGACCATTAGGGTAACAGAATGGGTACCAAGAGAAGGCAAGCGTATTATAGAGGACGGCAGAAGACTAGATGGAGTGACGAAATTTGAAAATTTGCTGGTGCTATTTGGAGTCGGTTGGCGCAGGACAGGGGTAATTGGAGATCGCAGGGAGAGCCCTTCGTCCTGCAGTGGACATGAATATGAATATGATGATGATGATGATGATGATGATGATGATGATAAGCGTTTGTACATCTTTGCACGCCTAGATAGTAAATGGCGCCCAAAAAACTCTTTTATCATTCTAATAAATACGCTGTTCCCTTATATTAAGCGGCGCTGAACACTTTTCATCTGGGAAAAAAAACAAGGTTAGAGAACGAGCTGCTTGACGTTGTGTTTTTGTAGCATGTGCAACAACGTCAAAAAGTGCACAACATAAATTTTAATAAAGCAGTGTTCCTTGTTCACATGTTTGTAAGCACGGTGGTTTGCCTTCCACTTGAGGCGCATAACTCAAGCTAGACGTTCTGGAAGACCTTACTTATGACATGCCACACACACTTGGCGCTTGGTATCGTGTCTTTGATCGACGGAGTAAACTGAAGCCAGCGCAGGCGCTCGTCTTGAGGTTCGCGCAGTGAAAATTGTGTTCCGCATCAGGCAGTTTCTATTAACCACACAGAAGTCTGCACATTGCTGTCCGCGCGCTGGCAATCGAAATGCAACGCGAGAACGACGAGCAATAAGAGATAGAGCACGTAACCGCAATGTAAATAACGCACCGACGGTGCGCCAACGCGGCAGTCTTTTTTACGGACGCGGCGCTCTCAGTTATAGGCACAGCAGAGCGGCCTGGCAAAGGTTGCCTCATCCAAAGAATAACAGTCACTTCAAAATATATACACCAGAGCAGCCGCATTCACACTATTAGCTGATTTTGCGACGAGCGCAATCACAAGCCTACCGCATCTACCGCAGCCAACCAATTTGCCGACGTTTTTCAACCGAGACACCCTTCTCGTATAGCGTTCATACAAGCCGGACGGTGGTGTGCGCTGACCAATGCATCCTTTATTCAACCAGATCACAACACACTGTCATAACCACCACATAAACAGGCGGGAACTGCTGACAGAGACGCCACGTTTTGCCAGCGTCTGCAATGTTTTCATTCGGCCGTCCGACAACCCTGGGTCTGTTCGATTTGTCGTACCGCATTGCACGGGACTGCTCTATACGCTGCGTACGCCAACGCTCATTGGTTGAACACAGAAATTCGAGGTGTGCTGAGCAGTCAAGTTGAGCAAGTTGACAAGTTGAGCAGAACGTCTGCTGCGTGAAAGGGGTCACCATCCGCATCCCAGCGCCTTTGTTGAGTAGGAGAAAGCCTTGCACTTGACTTGTATTCGTCGAACTGAGGCGCAAAACAGTTCGCGACAGTCTATGGCCATTGATTGCACCGACTATGTTGCACTATCTTTAGCCTGGGTCAGAGCCCTCAAATTTCCTGAGCAGAAAAATGCCATATTGGCCCATTGGAACATAAAGCATGATATTCTTTTGGTTAATGAAAAAGAATTCACCGTGTAACACGACACCTGCAGTCAAAAAGCCAACGAACAATTGCGAAAGATTTACAGTATTTGTACTGTAAAATTTGCGTTGTTTATTAATACCTACACAGTGAAATTGCCCAGTTGTTTGAAGAAATTTGTCGCACGAATGTAGCAAGATTTTGCGTCAAGAGGCAACGCTTTGAATAGAAATTTTACCAGCGGTATTAATGAAGTGTCGGCTAGGTGCAAAGCGGTAGCCCAATAGGGAGCGTTTAATGGCACTGTAATTAAATCGGGATTATTTTCGTTATTAACCGTTAAAGAAAGAGGCTCATGGGCTCGCATAGTTGCGCTAAAAAATTAAGAAAGCACAACAAAAGAACGCAGAGGCACACGACCTGAACTCACAACTGTTAATCAAAAGGAGGCGTACGTGTTACACTCGCGCAGTAACTTTTATACGTTAAGTGTCTGCTGAGGAAGAAATAGACAGCTGCCAGTTAACGCTCGTCCCACGGTTGTTTGTTTTCGTGTTGTGATTGTTTACTTCGTACTAAAATTGATGAATTCCAGCAATGCATTCTACTGAAAGTTCCACTCAAGCGTATGCACGCAATTACACAAAAAGTACATATCCTTAAACGTAAACCACGTGAAGTTAAGCAGTTCAATCGAGACAAGGGAACCAAGGAGCTATTTGCCTGTCTTCCTGTAGTGCGGCCATTTTCAAGTTTCCATTCCAGCATAGCGCTCAATCTCTATGAAGCCTCAAAGAAGCAAAAGGCACGTTAAATGGCACCAGCTAGACGCCCTATGCAACCTGTTGGGAGTATGTCCTAATTAAACACCGACAAACCATGTCATATATAGTGCTGTTAGCAGCGACAACGTGGACCAGTGTATTTCTTCTTTATCTTGGCAGAGATGACGTTGGCCCAGATCGGCGAGCCCTGTAGAAAAAAAAAATATTTTTCATAAACACAAAAAAAGATAGTTTGTCAGACATGTAATTAATTATGTCCCGCCTGCAAGCTGAACGAGTTTAACAGAATCCACGTCGGAAAGTATAAAGCTACAACCCCGCTTCTGAGACACAGCAGAGGAGCACAGAGGCTGTGATGCTCCCCTCTCTGGGCTTTTGTGAACGTTCCCGGGGTAAACGTAATTAGTTTGCCTTCCGACCACCCCACAGGAAGAAGTAGGACACGGGCTTCGAACTTCCTTGAAAAGAAGGAGTAGAAGAAACTTCACACAACCTATAAAACTGTTTGACTTTACGTTGCGCAAGACATAACAAGAACATTGCAGGCGCTTGCAGTGGGGGCTTAGCAACAATACTTTTCGTGACTCTGCAAGGCCTATCTCAGTTCAGTAAGTACAATCAATTCAAGACGAGGTGTGATAAATGAAATGTGAAAGTTATTTATTTATTATTTATAGTATTATTATTAACCTGCTTCCCCACTTTTTTTGCAAATACAGAGAAACGGAGTAGCCAAGGTGCTCTCTGCCTCAAGCCCTCCACAAAAAGCCCTGTACAAAAGAAGACAGCATGAACGTGAAATGGGTGCAGTGAACTAGAGCGTCTGCTTCGTTTTTGCGTTTGTCGTCCTGCGCGAATTGAAATGAACATGTCAGCAAGAACAGAGTGTGATGTAGGTTTCTGTTTGGAAACGTTTGGTGTCAGGAAGCTAAGGCAAGGAGGCGGAATTAAAGAGTTAAAGAATGAAGGAATTAAAGCCCCCACTAGCTTGTCTAACATTAGTGTTGTGCAGTTCTGCACTAATCCCTTGGGCGTAGAGTACAGCTCCTGAGGGACGTTTCCGAGGCACCACTAAACTGGGAACACAGCCACACGTATTTCACAACCATTTCCCATTCATGATCAGTGTCCGCTGGGTGCCGAAACATGGTCCTAATACGTCTGTTCTATATCCACACGAAAAATCAAAACAGCTTTTCTCCCTTCAGGTCCATACTCAGTCTTTCTAGCCCAAAAATCATTTCACGAAGGGGGGCGCACTCGCGTAGTCCTTCCGTGTGCCAGCAGCTTCTTCCGTAATCTTTCCAGGATTGCAGGACCGAGGCACCTTTAAATGTTTTGAGCAACTGTATGGCCGTGTTTTCCTTATCCTTCCTTCTTATTTTGTGAGCTATTTTATTGCATGCCGAAGTTTCTTAGTCATTCCATGACGTATTTTGCGATATGCCCAAACCACTAAAGAGATGGGATACTGGTAAAATTCGCTCCAAGAATTCTTCGCAAGGCCAATCTTGCGCTATAGATGTGTCATTCGCGTTAATCGCCAATATTAAGTCCTCGCAAAACATAACAAACACAAGGCACTCAATTTTCTTATTTTCTTTTTATTTGTTTTTCCGAACCTGGAAAACTAAATGTGTGGCAAACCGGGACAGGTACAAGTCAAATATAGAAAACGGACTGTTGTGCCTGCAGACATTCCCCTCCCAAAACATTTTTTGTTATGTGACTGAATAAATAAAGGCGAAAAAAATGTACCCGGCGAGTCTAGTAGTCTGCGCAATACAGTTTCATACAATAATCACTAGAGGGAACTACGTGTCCACGGGAGCTGCAAGCAGGGCAGTTCAGCCAGTATGAGAATGATGGGCAGTAGATGGATTTGCCTAAACTTCGTCCTTCTGGCTTTCAATGGTTTCGTGACTTTTACAAAGTGATTGTTTTTAAGAAAGTACTGCGTTGTAAATAATTAGAGAAGCATTAATAAAATAGTCCGACGGCAGGATTCGAACACAGGACCTCTAGTATACCAGCAGAACTTTTTTGTTTGGTTAGTTAGTGCATGTTACTGAAGTACTAAAGCGCCATACAGACGAGACAAGAAGAGACACGGACGAGCGCTTGCTAACAACTGATGCTTTATTGTCAGAAACACACAATATATACGCAAATCTGGCAGCGAAACTCACACGTTGTCGAAAATCACATGGTAACCAGGCAAAAGCCGATAAAACGATTGTAAAAGATTACGGTCGCGACTATGACACGTAGTGTATAGAGCCAAAGGACCATAAGGGATAATGGTTACGTGATACACAAAACACCGCCGTAAGGGAGTACTCCATTAAAAACTAAAGGATTAAGATTTTTCACCAAGCGCAGCCGGCGCAGCAACGTGCTCAGTTCTAACTAATGGCTTCTAAAAAGGACATTTCACTTTTATACAGAATTTTTCATGGTTCGCTGACGCATTCCAGGCCCTTCCTTTTAATGTGGAAGGCTTCCTTCAGCTCACGGGCAACGCTGTCTCGACTTCGATCCAGAACAATGGTATCTCGTAGGCGAGGCTTGAACCCGCACTCTTTGCAATGGATGGACATATTGGAACCAGTTCCTTTTTCCTGTGAGCGTTCGTGTTCTTTTAGGCTTTCATTTAAACATTACCCCGTTTGTGCAATGTAAACTTTTTTGCATGAGAGCCGAATTTGATAAACAACCCCTTCCTTGCAACTGACAAGTGGATCGGTATAGTGGGTTCCACAGGGCGCGCGTTCTGTTTTTTTTTTTTTTTTTTAGCTCGAGCGCACAATGTAGCAAGTTTTGAAGGGGTTGAGAAAAGAACCGGGACTTTAAATTTACTCGCGACCTTTTTCAGATTGTGAGCTACACGGTGAGAGTACGGTATGACTATGGGTCTTAATTTCCTGGTTTGTTCTTGCGTGTTTGCGTATATATTGTGTTTCTGACAATAAAACATCAGTCGTTAGTAAGCGCGCGTCCATGTCTCTTCTTGTGTCGTCTGTTTGGCGCTTTAGTACTTCAGTAACCTCTAGTATAGAAGCCCGATAATAAAAATTATTACGCCACGGACGCATGGGTAGGCGGAACCACTGCAATTAGCAGTGATCATGCGTTCTTGCAGAGTCTTATTATTCTCTGCATTTAAAAAAAGCATCAATTGCTTTGAAATTTAGGCCAATTCAAGCCCATATAAAGCATAATAAACGAAGCCACAAGAACATCTTAAGACCAAAGCAGGAAGATCAGACAAATCCATCTACTACCCGCCATTCCCATGGTAGCTGCACGATTGCAGCGCCAGAGTTTCCTGTAGTAGTTGTAGGAAACTCTATGGACCGTGCAGGTACATTCGCTGCTACGTGCTCGCACGTGCACTCGACACACTGGTGTCATCGGTGGCTAGAGACAACGTCGCCTGCTTACGGGAGACGGCCTCGTGAGGGCCGCAGCAGGCACGTCTGCCATCCATGGCGCAGGTCTCGACGCGCCAAAGACGCCTAATGGCGACAGCGGCGGGAGCCATGAGCCGGGGCGCTCGGGCATGGCCGGCCAGCCACGAGCACTAATCCATGAGCGGCCATCACGAGCAATTGGCGCCGCTCCCCTGCCGATAAAGGCTGCTTGTTCGCGAATCTCGTTTCCGCAGCCCTTCGCTGTTGCGTCTCGATGGATGGGTCTTCGGGGAAGCGCATTTCCTACGCGGATCCATGCCTCGCTGCAGCCACGGTCGAGCAATCCCCCTTCGGTGGGACACGGCGAGGCACGAGATAGCGGTGGGCCGCCCGCTCGGCTGCTGACGAAGCGCCACTAATGTGCGGCCCTTTTGTGTCTATGCGTGCGCTGCCCAAAGTGTATTGCTGTCTGCACGTGCTGCCATTCTTATTACATTCGCTTTTTTTCCTATTCCGTCCAGTACTGAAGAACGCGAGTCTCAGAGGCGCCGTTTCGTTTGGTCTTTTACTGTCTGCCCGGTTTGGTGCATGGTTTAGTAGTACAATTGCCGTTGATTTCTTGTTCAGCTTGCGGCCCAGAGCTTGAGACGTCTCCAGATGAAATTTTATTGGCTATTAATTACTTTTTTCAGCATTGCACGTTCTCGTACAGTTCTCCTAGATCGCGCTGTTTCGATACCGAACGTATACATCAAAAAATATGCATGTTAAGGAAGAACACGTAGCATCTGCATTGTTATTTGCCTGTTTTACTTTAGTGACCCTGAAAGCACGCTCATTAGCTCACTCGCCCTCCCGTGCGCTTCAATGCTCCGCACGCGATTTGGTCACTTCTTATTGTGCCGGGATGTTCCTGTCACGCTAGTTGAAGTTCATGTAGTCAGATACACCTATGGCTGTTTAATTGTACAAGGTACCATAAATAATGGACCATAACAAAAGAAAAAAAAGATCGGGCAGTCCATTGGGAACCATCCTTTCATGCGTCGTCATTTACGCGCCTTCGCACGTGATGTTCAGGTACTATACCCGGAGCCGTCCGACGCGCCTGCAGTGACGAGGGAAGAGAAAATGTTTCAGACAGACAATTTTCCATTTCAGAGAGAAGTACTCCAGGACAACTTAAAAAAAAGATCCTCAAAAAAAAACGCAGGGCGGGGGGGGGGGGAGAGGAGAGAAGCTAGAAATTAACAAAAAATGTGCAGAGACCATCGACGATGATTGTCAATTCTAACGAATGGCATAGAGAAACATACCTACGTAAAAAGCGGGCACTCGAGCCGTTTCGCGGCCCAGCAAGATAACGTCTGACCACCTGCCAGGCGGCGTAGCGATTTGCGCTTCCACTTTACCTCAAAGGTAGAAAGCTTATGATACGTCTACGAGGTTACGTCCGCGCATCGCGTTTCCACAGAGACGTTGACGCTGCGCCGGTCATGTGCCACTGGTTACACCTACCCCTCCGCGCTTTTCCACGCGCCGCCTCGCTCGTGCGGTAAAGTATTTCCTTTTCTCTGCAGAGATAATTTTGCTGTTTCCTGCGTTAAAAACATTGTTAGCAAGACGTTTGTTATGCTGCGTGAGCGTATTTTGGACGCGTAGCATAGAATCTGGGCCGTGGCACCCGTTTACCATGCTACCATCCGTTTGTTTCCGTCCATCTCTTCCGGAAGAGCATGTGCATTACTTCAAACGCGTAATTTTCCAAAAGTCACTCGCAAGACTTTCGGCTTAAATCACTGAACTTGTTATATGTGGCTCACCCGTACCATCACACAAACGTTTTTATTTGGCGCGGCTCGAGCAGTGTAATGCGCATTTGGGATCGTTTTCTGGAGGATGTTTAGCTCACTGCACGCTGCCTGCGCCTGGCGCGGTTCGTAAGTGCCATTTTTACTTGACACGTTGCTTGTCATTGCTAACACTGCTCTCGTAGTTTGTGTATATGTCAAGTGTGTGGTCCAGTATTTATTCTGGCCAATTCCCTATGTAAACAAGAAAAAAATAAGCTTTTTTTTTTTTATGGAACCACTGCTTCCTATTGTGTGCAACTAAGATAAGAGGCTCAGAAGCTGTAAAAGAATTGCAATAAAGAGAGCCCTGTTCGCATTATTTCTCCAGTCTGCATGAGCCGATTCAGCATTGCTGCTTCTTCGAGCTTTGCGGCTTTTCCAGTAAATAGTTTGCGATCCGCGAGTTTATTGCGCCCATTTGTACGACATGCTTAAAAACGAAATATTAAAGTTCTTGCGCTCCACTAGAGACGACGTATTGAACACTTTTGCAGCCAAATGTAAACCAGACTAGAAAGCATTGTTAGCGAAACCAAAACCAAGACAGAGCTAAACCACTGATCTCCACTAGAGGATTCTGGATGGCGCATCGCCGCTTTCGAGGCCGCGCGCTCACACGGCAACCGGAAGTGACCGAAAGTGTGCGTGCTTGTCCCGGAAGTCGGCGTCTGCTGTGGTTTTCAACGGCGGAGTTGGCGTTTTTGCTTGCGCTTTGTTGCAATTAGAACTGCACAGTTCAAATTGGCTATTGGAAGAACACGTAGTGAATGTTTAAAGGCGTAAAATATAACGTTTTCTGCTTGTATATCGTAGCAGTGCTCCCTAGAAATAGTAGCAGCAGCTCGAACGAAATATATATATGAATAACACGATCTGGCGGGCTTGTTGGACCCAGTGGTTGGACCTTCCTGTCCGCCTTCTGTCCTTTTTCCTAACCGTGCTCGCGCTGCTGAAATCGTGTTGATAGTTCAGCGCTCTGTCCTGTCCGCCTTCTGTCTTTTTTCCTAACCGTGTTCGCGCTGCTGAAATCGTATGGATTCCCACCAACTAGCCCGCCAGATCGTGTTATTCAATCGTATGAAATCGTATGTCAGCGCTCTGTCCTGTCCGCCTTCTTTTTTCCTAACCGTGTTCGCGCTGCTGAAACAGTATGGAACGAAATATGGGCGGTCCTGTCGCTAAGCGGCTGATCAAGGCAGCCAGTTCAACAGAATTTACTTTCAGTCGGAACTAGTTGGCCGATTGTAAACGAAAATCCATCGCTTTTGCAGCGCGTTTAAGATAAAAATAAACTCAAACTCGCTCTGAAATAACCTCAAACTCGCTCTAGGCGGTAACCTAGTACTAAATGGCATTTCAAAAAGGGACAAGAGACCTACGCTTGAGCTAGCACAGCCGGGCATTATTGCTGTTTTCAGAGTACACAGCACACATGCAGTATTTACCTTTCTTTGAAGGGTGGAGGGGTCTTCCAGAGAAGTCTGGTTGAAATGTTGGATAGCAGACTGAGGCTCCTCCCTCAAATCATTTGTGTGTTGTTCAACTTCCCAACCTCTATGTGCACTGTTAGCTCTTTTGGAGGTTTCATAACTTAAACCAACCTGCCACAGTGCCGTATCAAGATTTTAATATGCGTTGCAGAGCAGGTGGTCAAACACTTTCTGCAGCCCTTAGCTACAATATGCTGTGCTGTTGGATCCACCTTGGAAATGGTAACCTGTAACGAGCTCCAAAACCTGATGGGTAATGGCTGCAGCCTATGAACGTATGTTATGGTTTTCTAGGGACCAACAACTATCTACAAATGGTCATCTCTTTACCAGTCATCATTCAGGTCTTGAAAAACAACTAGAAGAAAACATCAACGCACTTAACTTACATGTGTTTGAGGCCTTGACTAGGAACTAAATAAGTACACAAATAAAACATGGTTTATTTCACTCGAAAATTGGCAGTTTTCTCACATCACATATTACATTACCTTATTGGTGGTTGAAAAGTACCAAATTCGTCAAGCGCTTGCGGATGTTTGGGCCGTTGATCTTTGCTGTTGCTTGCTTCTCCGGCCTGCTTGTGCAGTTTATAGCGCAGCAAGCAGGCATTTTCTCGAAAAAAAAAAGGAACAAATACCGGCGAAACGGCGCAACGGCAGCTACTACCATGTAAACACGGCGGCCATTTGCCAGACTTCCGGGACATGACCTAGAACTTCCGGTAGCCGTGCGAAGGCACGCTCAAAGCGCCATCCAGAACACCCTAGTGGAGATCAGTGAGCTAAACCATGCGTCTATAGCCTCGGAAGACAAAATTAGCGGCCTGACCAGCCGCTCAGAGCGCTTGCGGCAGTGCAGTAGCTCGGCCGCTGGGCGCAACGGGAGTGTCCGCTCTTTACCAATATGTTTCTCTATGCGAATGGTTCGAACAAACGAGCGAGGAGGCGATCCATGTGACAGGCCCGCCCCTCTCCCCCGCTCAACTATTTCGCAAAAGGTCACGCGCGACAACCCCTTCCCCCTTCTCCCCAGCCTCTGTCCGCAACTCGGTTGCCAGAGAACACGCACCCTTTTTCTCGGCGCCTTTGTATTGCTAGTCCGACCACTGACCATCAACAACCGCCGACCATCGACCGCCACCGACCACGAAAACTTGTTAAAGAGGCAAAGAAAGCTATTCGCTTTAAAAAGTGCTTTGTCACCGCACGCAGCAGTGACGGCTGCTCGCTTTCATAAGGATAGTAAGCAGCGTTAGTAACACTTGTGAAATGAATGAAATAGTTTCATTTACAGTGAAATATGAGCCTTTCTTCACAAAACTTCTTTTACGTAACAAAGTTCTTCTGTGTGGTGCCTCTCAGTGGTAGCACCAACAACTACCTTCCGTGGCCGAGCTGTGGTGTGCGCGCTTAGAACGCTGTCTGTGGTTTCGCTGGAAGAAGTATTAGACTCCTTCGATCTGTTCCAAGTAGTCTCAGTGCCATTCTTGGCGGCCACAGCTGAATCTCAGAACACACGTCTCCACGCCCTCACTGTCCAACATTCGCTCGCTCGTCATCCATACAAGCGATCAGCTATAACGATATGATAACTACGGCAATAGCCAATCGCGGACGGTATCTAAGAAAAGTTTTGCGAATCCGAGCACTAGTTGTTGTCTTTAACCACCGAAGAGAGCACAAGGCGTTGCACAGTCGCAGAAAATGCAAGTCATATATAGACGCTTCACAGAGTTTGTGGAGCTCCGAAGAGAGGGTGCCTCGATGAGTTTGGTTTCAACCTGACCGCACCAGAATGCCCGAATCACCGAAAGATGCAATAGACTGGTTGTGCTAGCTGAAATGATAGGCAAGTGTAGTGGGCATGTAGAACAAAGTGCGGCGCACTGCACCAAAAAGGCGTCCTCCAGCAGCGTGTTATATATGCTGTCGAAAATTGAAGTGAAAACGCGCCATCGTGTAATGCGTGGTTGCCGTTTTAGTGGGTGCAGTTCGTGCACTATATGTGAGCCATTTAAGATTTTGTAGAAAATGCCTATCCTTATGCATGGATTGGTTCTTGGCAAGTATATGCTCAGCAACGATAGCACACAGAAGCATACATCTGTGTTCAGACGTTTGATTGAGGGAGAACGTTTGCAGACTCGTGAGGGAGCTGCAGGTCAAGGGAGAAAGAGGGCAGGAAAACACGTTAACGCAAACTATCGCCCAATAAAAAAAAATATCTTTCCGATCGAGCATTTCAAACTCCGCATCGCAACAGCACGATGCTCTATCCATTCAGGTGCTTCTTTCTTTTCTTTTCGTGGTCTTCAATTCTGCTAGATAAAAACGGCGTGTGTAAGTAACCTATATATACACAGCGAGGACCATAGGGTCGTATCTTACAAGACATCGAACAGAACATACATAGATAACTAACATCACGCGGAGAATACCTTTCTTCGCACTAAACGCTAGAAAGGAAGGTTAAACAACTAATGAAAAGTGGATACCAATATAGCTGACAATCACCTTGATTGTAAATTTCTTTCAGGTGCATAATTATCTGACTGAAATGTACCTTTTAGGAATATATTGGGTCTGCATTTTGCTCTGGCAAACAAGTTTTTCACAAGCTGTGGAGTCACATGAGTAAATTCATGTCAAATGGTGCGTCATCACTCGGTACAACGGTGTTCGGTCACGTAATAATCATGGCTTGCACGCTGAGAACCCACACCGGCAGGCTTTACTTTGATCAACCCAGCCACGCGCCTGCTCTAGACTTATTCCTGATATGCATTCTAATGGGGCATTGGTAACTAGCATGAGTGATACAATCTGAAGTTAAAAATTTCCATGCGGCGCTCTTCAGAGATGTTCCGACTGCCCAGAACATCAAACTTCCAAAGCACGTATGTCCATCGCAACTCCTCTATCCTTTAACTTACGAAAACTGTTCGGTCGAAAGAGGTTACCTTATTGAAGAATAGATTACATTCGCCCTTGATCAATCACATGTGTGAAAAAACGTTTGTTCCTGCTGGAATGTCAGGTGATATTTACGAAGCATTTAAGTCCATACTTTCGCCTGTCCTACCTAAGGTATTCGAAATGAGTTTTGAATTGGGTACTCCAGTGTTCGACGAAAACCCGTCTGGCCTCGAAAGGGCATAACTGAAGTAAAGCGTACACTCGCCAATTAAAAATAAAACAACGCTGATTTACGCTTCGAAGCCAATACCTGTACTTTGTTCACAATGCAGCAGAAAATCTATGGCAATGACTTATGTACGAAGATGGCGCAGAAAGCGTGCGTAAATGTCAGGATGATTGCCTCATGTGTGATTTATCGAGTGGTGTGTGGTTTGCATGTGCAGTGATTGTAATAGCAAACGCGTCTATCAACATTTTTCGGTGGCGGTTACAGAAGCTGAGCCCCAGTCGATTGGATCTCCCACCTTTTCGTGGTGCTTGGTCAGGGCACTCGAGAAAGTAGATCTCTTTTCGACGTTATTTTGATGTTGCCTCATCCGTCATTGAAACTGCCCAGATTCGCCGATGTAGGCAATGTCGCATCCCTTCAGGTCAGAAGCGTTACGTTCTAGGCCAGTTGGTTGTACATGCTTCTTTAGAGACTTATGCGCGCACAGACAGGACGTTGAACGAAGAAGGGACACACAACATGCGCAAATTTCAACTGGCTTCTATTGTGCCAGCAACACTATATATTTATCGGGTGACCACGTTTCGCCGCCTAACAAATCTTATCGCACAGCGCGGGACGCGCCTGCATGTATCCGAAATTTCTGGAAAGTTATCGATGCTTCTATCCGCTGTCAGTTGTCGCCGAACCTTGTGTTATCTGATTTCATCGCGTGACGCGAATGGTGTAGAACTTTGTGGAAGGCACGCGGGTCCCAACGATTAGTCTGGAACGTTCGATAACTGCTGTATAAAAGCCGACGCGCTGGACCCGCTGATAAGATTTTTCGACGATCGCCGACTGTGTTCGCCGCTCTCGTTGTGCTATAAGTGTAGCCTGTTTTGTGGGCACAGGTTCGCCCAATAAAATCTAGTTTTGCCTTTCACAGTATTGCTACTGTGTTCTTAACGTCACCACCACGTGACAATATATATATATATATATATATATATATATATATATATATATATATATATATATATATATATATATATATATATATATATATATATACACGTTTCCATAATCAGGAAAAAGCAGGAAGGCAAGAAAACAACAAACGTGCGAAAACTGCATAGCCACATGTGCCGCAGAAGCTAAAACTAGTCACTCTCATACCGTTTCACCATCCAGAAACCTCACTTCTCTATTACTTAATGCTAAAGATGGGGCACTCCCACATCTCTGATCATTCCGAAGAATTTCTCTGGCCTCGCCTATCTCCCTGGTTAACCAACTTATGTGAGAAAATAATATCCTGCATCTGTTAAATATAGGATAGCAACTATTGCATGACTTGCAGTGTTCGGCCATGTGGCCTTCGATGCCTTGCTTTAACTTGCGGCGATGTTCTGCTAGCCTCTCATTTACGCATCGGCAGGTTACGTTTGTAACCTTTGACAATGGTATTTACCTGCAAAAACAGGCCATTTGTATCGGCTCCTGTGTAGCTCCTTTACTTAGTGACTTACTTTTAGCCCAGAGTGACAGGGTCGTATCTACCTGCATATTTGAGCTCGGTGTTGTAAAAGTGTTTCGTTTTGTGGATGATGTTTTAGTTATTTTTGACAGAACTTTTAAGAACACTGACGCACAAATGGGAAATATTTTAACATGTTTCGAAAGGTGTCTAGACCCTTTGGGTATTACTCATAAGATGCCTGAGCGCAACAGCATCAAGTTTCTTGACATCAAAATTGTCTTTGAACCAAATCACCCGTGTTGGATGTATCAACCTAGAACAAGAAAGCCTCTGCTTCATTTTCGTCTGCGTACTCAAAACTAGTTAAAAGAAATATTGCGCATTTATGTTTGTCGAAAGCGCTTGAAAAGTCATACCATCACCTAATAAAGCAAAGTTATCACTCGCAGATATTGCGGTTTAAAGAGGCAGGTTTCCCAAAACAAGGTTGTTGTAGCAGTCGCTGTAAGCATGTACCGCAAAAAGAAAAATCTGGCAAGGATTAAAACAGAACAACCCGCCCAAGCAATAGCAAAGAAAACAGAAGCCAGAAGAAACCAAAACATGATTGTGGATCCATGCTTCCATAAAATTTCACATCACCTAAAGAAGATGGGATCTGGCTCTGACGCCAAATTCGTGTTTTCGGACCCCTAAAAACGTGAAAGACTTTGCAGGAAAAGCTGCCCGATTAAGAATGAAAAACTTAAATGCATGATAAAGCATCAAAACAAGTTCGTTGCATGCAAAGAAGGGGTAGTTTATCAAGTTCCCTTGTCGTGCGGCAAGTGTTATATCGGCCAGACCAGCCGATGTGTAAATGAGAGGCTAGCAAAACATCGCGGCAAGGTAAAGCAAGACATCGAAGGTCACATGGCAGAACACTGCAAGTCATGCAATTGTTGCTATCATATCTTTAACAGATGCACGATATTATTACCCTCACATAAATCGGTTAACCAGGGAGATAGTTGAGGCCGGAGAAATTTTTCGGCACGATCAGAGATGTATGAGTACCCCGTCTGTAGCATTGAGTGATAAAGAAGTGAGGTTTCTGGATGGTGAAACGGTATAAGAGTGACCAGTTTTGGCTTCTCCGGCACATGTGGTTATGCAGTTTTCGCACGTTTGTTGTTGCTTTTTTGTTGTTTTCTTGCCTTCCTGTTTTTTCCTGATTGTGGAAACGTATATATATGTCGCTGTCACAATAAAAGCCAGTTGAAGCTTGCGCATGTTGTGTGTCCCTTCTTCGTTCGACTTCCTGTCGTTGTGCGCGCAAATGTCTCCAAAGAATCCCTTCAGGTGCTTCCTGCAGCAAAAGTATGCTAACGACTCTGCGAATCGTAAATGAATGCCAAAATAATTACCAAGCAAGCCCCGTGGCCTCCACCTTCAAGACACGCTGGAATGCAAAGTGTATGGAGGAATTAACTGGCCAGCAGTGAAGGTAATAAGCAAGAAACAATTAGAGTATTGGTGTGAAAAGGTTAGGGAGGAGGTTAATGGAACCTGTGTCGTTACTCGCCTAGGTAATTGTACAATATAGATATAGCTAGTGGTTTACCGAGGACAGAAAAGATCAGACAGAGACAGAGAAAATACTAGACTGCTATGCATTCATATATTACTGGTTAGCTAAGCAGCCTAGATGATCATTTTTCACCGCGCTGGAAAACGTGTCGGCTATAGCCACTCTTTTATGCTTATGAGTGAAATGTGCAGTTTGCTTGTTGAGATGTGTGCTATCCAGATATTGTAAGTTTTTAGGATTGTAGTAAGCATTTCGCTTGCACCACGAACGAAAGTGATCACTGTATATATTGCCTTCTTTCCCGTGTGCTTTCATTTGAGCAGTACAAGGGCGCGGCGTTCCTGCTTGTTGAGTAGACGGCGCCGGTATACATTGCCCCTCTCTAAGGCATTTGCTGATAGTGTGTGCTTGACGTCTACGATAAATTGGGCTTCAGCACTGATGCACATTGCGATTAAAAATGGTGATGTCAGAGATAATCTGCGTTTTATTGAATGTCGAAATTCAGGTACCTGCCAGTGTAGGTAGGTTTATGGTAAACACTTGTTTTGAAACCTCAGTCAACGAGAAAGTCCAGACAAGGAAATCAACAATTTTCTTCGGTTCCCATCGTGAATTATATGATCTGGTGAAGGAAATTCAGATGCGTCAAAAGTTGCGCCCCATCACTACGGCAGAGGGTGATAAAGCATTCAGCTACGCAGCGGACGAATAGTGTTAGTGCTAGAATAAACGACGCCAATGCTGTGCTTTCGCTCCTCTTCAATGGCATATTTGCGCAAACAACTGGCACCAAAGCTCCCATGGCAGTGTCAAAGGCCTGTCTGTAATATAACTCGTTGAACATAAAGTCGCTCGTATGTGTTGCGAAGGCAGAAGTCTAACAGTCTGCATAGGTCGTCCATCTCAATGGGTGTTCGTGAAGACAGCTTGGGTCGTTCCTTAGTTTTGAATTGGAGGCTTCGATGCAATTTTGCGCAGAAAGCTACGCAGTCTTGACAGCGAAACAGAATAAACTGTATCACACACATGAACTCCAGCAGTACCGCTAGGTTTTTAAATTGCCAATTAAAACAAGGTGCCAATTAAAACAACAAAATGACTGCGGGACCGCCGTAGTGGAGGACTCATTATTATTTTGACCAATTGTGGTTTTAAAACATACGCATAAATCAACGTACACGAGCGTTATTGCTTTTAGCCCCCGTCGAAATGCGGCCGCCGTAACCGGGATTGAACGCATGACTTCGAACTCAGGAGCACAACGCCATGATGTCAGGGTTACCGCGGTGGGTTCAAATACTGATGAGGGAAATTGACACAACAACAACAACAACAACAACAACAAAAAGAACACTGAAAGGCCAGACAAAGACCAGTGTTTGTTGTTTTCCAGTGTTTTTTTTTGTTGCGCTAATCACTATCATCAGCAATGAAAGACCAAATAGTCCAACCATTAACCCTTCTAGGGTTCACACAAATTCCAAAATGTGTGTTACATCTGCATAACTTTTACTGTGTGTTTTCAAAAACAGCTAGACGGTAACAAGGAACTTCTAATTCGACAATATATCAAGGTGCCTTCCTGCTCTTTACATAAAACGCAAGTGATGCAGTGACGTCTAGAGGCACCATGGTAACTGGTCCGCCCCACCATGCGTGGCTTTCGTGATGCGTGTGCACCGCAATACAGGCGTGCGAGGCACTGAAAGCATCCTGCAAACAGCTCGCACCGCGGAGTCTATTAGGTCTACGGGCGTCGTTTGCTACAGTACGTCGCGGCGAGGCACAAAAGACAATCCTGCTCTAGAAGCAGGGGGTGAGTCATAAAAAAAACGTTCTGCCTCTCCCGTAATCGAGAGTAGATGTAAGCATGAAATGGCAACCGGCAAAGCAGATTGGTTGGAGATGATACTAGCCACAATCTTAAAATCGATGTAATGCATGTTCGTAACGGCACGCCCCACCACACCGCACCGTGCCATACTGTGCACTGGTTCATATGGACGCTGACCAGCTAGAAAAAAACCGGCTGAAGGCCGCATGACAGGCGGCGAAAGAGGTTTGGGGGCCAGAGACCGCATTTTTTAATGTTCCGACTGGTTGCCCGGATGATTCCGTTTAGTTCTCGCAATTTGCCCGGATGTTCTCGCTTGAGCGCCCGGATGTCCAGCTCAGCTAACGGCTCTGGCTTTTGGCTCAGGGTCACTTGAAGGTCGCCGAGAACGGGAGCTGAATGCATTTCATGCTTAAAACTATTACTTGCGTGGCCGCTATTCCGAAAGAAAACGGCAGTCAGCAGACATGCTTCATTTGGTTGCTTTTTGCTTCGATTCTGTCGTAGTCCTTATCGCCGCAATAGGTCGGTGCGTACTTCTCTAACATCCAGTGTCAAATGGGTTCTTACTTCCAGCCGCAGCCAACAGGTACGCTACCATCTTGTTACTCTTTAGCGATCCCCAAGTCAGCAATTGCGTAGAGTTACTTGTGTGAAACTGCTCTCGAGAGTGCTGCCGCCGCGCACGCGAAGCACGCGGCGAGCGTTCGCTCCGCATACTTGTTCGCGTTGATTGGCGCAACTTTGAATCACGGTAAAAAAAAAAGAATGAGGAAAAACAAAGCGTACTGGAAACCGCTAAATTTTTTTAATACGATGCACAACTTCACAATCATGCTTACACAGTGTTACACGTATATATAATTTAGGTATTTAATTTAACTGATCATCTAGCCAGACAAAAAAAATTCTAGTTTGTGCTAGGTGACTGGTAGCCAAACACTGTTCATCCCATCCTCGTACCAATGTAGCATGTCTTTTTTTTTAAGTACTTTGACCCGCGTTAGCTCGGACGCCAGTCGGATATGATAGATAGATATGTGTAAACGTTTCAGCGGCAAACTAATCCTAATGAAGCAGCACAGCGCTAAGTGGGAAACGAATCCGTGAGTTCGAAAGCTACTTATGGCCGTGATCGTAGGCTTGAAGATCAAAACATTGAGTTTTGTCATAAGTAGTGAGGTTTTGTAAAGTACGTAAGCCAATCAGCAGAGCAATGCGGCACCTAATCAGAACGATGCGTCATCTGTTTCTTTTATTATTATTACTTTTAGTTAGTGCCTGTAGATGGCACCTAGTACTGATGTCTGACATGTGACTTACGCAAAATTAAGCTACAACATTTACTAGCAAAACAAAATTAAAGCTATAGTGATATGAGTTCCGAAGTTAATAAAGTGCAAATCTCCCTGGATAGGTGGCATCATGAACGCCACAACACCAAGGTACCAAGTGCGAATACGAAAAGAAGCTCCTCGTGATTGCCACACGGCAATCGCTCGTGTGCGTTGAAACAAGCCACGCATCAAGCAAACCTCTGGCGCAATGGTCAACGTAAACATGTAAAACGATATGCAAGCATTTTAGAGAAATGCAGCTTGTTTCTTAGACGGATAAAATACAGCGCAAATTACGGTAACTTCCAACAAATTCATAATATTTCTTGAAGATAATGCCCTAAACGTGTGCGTTTTTTTCTCGATCAAGGCGAGAGCAATGCGCGTTTTGTACTTTTGTACTTTGAGCCGAACCAAATTGTGAGGCATTCTGCTAACGAGAATTCGCCTTGTTAAGGCAAGCTTCTTGCCGCAGAAAGTGGCTGCGTTATACTGTTACTTCGGCTGGCAGCTGTCAGAGCCAGTAGCTATTGATTTTTTCCTCAGCACGTAGCCTAGTTTGAAACGTCTGTTTGTGATCGTTCCGCTACTCACTTTCCACTGCATTCGCGCCGTACTCGTGTTGTCGAACGGCCATCCATTTTGCGTGCGCATGGCAGAAGGCGTCCCCATAGGCTCCGCGGCACCTAGGCTCAAGAAACAACGGCTACGTATTTGTCTTCATTCTTGCGGGCCAGTGGTGCATTCATGTCGCGGCTGCTTCTGGACTGTTTTGTTCGTTACTCCTCCAGGACGCCGTCCTGTGTTCGCGAGGAGCAGCACAGGGTTATTCGCGAAGGCTGCTTCGAGGAAACATACGGCGGCAAATGAAAAAAGAGAAAATTATTCCGACATGCTGCAACGTAAGATGGTGTAGCTGACTTTATAAATATATATCTATTGGTTTTTTTTTAATATTCACTCATCAACTCATAGTGTTTCTCCCTCTCTGTTCAACTTTCGCTGTCTTATATTTCATGGCGCATTTCTCACCGCTGTTTTCGAACAGAAGAATCCGTAGCGCGGTCTGTTTTTGTGAGAAGGTTGTCTTAACGAAATAAAATGTTATACAATTTATGAATAATGATTATATTTAATTAAGTAAAAACATTACACATTGTTCGCACCGCTCTCTCCGCCTTTGCTTGCCAATTTGAAAGTCCGAATGGAGACGGTCCACCGGGTGAACGCGCAGTCTAGGAATCACTTAAGATGCTTGGTTCATGAAGTTACGCTGCAATCGGATTCTGTGCCTTTTTCTGTTGCAAACATTTCAAGTTTAAAATTATGGGGTTTTACATGCCAAAACCACTTTCTGATTATGAGGCACGCCGTAGTGGAGGACTCCGGAAATTTCGACCACCTGGGGTTCTTTAACGTGCGCCTAAATCTAAGCACACGGGTGTTTTTTGGCATTTCGCCCCCATCAAAATGCGGCTGCCATGGCCGGGATTCGATCCCGCGACCTCGTGCTCAGCAGCCCAACACCATAGCCACTGAGCAACCACGGCGGATCCATTTCAAGTTTAAACGCGAAACTGGATGTATTTTTTATTCTTCTTTTTCTTGCTCTTTAGCGTTAATTCTAGCAGAGCCGTACGTAACCGCTACCGAGATTGCACTTCCTTAATGATATTCTCAGCGGCGCATTATTTTCTTCCGGTTCTTTTCTCTTTCCTTCTTTTGTATTAATTCCCTTTCACAAAGTTGAAAAAATTACATGACGTCTCGTCAAGCTTTACAAAATTGAAACTTAATTTCCAGATGTCTTTCTAGCCTGTATTGACTATTGCCTTCTTCGGCAGAGCTCAAGTTAATGTAACTTAACTATTTCCTTGACTAAGTAACTTTCAAATAATTTTGGGAACCGGTGGTTAGACCTCTAGGAGTACTAATTATCTATTCGTCTCGACATTCAGATTATTAAGCTACGTGCCAACAGTGACACTTGGCCTTTGGATTATCACTTGCAACTTTATTGCTCATTCGCAGTCCTAGAGATTCAAGATGGAAGAAGAAATATGCTCGACAGGGTGACACATCATATCACGATGCTTACACCTAACATGACCGTAGTCCATTTTTTTTACGGGGAACTACACAACTTTCTTGAATTAGCATTTATCATTGCACTGATTTACGAACAGGATTCAACAGCTCTGTGATGCAGTACCTCACAGAAGCGATAATTTTCTTACATGCCTTAAAGTCTATGACCTATACAAATCCATTTAATATAGTTATCGTCCACGCATTCTTTGGACAACGTTTAGAACACACTCTCAAAGGTACACCCTTTGGGGTCTATATCTGCCACATAACAATAGTCGTCATCTGCCTTGCTTGCGTTTTCGTTCTTCAAAACGCCGCGCCCGCTACTTTCCTGTCGGCAATGCTATGCCGTGCTGATAACGCGCATGCCGTTCATTACTAGGAAGTATCGGGCTCGCCGCGTTAAAGAAAGGAAATGCGCACCAGCCAGATGACGTTTATTGTTGCGTGGCAAGATACAACCCAAAGGGTGTAATTTAGTTTTAGAGTGCACTCATGAAGAATGGACGAAGAATTCCACTTTCACTTAGAATACAAGAACAGTTGCAGCTGCAGCACAAAGAGGACATTCTCTAATCAAACCATCCACAAACACAGGAAACGCAGGGTTCCGAGCCCCTGGCGAGCGAAACGGGAGTATATGTGCACATTCTTTCCAACACATTCAAGAACCTAATCACGATCAGCCGGCGCATCTACAAGTCATAATCTCAATAGCGGAAGTCTTTACCTGAAATACTTAGTCCTCAGAAACCACTGTGCCCGCACGCAGAGCAGTGCAAAACAAACGAAAGATGAACAGCGCGAAAAATATTAAGAGTAACGTAGCAAAAGTCTTGTGCGCAAGGATCGCCGGTCTGCCATGTCTATTCGCTACATCTGTTTTATGTGGCGATTTTGATTCGAACTACTCTAGCACGGACGCATGATCTTTTTTTTTGTTTTTTTTTTTTTGAAACGCTGCCGACGTGCTGGTGATCGTGATCTCTTCGGGCTAATTGGGTTCTGTATGTCTTAGCGTTCCTTTGACCATCGGGTCAAATTTAACCATTTTGATTCGTAGCGTAATCTATTGCTCTTTCCTGCAAGTCAAACAGCCTGATACCTTTGTATTGCCTTCTAAATTCACTCCTAGCCACCGGGCTAGATCGACCTACCACACAGGCCATTTGTGTCCGCAGATAGACGGCAACGGAAAGGATGGTCTTGTCGCATCCGCAGTGGTATATTGGGCGTTATGAAATATATTCTATAGCTGTGACTAGATTTCGACGTAATCACTCATTGATCAAGAAGGTTATTGCCTTGGCAACGTTCCTGTAACGTTAAAACTGTACGGCATGTCTGTTGTAGTGTTTCTTTATATACCAGGTGAGCTTCTTTTATTCTTTCTTTTTCATTTTTTTCCAGGGGGAAGAAACAATGAAAACAGCGTGATGCAGAATGCTCAATTTTGTGGCAACAGCTGCGTACTAGACGAAATTGACATTCTTTGCATAACACGTGGCAGTGTGAACTTGGGTAATCAACAAAGATTCTATAATTTAAAGTGTAAATAATTACTTGAGGACACTTGTGTCACGTGAGGAATTTTAGCCGAACGCTAATGAAGTCCTTTTAGCAGAACTTATGTGCATCAATTTAGATAGATGCGTAGTAAGGATATGTGGTCAAGTGCATTCATGCTCCAGTTAACATATATTAGTAGTGCTTCTTTTTTCACATTGGCGGCGTTCTTGACTGCGCACCACACCAAGCCATGCCGTTGCATTAACTCTCATTCGTCTTGCATCTTGGCCACCGCTTGCGCGGACACGTTGTTACCTACGATACCGCTAGGTTCTGTCTCTGCGTATTGAAAACCTTGACGATGAAATGGTGGCTGTGTGCATTAGAGACGCCTGTTGGCCAGAAAGGCCGTCAAAACCACTAAACAAATAATAACACCTTCTAAATTTAACGTCGTGCTGTATTTTCTTTGAAAATTGTCATTTCTGGGCGCAATATTTTACCGTGGTTGTATACTCGAATAGTTCAAGTTCCTCAAGCCATTGTACAAAAAATACGCCCTAATAAATTATTTTGTGCATGTGTTTCATACATTACGAGATCGAAATATCGTTGATAAGGCCAGAACTTTTCTGAAGTTAACTTTTTTTTGTAGTTTTTTGCGGTTGCGTGCAAGGCTCACCACAGTCTTCAAGAAAATTAATGTAATTTGAGCTCCCAAGTATTTCGTTTCACCGACATATTTACCGCGCACGAATAAATCCATAAACTTTCGAATACGCATGTCGCTTGATATTGATAATGCGTAGTAAGAAACTAGCCATTCGTAATTATTTTCATGTTCTCGACAATCACTGTCGTTTTTGCCGGAGCCCCGCAACGCCAACTAGTTTCGAAACGCGGCCCCCTAGGGTCGTATAGCGGTCGGTTCAGTTCACGCATGGCTGCGCTAAGAACATGACGGGTGTCACCCTTCAAAAAGCTTCCACTGTTCTGAAAAAACAAAAAAAAAACAAATGGTAGACATTAGTAGCTAAATTATACGAATTAGTAATGCACAACGTATTTGTGGCAAAAACGAAGCTTTAATACGGTTGATGTCATCATCATCATCATCAGCCTAGTTACGCCCACTACAGGGCAAAGGCCTCTCCCATACTTCTCCAACTACCCCGGTCATCTACTAATTGTGGCCATGTTGTCCCTGCAAACGTCTTAATGTCATCCGCCCACCTAACTTTCTGCCGTCCCCTGCTACGCTTCCCATCCCTTGGAATCCAGTCCGTAACCCTTAATGACCATCGGTTATCTTCCCTCCTCATTACATGTCCGGCCCATGCCCATTTCTTTTTCTTGATTTCAACTAAGATGTCATTTACCCGCGTTTGTTGCCTCACCCAATCTGCTCTTTTCTTATCCCTTAATGTTACACCCATCATTCTTCTTTCCATAGCTCGTTGCGTCGTCCTCAATTTCAGCAGAACCCTTTTCGTAAGCCTCCAGGTTTCTGCCCCATATGTGAGCACTGCTAACACACAGCTGTTATACACTTTCCTTTTGAGGGATAGTGGCAACCTGCTGTTCATGATTTGAGAATGCCTGCCAAACGCACCCCAGCCCATTCTTATTCTTCTGGTTATTTCAGTCTCATGATCCGGATCTGTGGTCACTACCTGCCCTAAGTAGATGTATTTCCTTACCACTTCCAGTGCCTCGCTACCTATCGTAAACTGCTGTTCTCTTCCGAGACTGTTAAACATTACTTTAGTTTTCTGCAGATTAATTTTCAGACCCACCCTTCTGCTTTGCCTCTCCAGGTCAATGAGCATGCATTGCAATTGGTCTCCTGACTTACTAAGCAAGGCAATATCATCAGCGAACCGCAAGTTGCTAAGGTATTCTCCATCAACATTTATCCCCAATTCTTCCCACTCCAGGTCTTTGAATACCTCCTGTAAACATGCTGTGAATAGCATTGGAGAGATCGTATCTCCCTGTCTGACGCCTTTCTTTAATGGGATTTTGTTGCTTTCCTTGTGGAGGACTACGGTGGCTGTGGAGCCGCTATAGATATCTTCCAGTATTTTTACATATGGCTCATCTACACCCTGATTCCGTAATACCTCCATGACTGCTGAGGTTTCGACTGAATCAAACGCTTTCTCGTAATCAATGAAAGCTATATATAAGGGTTGGTTATATTCTGCACAGTTCTATATTACTTGATTGATAGTGTGAATATTGTCTATTGTTGAGTAGCCTTTACGGAATCCTGCCTAGTCCTTTGGTTGACAGAAGTCTAAGGTGTTCCTGATTCTATTTGCGATTACCTTAGTAAATACTTTGTAGGCAATGGACAGTAAGCTGATCGGTCTATAATTTTTCAAGTCTTTGGCGTCCCCTATCTTATGGATTAGGATTATGTTAGCGTTCTTCCAAGATTCCGGTACGCTCGAGGTTATGAGGCATTGCGTATACAGGGTGGTCAGTTTCTTTAGAACAATCTGACCACCATCCTTCAACAAATCTGCTGTTACCTGATCCTCCCCAGCTGCCTTCCCCCTTTGCATAGCTCCTAAGGCTTTCTTTACTTCTTCTGGCGTTACCTGTGGGATTTCGAATTCCTCTAGGCTATTCTCTCTTCCACTATCGTCGTGGGTGCCACTGGTACTGTATAAATCTCTATAAACTCCTCAGCCACTTGAACTATCTCATCAATATTAGTAACGATATTGCCGGCTTTGTCTCTTAACGCACACATCTGATTCTTGCCTATTCCTAGTTTCTTCTTCACTGTTTTTAGGCTTCCTCCGTTCCTGAGAGCCTGTTCAATTCTATCCATATTATAGTTCCTGATGTCCGCAGTCTTACGCTTGTTGATTAGCTTAGAAAGTTCTGCCAGTTCTATTCTAGCTGTAGGGTTAGAGGCTTTCATACATTGGCGTTTCTTGATCAGATCTTTCGTCTCCTGCGATAGCTTACTGGTTTCCTGTCTAACGGCGTTACCACTGACTTCTCTTGCGCACTCCTTAATGATGCCCATGAGATTGTCGTTCATTGCTTCAACACTAAGGTCCTCTTCCTGAGTTAAAGCCGAATACCTGTTCTGTAGCTTGATCCGGAATTCCTCTAGTTTCCCTCTTACCGCTAACTCATTGATTGGCTTCTTGTGTACCAGTTTCTTCCGTTCCCTCCCCAAGTCTAGGCTAATTTGAGTTCTTACCATCCTATGGTCACTGCAGCGTACCTTGCCGAGCACGTCTACATCTTGTATGATGCCAGGGTTCGCGCAGAGTATGAAGTCGATTTCATTTCTAGTCTCACCATTCGGGCTCCTCCACGTCCACTTTCGGCTAACCCGCTTGCGGAAAAAGGTATTCATTATCCGCATATTATTCTGTTCTGCAAACTCTACTAATAACTCTCCTCTGCTATTCCTAGAGCCTATGCCATATTCCCCCACTGACTTGTCTCCAGCCTGCTTCTTAACTACCCTGGCATTGAAGTCGCCCATCAGTATAGTGTATTTTGTTTTGACTTTACCCATCGCCGATTCCACGTCTTCATAAAAGCTTTCGACTTCCTGGTCATCATGACTGCATGTAGGGGCATAGACTTGTACCACCTTCAATTTTTACCTCTTATTAAGTTTCACAACAAGACCTGCCACTCTCTCGTTAATGCTATAGAATTCCTGTATGTTACCAGCTATTTCCTTATTAATCAGGAATCCGACTCCTAGTTCTCGTCTCTCCGCTAAGCCCCGGTAGCACAGTACGTGCCCGCTTTTTAGCACTGTATATGCTTCTTTTGTCCTCCTAACCTCACGAAGCCCTATTATATCCCATTTACTACCCTCTAATTCCTCCAATAACACTGCTAGACTCGCCTCACTAGATAACGTTCTAACGTTAAACGTTGCCAGGTTCAGATTCCAATGGCGGCCTGTCCGGAGCCAGGTATTCTTAGCACCCTCTGCAGCGTCACAGATCTGACCGCCGCCGTGGTCAGTTGCTTCGCGGCTGCTGGGGACTGAGGGCCGGGGTTTGATTGTTGTATTCATATAGGAGGTTGTGGCCAAGTACTGCGCCAGGGTGGCCAATCCTGCTCTGGTGAGAGAGTGCGTTACCGGTTCTGGTCACCGGGATCAGGCCGCACTCCAGGCCTGTTTGTGCAATTTTCTCAACACACGGTTTTTTTTATATTTTCCGGTGGAGAATTGCGCGGCACCGGGATTTGAACCACGGTCCTCTTGCACGAGAGGCGGATACTCTACCGTCCCCGCAGGAGTTAAATTAAAAATTTAAATTGTATGGTTTTACGTGACAAAACCACTTTCTGAATGAGGCACGCCGTAGTGGAGGACTCCGGAAATTTCGACCACCTGGGGTTCTTTAACGTGCACCTAATTCTAAGTACACGGGTGTTTTCGCATTTCGCCCCCATCGAAATGCGGCCGCCGTGGCCGGGATTCGATCCCGCGACCTCGTGCTCAGCAGTCTAACACCATAGCCACTGAGGAACCACGGCGGGTCCCGCAGGAGTTGTGCGCCTCATTTCACCTACAGTGGTGCCCTATTTGATCAGTCAAGGTGGACCAATCTGAGCTCGGTTATACCGCACGGATGGCACTCGGCTAGAGAACCTGGTATTTATGACCTGCGCATGTGTAGCCATATATAATTGACCATATATATCTTTTTTATTGAAGGAGGGTTCCCGTACAGTGATAAAATAAAGGAAAAGACATTAAAAAAAAAGAAAAAAATTGGGGGGAAAGAAAGCAACATAAGAGGTGATTTGAACTCGTGACACTTGGATGTAGCCCGGAAAGATAGCTCAGTCGGTTGGTTCGTCCGGCCGCAGGTTACTTTCAAGCGCCATAGCTCCTGCTCCGAGCCTCATACTTACGTGGAAAGGGACTGATGATGTCCGCGATAGTCGACTTTCTTGTAAAAATTGCCGCCCGTGGAGAAGAGACTAGAGGCTTTAGAGACTAGGAAAACTGCCTTAAAATATTTAGACTTGAGGGAAAGCTTCGTCAGCAAACTATAACACGGCAATCAGCACTCGAATACGACGAGAGAAATTATGGAGACGTGGAAAACTCCCTTGAAATAAATATGGTTTGCGAGACAAATGCTTGTAAGTAATGAACCTTTTAAAATATAAGGCGGAATAAGCGCTCACCGAGAGGGCATCGTCCGCGCAAGACCACCACCAGGCACCTGACCGAGACGGGGAGGACTCTGCGGCCGGAACAAAGCCTCCCTTCTCCGCCGGCCAAGAGGGGAAAACGCGCTTTCCGATCGCTCAAGGTTGCGCGGACCTAGTATAACTCTAGCGTGTAGGAAAAGCTTAAACAGGTGCGAGGGCGGCACGCATAGCGTGGGAAGCTAGCCGCCAGAATAACTATCTCAGGGACTGCTGCTGACCAGGGCGAAATACCTTCGTGTTATTATAACCCTGATAGGTTGATGTAATGAGCCAGAAATCTGTACTGTCCTGCGTTTTTTTTTCTGTGCGGTTCATTAGTGAACGGCGCGCCATCCTTTCACAAGGACGTCTTATCACCAAGCACATCCATTTCTTTTACCAAAGCTTTCGTTATGCAGTGAGGTAACTTCTGTACAGGAAGTCCACTGTTCCATCGTCAGCAGGAAGCACTGTATTGTCGTCTTATGAGAATCTCATTTCGCACCGCAATAATTAGCGCTTGCTCAACATCAGCAGCAGTTGAGCGGGTTCTTCTTATGTGCAGCAATGTCTATGGAAAGTAGGAAGTTGGGACGAATTATTCAGCAAGAATATTCCAGGACAATTCTTTCTGAAAGCAAATCTGCATCTTGTCAATGACGCAATTTGTTTTCTTTTTTGTTTTTAACAGTATGCCAATGTAAAGATTGAGTATAGATGCATGCCTTATTTTCTGTTTTGATTTCCTTGTATTCTGGCGGTCTTATCTTTTGGCAGGTGACTGAAAAATAATTTTGCATTTCCCTGTGTATTTGGCTCTGATAATGCAGCATGTAATATTTCGTGTAGTATTGCAAAACTGTGCGAGAAATCTTTCTTCTCTTGTTCACAGTAACAATCTATGAAGTGTTTATAAAACCCTGAATACCAGAAGGCTCTTTTCTGCAGTCTACGCGGTAAGCTACGGGGAATGTTATACATACCATTTTTCTTACCAGTCTGTTGACCTCTATGCCTTTCGTGTGTTCTTTTCCTTCGTTCCTTCCTTTCTTTCTTCCTCCCTTGTAATTGCAAGTGACTGACCGTGGTTTGCTTGCAAACTGCTCAATGTAGAGAATATTTTACTTGGCAAATCATTTTTCATTCAATCAACTATTTACGTTGCGGAGAAACCGGTGGTGTATTGCACTTGTTGCCCCAATTTCTAATCCGTAATGTATAAACCAATGAATGGTAATTTTCTTGCCCCTTCTTATTTTAGCATAGTGGTTTTGTGGGCCGAACGATTAGCACTGGTCGCGGACATAATAACAATTTACCATCGGACAGTTGAGAAAGGACATGACATCGTCGTTCAATGACTGCGAAGTCACTGAGGTGTCGTACGGAAATGACCAGGCAGTTGCAGCTGCTCGATCTGCCTATGACAAAGTCGGTTGCGTCGCTACCGCGATGTCAATAGTGAATGCAGCAGGGAAAGCTCCGGCTGATTGCGCGCTAGCTTACATTGGCTGAATATAATTAAGTCGACTGCACGAACTAGCACCTTTCTTCCCTGAATCCCCATCTAAAGCTCCGAATTCCACACGGCTTACCATGACGTGATGTTGTAGCTCTCATCTGCTGTCTGTTGCCTGTAGTGACATTCACTAATGCCTACTCCGTCCTCGCCGGATTGGCCAGAAGTTCCGAATGTGAAGCTTGTGGGTGCAAAGAAATCATTGTGCACCTTCTGTATGGTTGGCCTCGTTTGAGTGCAAAAAAAAAAAAAAAGAAAGCGCTCTGAACCACGCTCGACAAGCTTGACAGCCGTACCCTTACGGAAAAGAGAATTCTCGGACACTAATCACAGCTGACATAAGCCCGAGTTGCTCAAAAAGCTCTTGTATATTGCCGGTGTTTTTAAGCGCCAGTACTGAATGAAATAGTGTAGCCGTAATCACTTTGTCTTCCTCAATGCTTACGGAAAAGATAATTCTCGGACACTAATCACAGCTGACATAAGCCCGAGTTGCTCTAAAAGCGCTTGTATGTTGCCGGTGTTTTTAAGCGCCAGTGCTGAATGAAATACTGTAGCCGTAATCACTTTGCCTTCCTCAGTGCTTATGCCCACAGATTTTCTTGATATGTTCTTTTCTATTCGTCTTTTCTGCTTTCGCATCTGCGCCCCAGTGCAGAGTATAGCCAACCTAACAGTTATTGCAGTTAACCTCTCTGCTTTTCATCCCTTGCTTTCTCCCTCTCTCTCAGGCAGTATTTTGCCTTCTACTTATTAATTTACTGTTCTTGTGGAAATTCTACTTGTCTTACCGTACGCTAGGCCATATATTCCGATAAAGCAAAGAAGATTTGGCCGCTTTTCTATAGTTTATTTCGCACTTTTGAAGACAGCTATGACTGCGAGATTGACTTCACCTAGATAGGTTATTTGTTATAAATACCGGCTTAGTCAGCACTGATTACGAACGGATGCCGTAGAAACGATTACAGACTGCGGAAAGGTTGTTGCGCGCTCGCAAGTGTGTTTTTCAATGACACAACCACAGTATATATATATATATATATATATATATATATATATATATATATATATATATATATATATATATATATATATATATTGAAGAAAAAGATAGTACGACGTACGTTGAATTAGCACAGTATATATCACTGAGCCTTTGTCAAAGTAGATCAAAGTAGACAAAGGCTGGTCCACCAGCCGAAACGTGAGTGAAATGTATTGTGCAAATCCAACGTACGTCGTACTCTCTTTTTCTTCATTTTACTACCGGAGCAGCGTGATTTCTTTAGACGCATATATATATATATATATATATATATATATATATATATATATATATATATATATATATATATATATATATATACACACACAAGGCGCCCCTGTAACTAGGGCCAAAATTTTAAACTATGCGAGTGCCACCTACCTGGTCAGAACCAAGGTAATGTTGTTTCCCGCCGCTTGGCGCAAGTCAGATTATGTTTTGTGTCTTGTCTGACATAACTGGTAATTGTTAATTTTTCAGGTATCAAATATTATAATCACGGCAAAATCGTCAATCAGAACATTGTAGGCCATCATGAAACATTCGCGTTCTATCGTCCTCTTACTGAATACATGCACATAAATGTCTAAATGTCTTTTTTACAAGCGTTATAGAACGCCCGCAAAACACGAAAGAAAAAGCCGCGTGACTAGCCGCGCAGCACTTTTCGCATATATATATATATATATATATATATATATATATATATATATAGAACTAAGTGTATATATATTAGAATATTATTATAATATTATTATAGAACTTAATATATATATATTAGAACTAAGTGGCACACACGCTATATATCCATGTTGTGTTACCGATGTTTCGGCCGTGACACGGCCTTCGTCAGGGTAAACCGAGATCCAAGCGCGCAGCCGCTTTTAAGACCGTCTACACGTGAGTAATATCCACAATACAAGAGGGTGCAAATGCTGGAGAAAGTAATAATAAGGTGAAAATAGTAAATTTAAGTGTGATACAGGAGCATCGAGTGCACACAGGAAAAAGCAGTTACAAGTCATGCAGCAAACCACTGCATTGGCCACGCATGTCACGATGCCTGCAGTTGCAGTAACAGTAGTGAAATAGCAAATACTGTATCCAAGAATTTGTTAGACATAGTATGATAGCATGTTGCATTAAACGTGGGATGTCCATGAAACGGCTGCGCGCTTGTATATCAGTTGACGCTGGCAAAGGGCATGCCATGGCCGTAACGTTAGTAACTAAACGTGCATTTTTCGTATGTGTGCTTTTTGTTTTTATAGTACGTGCATACCGGATGTACAGATCGTTCAGTGTGAAATTATATATATATATATATATATGTGTGTGTGTGTGTGTGTGTGTGTGTGTGTGTGTGTGTGTGTGTGTGTGTGTGTGTGTGTGTGTGTGTGTGTGTGTGTGTGTGTGTGTGTGTGTGTGTGTGTGTGTGTGTGTGTGTGTGTGTGTGTGTGTGTGTGTGTGTGTGTGTGTGTGTGTGTGTGTGTGTGTGTGTGTGTGTGTGTGTGTGTGTGTGTGTGTGTGTGTGTGTGTGTGTGCGGACGCGCGCGCGCCCCAGCAAATAGCTTGACAGCAATGGCCAAATTGCAAGATGTGACTGCTGTGGCGCCATGCAATCGAATGAGCAGAGCTAGCTTGCATGCAGAGCCCTACAGACACGACCGAATCCATTCCCAAAAAGGTCAATCGGTCCTACTACGGTCCCTTGACTTTAAAGCGGATATTGGGTCTCTTCGCCTGTCATATCAGCTCTGAGATTCACGTTTTGGTATCTTCATACTAGTTCTGTATTAAAAATGTGCCGCAATCATGTTCGCATTAAAACTGAGCCAAAGGCGTGGTTGGAGCAAGTTATTTATGGCTTGCGCAATGGTTTTTGCGCTAGAAGATGCGGGCAAGGAAAAGGAGGTACACGACCCACGAAGCACATCGTGGGTCCTCCACGATGTGCTTCCTGTGTCCTGTAGCCCCCTTTCTTCGGCCGCGTCTTCTAGCGCAAAACCATTTTGCAAAACTCAGCCGATTCCGGAGACTGTAATTCCTGGTTGATAGGGCGGGTATATGGGTAGGGGAGATCGGGCGAGTGAAGCTGAGCATATCATCATCATCATCATCATCATCATCAGCCTGGTTACGCCCACTGCAGGGCAAAGGCCTCTCCCATACTTCTCCAACAACCCCGGTCATGTACTAATTGTGGCCATGCCGTCCCTGCAAACTTCTTAATCTCATCCGCCCACCTAACTTTCTGCCGCCCCCTGCTACGCTTCCCTTCCCTTGGGATCCAGTCCGTAACCCTTAATGACCATCGGTTATCTTCCCTCCTCATTACATGTCCTGCCCATGCCCATTTCTTTTTCTTGATTTCAACTAAGATGTCATTAACTCGCGTTTGTTCCCTCACCCAATCTGCTGTTTTCTTATCCCTTAACGTTACACCTATCATTCTTCTTTCCATAGCTCGTTGTGTCGTCCTCAATTTGAGTAGAACCCTTTTCGTAAGCCTCCAGGTTTCTGCCCCGTAGGTGAGTACTGGTAAGACACAGCTATTATATACTTTTCTCTTGAGGGATAACGGCAACCTGCTGTTCATGATTTGGGAATGCCTGCCAAACGCACTCCAGCCCATTCTTATTCTTCTGATTATTTCCGTCTCATGATCCGGATCCGCCGTCACAACCTGCCCTAAGTAGATGTATTCCCTTACCACTTCCAGTGCCTCGCTGCCTATTGTAAATTGCTGTTCTCTCCCGAGACTGTTAAGCATTACTTTAGTTTTCTGCATATTAATTTTTAGACCCACTCTTCTGCTTTGCCTCTCCAGGTCAGTGAGCATGCATTGCAATTGGTCCCCTGAGTTACTAAGCAAGGCAATATCATCAGCGAATCGCAAGTTACTAAGGTATTCTCCATTAACTTTTATCCCCAATTAATATATTATATGCTGAGCATATAAAAACTTGCAATGTGGGAGTGTGTCGGTATTTGCAGCTGTGTCATGGGGACCGAAGCCCATTCTCAAATTCAGGGACCGTCTTGCTGGCAAGGCGCTTCTTCGCTGTGCTGGGAAACGTCGTGTAGAACATGCATAGTTTCATGTGCGTTACCTGGCGGCCAAACAACACCATATTCCTGCGATGGTAGAACATGAACAGTTCATTGCGTGTAGTTGGAAATAAAATTGCGCACATCATGCGTCTTTTGAATTGCAACATTTCACGAAAGCTCCGCTTAACGCACATGCAAACAAAGAATTTTGGACATGCAGTAGCTTTTCTTGAAGGGAATATGAATTATAGGCGTGCCAATTAATCAGAACGTGTTTACCCTGATCCAATGCAGCCTGCACACGAACTTTTAGATAGCTCTGCATTGCAGAAAGAACAGAAAACAGTACCCTAGCACGAATGCGAGCGCATGTGTTTCTAGTCAGTTGGGCTTATCTGAGGCATGCGCACGTGAGCATCGGCGCATTACCTGTGCCCAATTGGAGCGGAGCGCAAACCGGAACCTGGGATATGTACCGGCGCGCCCTCAACTCGATGCTTCTTGCGTGCAGCTCCCGCGGAGGGGAAGCTGCGCGAGGCCGAGGACGGGGGTGGAAGGCCGACTTGGTTCACTAAGTCACTGTGATAGATTCCCTTAGGGGCCAACAGGCTAATGATGCGGCTAATCCTTTCACGGAGCTGCTGCGCCACCACCAGCGGATCTGCAGTTCAACCTTCGCCGCCCAACGGCGAGGTCTCTCGCAAAAAGACCAACAACTGCACTGATTATAGTCGGCGCAATCAGCCGAACGAGGCCTCATATGAGATAGAGTAAAGGAGAGTGTCGCATCCAACCGTTGCGCTTGCTTTTTTGTTTTCTTGTTTCCACCGCCGGAAGCATACACATGGACCAAGCACCATACTGACTGTCTGCAGGCTCGGGCAAAGGTTCGTTGACGTTAGCACGCCGAAAGCGGCAGGTCCTCTGTGAGTACCTACAGGGTGCTTTTCCTGCTTTTTTTTTCGCTGCACTAATTTTTTTAAACATTGCCTATGGTAGACAGCACAATTCTAACCCTTGATTTAAATTACTCTATGAGGCGACCATTACATCTACGAGAAATCAAAATATTCAATTGAATTATTAATGCCATTGTTCTAATTAACCTTTTTAATAATTACTTTACGCCACATATTTCGATCTACGAATTATAGCCGCTAAGTTCGCACGCCATATCCACTTGTAACGAATTATTTGGACAGCACCAGTTACAAGATATTAATTTTCAGAGCGTCCGACGATATGCATTGGCGTTCCAGTTACTTTCTATAGAAACTGCTGTTTTATGCATTGAAGTATGTATGCTGCATTTCCGCACACGTGCGTGCGCGCTTCATGTACCTGTGCACACAATGTATCTGTCATTGATGCTTGCGCGCTCTGGAATCTGTTGCATCTATCGCGCAGCGGGTGCTGCGACCGTAATCAACATTACGCCAAACATTGTCCAAAAACAGTGCCTCCACCTAGCGGCCGCGTCCTCTCAGGCAGTCCTCAAACGGCAGCTGGAAAAGGGCTTTGTCTTTGAGTTTCCGCGTAACAGAGATATGTCTTCTCGCATATTCGAATTACAATGTGAAGCTATCATGTCTGCGGCTTGTGTGTATGTCGTAGTGTACGAATTGTCTGACGCAATTTACTTTGAAAAGTTTGATTAGTTCAATAAGCCACTTGCGTTTGACGGGGGGCCTAGAGGAATGATCCTGTATGCTGCACTTGCGCGAACGTGCGTGCGCACTTTACGTACGTCGCTTGTGGCGCAGCTGTTGCCTGTCAAACGTCGGCAACAGCTGCGCTTACGTTCACAGGGGGAATTCAGGCGGACTTTTTTTTTTTTACATGAGCTCAGTTACCGTATTATTTTCTTTTTTTTTTTGCATGCTTAGAAAAGGAAGGCAGTATTATTGCTACCGTAAGGTCATAAAGAACCATCTAGGTATCAGCATTTAGGTTAGGAGCACAACGCTGCCAACCTCAATGGATATGCGATGAATCAGTTGCCCGCAAACTTTATTGGGAATACTTAATAATAATATATGGGGTTTTACGTGCCAAAACCATTTTCTGATTATGAGGCACGCCGTAGTGGAGGACTCCGGAAATTTAGACCACCTGGGGTTCTTATTGGGAATACTTGTCAACAGCCTTAGAACTTGCCAATATATATACATTTTTCAAAACATTTCGAAACTTTGTTATCCTAAGAGCTGAGCCTCAAGTTTTCATCGAATAACTTGGCAATCGGCGTCGTGCAGTGTCAAAAACGTAAAGAATACAAAACACTCCTTCGGTAAAGGTTTGTACGCTGAAGTTCCGTGTTCTCTGGAAGAACCGCACGCACATAATCTCGCAGATAGGCTCCACTGTTCAAAAATGCCAACGTGTGCGAACCATTGCGACCATTGCCTGTGCACCTGTCATGGGCGGCGCTTCCCGTCGAACGTGATGTTTCCAGCTAAGAATATTCTTTTTTTCTTCCCGACTTCGTTCCTTACAGGCAACGTACAGTCTAGTGACGGCATGCCAAGAAGTGCGGTATGCTTCAGCATATACGCCCATATCGGCACAAGCGCCCTTTCTCCTCTTGATATTGCACGTGGCACAATTGCCAAAGTTCCAAACGAATATGTTTTACACAATGTCAACAACGTGCATCGTTATTTATCTGTCCCCTGTTTGCATCCTGAGTGTCGTAGCAGGGTTATCAGTCATGACGCCATCTCTATATGTTCTCTTGCCTTACCGCTCACCTGCGAAACTGAGCGGGACTGCTGCCGTGTTATCACATTTATCCGATGGTACATGTGCCTTTATATTGTTACGTGTATTTCTCGTGCGGAGAACGTACGGGGAACACCCGAACATTACCCGTACATTATCCATACGTGAATTAGACGTACAGAGCTACAACACTGCGAAGCGATCAAGTGACAGAGATAATCCAAGTGGGTTCCTTTCTGACTAAATGCCACATTCTGGCGAATGCCAAAACCTTCCTTTCGTAACTTTTTTTCACCTTTTGGATTTTCATGAAATAAATTTGTCGACCTATTTATGAACGAAAATATCATCTGTGTGCATAGAATAATAGCAGGGCCAGGCTTACGCGTCGTCGTAGCCGTTTAAAACTGTTCGCTTTGTTTCCCACTTTTGCACCTAATTTGATGGCGTAAGCGACGCGGAATATGCAGGGTCCTTCCTATTTTACGGTGCATGATCTGCTGCAGTGCAGACTTATTTAGTCCGGCGTTCCCAGCGTCCCAGGCAGCTGTCGGCGAAGTCGTATACGTCACGCCGCCGACGCCCCGGATCAGCGAAATTTCTTTTTTCGCCTGCAAAGTTAGTGCGTTAAACATGGACTGCAGCAGCACGGCGATCAGCTGTTGCCGCAGCGCATGCGCACAAGTGCTCGATGTCCGATCGTTTCTTTCTTTCTCGCTTTTGCCGACCTTGTGCGCATGCGTAAGTTGCGCGAGAGACATTTTGGAACTTTTGCTTCTCGAAATCTGCCTTTACATAGAGTGTAGCGATTTCGGCGTGAAATAGTGCATCTTCTATTCCGGCACCGACCATTTCAAAGCGCGCTGAATGCCGCCAGTCGCGCGGGGTGCACCCTGAGGCTAGACTGTACAGTGTCAATTTTTCGCCGGCGTAGCGTAACTGCACAGTGCTTCGCGCGCGCCCGCATTACGCCGGACTATATCTGCACCTTTATGAATGCTTTCGCAGGTGGTACTGTACTTCCAAAAGGACCTATAGTGAGATAAAGAGAGGGAGAAAACTTTATTCAAAGTCCTTGCCTAAGTCAAGGAAAGCGGGAGGCCGGGAGACTAGCCCCGCCGGAGCCTCCCTTCCTCAGGCGGCAGCCAGACCTTGAGGATAGCTATAGGGGTTTGTTGGTACTGAATATCTTATTTTGTTGTGGCGCAAGCTGATCAAGGACAACAGAAAGGCACATGTCAAAGCGCTGTGTGCGTCAGATGTGCCTTTCTGTTGTCCTTGTTCAGCTTGCGCTATAACAAAACCAGACCTTGAGTCTTGGCGACGTCGTCCGCTAGTCGGACTGCGCAGATTTGATCCTCTGGGGATTCGCTGGGCAGCCTGCCCTCCCACTTCTCGAGTGCGGTGATTCTGAATGTAGGCTTGGTGCGGTGTTTGATGGTATGTGGGGCTGCGGCGCATCCCCAGATAAAGTGGTCGATATCAACGCGTGGGGCGTGGCATGTTTTGCAGCTCGATGTGAACGCATGGGGGTAGATGTGATGATAAAGAGACGGTGTAGAAAAGATGCGTGTCTGTAAGAGCCGCCACGTAGTCGATGAATGCTTGTTGAGAGACTTGTCGGGAGGGGGGTACTTGAGGCGGGCATTACGGTAATACGTGAGGATCTCGCCATAGGTGATCATACGCTCACCCACGTGGCTACGCCAGCAGGCTACGGCCTCGCGATCAGGTGTTTGCAGATGGTGAGGCCGTCCGAAAAAGTGCTGGCTCGAAGAGGAGTGACATGCCCGGTGGAGGCTGACTCGGGCAGCGTCGTGCGGGGCTTCGTTTCCGGTAAAACCTGCGTGGCTTGGGGCCTAGATCAGGTGGATCAGGTGCAACGACAGGGGAGGTGTCGGTGAGAATGCCGTGCGCTTGGGACGACATGAGTCTTCCGGTATTGTTACGGAGCGCAGTGATGATGCACAATGCAGTAGTTGATGCATAAGCGAGAACTATGGAAGCCTCTTCGCCTTCTTCAGAATGAATGCTGCGTGTGGAGCTGGTTATTGTCATATCCAGATTCGCGCCCGCGACCGCGGCAAGTGTCATGGCCGAAGGTGTCGGATAGTCAGTGGCGTCGACATAAGCCACGTGCGAAGTACCCACATACCTATTGCCGAGTTGCTGAGCCCTTGCGGTGCGACGTGCTACATTCTAGTCGGGGTGCATGTTCTTCTGGAGATGTGGACTCAGGAAAGTGTCGCCGATTTCCGGCGGTATGGGGAGCTTGACTCCAGCCTGCGTGAGGCTAGAGATGCTCAGCTTACTGAGGACTTGGCGTCCTCTCGCGGTGTGGGAGAGGCGTTCGTATTGAGGGGATGTGTCTTACGCTCCCCTCGCTACCTTTTTCCATGACGGCGGTTCGCTAGTACCTTTGACTAAGTACGCCACCAAAGCGGCGTATTTGTCAAAAATTATTCAACTGGATTTTCTTAAGTTTATCTTGAATGCAAATTGCACTCTTATTGTACTCTCACCATTTCAGCGTGCTGCTGCTGTCTGATATCTAGCCCCGGTAACGTCGCTTTCACTCACGAAACAAAAAAAAGTCGGAGTTTCGCCCGCAAGACAAAGCATCGGTTGCGATAGCAAATTAGTGCATAGCTATACAAGTAAGGATAGTGGTTTTATCGGCCGTATAAACTTCGAAACATTCGCTTACTAACTGAGTTAACAAGCATATGGCGTCAGCGCGCACGAACAAACATGAACACATCACACTCGATGGGCGCGGACACTCGCTGTCAAAACGCTGGTGTGAGCAACGCTGCAGCAGCAGCGAGCGAAGTGATCTTCGTGCGGTCTACCGCTTCAACGCAAGAGCGGCGTTGAAGTAGCCTTCTGCTTCTTCTTCCCCAGTAGCCTTCTGCTTCTTGTCATATGAAAAATTGAAAAGCACCAAAACCCGTCTGTACGATGACACAAAGAGAGAGATACCAGACGCACCAAACGCAAAGACCGATATTCCCATTGGCTACTGCGTGCTGGAAGCGTAAGTCCACGTTGCGAGTGTCTCGAGAAAGAGGGAAAACGTACGCGGGTACGGCGCGCTCAACGCGGTTGCGATATGTCACGCACTCTCCAGAATGTTACGAACTTAGCGCAGTTATGAACTTAGTTTTGGAGGTCGGTGTAGGCCGCACAGATAGTGCGCAACCACGTTGATGGCAAAGCGAGGGAATGAAGTTGAAGTTGAAGTTTATTCGTATGCAAAACATAGGTACATAAATTTAATATACAGACGAGGGTCCCAAAGCAATAATATTGAAACCGGGACCCTCGGTTAGTAACTATAACAGAACTGTAAAATTGTTGGCAGCATAACAGTGGATATCATAATAATATATTAGTTGCAAGAAAAGCAAATTATAACGAACGATAAAAAAAGGAAAACCCAACAAACAGGATCTAATCGATGTAGCGTAGCACAAATAACAACGGAAGTGAAAAAAATTATACAATTGTTAAAGGGAAAGAGCAAAAGAAAGAAAAAAAGAACGAACAAAGATAGAAAAAAAATGTGGCGCAATGTGAACACTGAAAAAAAAAATACGGGTGATACTTATTAGTTAGGTGACTATGAAAATACAAATATTTATTAGGAAACATTATCAGAGGTTAGCAGAAAATCTTTTAGCGAAGCTTTGAAACGCTGAAATGTAGGTAGTACGTTAAGCGAAGCAGAAAAACGATTGCAAAGTGTAATGGTAGCGAATGTAGATGCTTTGTTACCATAGTTAGTGCGAACTGATGGTAACAAAAAATTATAATTAGAAGCGAACCTAGTGGGGTTTGTGTTTCTAAAGGAGCTGCTTTTAATATATTGAAATGTCAGCTGGGAATCAAGCAATTTATAAAACATTATTGGTAAATTGTAGTTGAATAATCTTTTTATACGTAAAATTTTCTACTGCTCAAGCAGGCCGATAGCATTAGAGCGCGGTGAACTGTGGGTGATGATACGGATTGCTCGATTTTGTATATGCTGAACTGAAGACAAATAACATAGATATGTATTACCCCAAACGATTAACCCGTAGTTAATGTGTGAATTAATGAACGCAAAGTAGAGTGAAAGCAAAGCACAAGGAGAAAAATAGGGTCGTGCCTTGATAAGCGGATGGATACCAAAAGCGCACTTCAGCTTGACATGATTCATGTGCAGATGAAACTTCAGATGGCTGTCTAGGATAAAACCTAGAAACGAAACGAAGTCTCTAATGGGAATAGAATGATTGCCTAAGGTTAACGAAGGAGGAATAATTAGGGACTTTTGGTGGGAATGGAATACAAAAATTTCGGTTTAGATGGATTAATGACTAGATCGTTGTCATTGCACCATTTCCGTAGGTGGTCAAGAGTCTTATTTAGTTTGATTAGTAGAGAAGAGATACACTTATCAGCTATAGATATAGTTGTATCGCCAGCATACAGAACTTAATGACTTAAGTCTGTTGCGTCTGGCATATCATTAATGTAAACGGAAAAAAGCAAAGGCCCCAGTATTGAGCCCTGTGGTACCCCTTGGTTAAGTTTTTTAGAACTGGAAAAAGTTTCACATGCATAAACAATAAATTCCCTATCAGACAAATAACTTTTTAAGAATGCTAGGGCAGGGCCAGTTATTCGATATGCTTCGTTTACGAAATAAAATCATGCGATTAATAGTATCAAATGCCTTAGTAAGGTATAAGAAAACTTAACCAACGAATTTAATCAGTTAAGCAAAGTACAGCTAAGTTGGTGGAGCTTCCGGACGGAAAACCGAACTGGCCGGATTTAATTATATGGAATTTTCCCAAATACTTGCTTAATCTGATCAAAGATAATTTTTCATTTATTTTACTTAGGGAAGAAAGAATCGAAATTGGACGGTAATTTGAAATCAATTGTTTATTACCTTTTTTAAAAACTGCAATAACCTTTGCACGCTTTAGCAATGGCGGAAATTCACCACATTTAAAGATCAGGTTAATTACTACGCTCAGGGGTTCGCATATGGCATCAGCGACTAGCTTTAGGTGGCGCACTGCAATACCATCTAATCCTGGACTTGTGTTACGAAGATTACGCGTAATAGAAAGCACTTCATGCGGCGTGACAGGATGAAGGAAAAATGAATGGCTCAGGCGTTCTATTTTAGGCTGAAAGGTTGTTTGCTTGCTTCTCTGAGGTAATGCGAAATGATCAGAAAAAGCGTTTGCTATCAGAGCATGCTGAGAAAAAGTAAGATTGTCGCGTACACTTTTAGAGATAAACTTAGACAGCTCATTGCTGAAAAAGTCATTCAGCAACTGCCATTGCTTTTTAGGGTTGTTTTTATTCTGCAAGAACGTTGTTTCATAGTAAAGCCTTTTGGCTTCTATGAGAGTCTGTTAAAAACGCTGCAGTATGTTTTTCACCGATTTCTCAGAGAACGTACAGTTAAATGGTTGTCGTTTAGTCTTCTTATACAAATTATATTTTTTTCGCAAGCTCTTCAGCAGACCATCTGTCATCCAAGGATTATTGGGGCGTTTAAATCGATTTTTACATCGCACAGTTCGAGAGCAAATACTGACAGCTTTAGTGAATAAATTTCAGACGAAGTTAAGAGCTTCTATAAGGTCTTCAATGAAATTCAGATCTGACCAGTCAGTGGAGCTAATGGTAGAAATTAATTTATCTGTGTCGAGTACTATAGTGAAGTAAGAAGTGACACTGTTGGCCAAACGTGTTTCGAAGATTGCAAAAATCGGAAAGTGATCAGTCAGGTCAGTGTTAACAACGCCCGCCAAAATGAGTACGTCTAGGTTTGTTAAAACATGATCAATTAGTGAATGAGAACCCTCACCAACGCATCTTGTAGGCGATATAATGAGGGATTCAAGGCCGTAGCCACTGAAGCAGTCAGTGTAGGCTGTATGCAAGCTAGAATTAACATCCCGTAGGTTGATGTTTACATCTCCCACCAATAATTACACTCTTATTCTCCGACAGCAGTTTGTTAAGTACGTTATCAAGAGCATAGATGAAATCCGAAAAGCTAGAACCTGGTAACCTATAAACACAACCGAGAACAAACCTTTTAGTGCTGCATGCCTCGATGGGCTCGTTAGTTTCCACCCATACCGTTTCGCAGCAATCGACGTAAAAGTTTAAATCATTTCGGCGAGTGTAACTGATGCGCGGAGAAACAAATATGGCAGCCCTACCATGCCTACTGTTTAAACGGTGACAGTATTCAGGACTGTAAGAATGGAACCCATACATGCTACTATCATCGCTACAAAGCCACGTTTCGTAAACACAAAAGAGAAATCATGATCAAGAGAAGATAAAAAATTATTTATCCCCTCGTGCCTCTTTCGTAGACTGCGTGCGTTCAAATGAATCAGTGAAGGATTAGTGTGACAAAGTAAAGAACGAATTTCACAAGAATACGTAAGGGACATAGCGATGAAAAATTACCCGGCACGTGTAATCAGCACAATAGGCGCTCTTAGGTGAATATGCGCAGATCCGACTCGGCTGAAATTCCGAACACCCTGCTATCACTAGCTTTCCGAGCTTTGATCTGGCTGTTTTCAGTCCAGAGGTACTGCCACTTATTTGCCGTCTTCAGGGCAAGTGCTTTGGTAAACAGCATTTTATTATTGATCGTCAAATGGTCGTTCAGGTAAACAGCCGTGTCCTTTGTGCCAGAAAACCCAAGGTGGCTCACACGGAGCCGAACCTTGCGGGCTCTCTTTACAAATTAATTTTTCTTGTCTCTTGAAACAAAGCGAGCAATTAAATGTTGATCGGATGATTTGGACGGAACACGATGAATTGTCTCAATGTAAGTTTCAGATACTTGACACTCGATGACATCGCCCATACGCTTCCGAATGGCTCGGCAGTCCTTCCCCTTTGTCAGAGGAATTCCTTTAACTTCAATGTTGTTTAGCCTAGAATATTGCTCCAAATCAGCCACCCGTTTCCCAAGAATTTCATTTTAGGCCAATAAGGCCTTGTTCGAAGTCATCAATTCATCCTGCCTGGCTCTGAACTCATCGAACAGGATGCTCATAAAGTCAATGCTTTCGCGAAGCGAGGGATCTTCAGACCGACCAAAGTCGTTCAGTTTCAGTTTGACCTTAGAGCCCATTTCTAACATAAGGGATTCCATCCTATTGTTGAAATGTTGTTCCAGCTGTTCAATTTTTTTGGCAAGTTCTTGACACGGTAGGCATGGCGTAACAAACTTGTGGACAAGCAAAACAAAATTCAAGAAAATAAAAGCGACCAGAAAATGGTAGCAGTTGCGGCTAAATAAATTTGAAGCAGCTAAAACAAAGATGCAAACAACCAACCTGAATGTACAAGCGCAGAGTTTAGGCGTTGTACGTTTGCCGCAACTGTCACTGCCAAAACACACGAAAAGCAAAAAGTAAGTTCTGCATGCTGGCGGAAAAACAAAAATAAAAGTTTTACGCTTCTGTAGCTCTTTATACGAACATTCTCACAAGTACCTACTTAATCAACGGCAATTATCAATTTTTGAACAAACTGATCACATGTTCGCATGGATAGTGTAAAATGAACCACCTAAATGATAAATGAAAATAAAGCCCAAAAGTACACGAATAATTAGGGCGTTACTTCCAACATCTCAGCGACATCCTTGAACTCTCACTAAAAGACACCCGTATATTCATGTTATCGGTATCTTGAAATGTCTCTGACCGAAATAAAAATAAAGAATACGAGAAAAACACGTTTTGATGGTCTGTGAAACTATGTTCTTTTCCCGAGCTTCCCTAATTGCAGTGAATGAAGAGGAAAACCTTTTTTACAGAAATTAATGCATCTTTGTGACTCTAGCATCCCGACTATAGACGCTGCCACTAAAGGAAAACTGTGCCATTTCGTGATAGAATATGCGCTCACCGCCAACTCACAACATAAGACAAATCTTTAAGACGGAAAAGATGCGTATTCTTAAGAGCATTCTGAAAATAAGCTAAGAAAAAAAAAAGCTGACACAGCATAAACAGCCTCGTGTCTACGCTGTCACTAAAAAAAAAAAAAAAACTAGAAGACTGGACGGCGTTAAACGAGATATTCTAGAAAAGTCAGCGGATACATTACTACTAGCGTGTGGAATTCGCCTTTATTATATCACTTTTTTTTCTTCAATTCCGAAGCCTGAACGGTGAAGCAAGTGAGACAGACAATAAGCAAGAAAGGCGTCAACAAATACATTGAGCCGCACAGTTGAGCACAAATGTCAGCGACCTTGAAGCACGAAGTTCAGTCGAACGCGTGAGGGGAAAACTTTCCAGTTCATCGCCGGTAAGCTGGCGGGCATGTGGGTGTTTCGTGATTACTTCTTTGGTGACCACTGCCGTTCCTTCAGGCGCCCCATGAACAAATAGGATTTACATCATTAATAGCCAGCGACGTTAGTGCTCACAATTTTTTCTCAAACACCATTCTGGCGAAAAAGAAAGGTGGGCCCAATTATTTTCTTCCCTGAAAATCCTTGTTTTCCAAGGATGCCACTGGCGTCGCTTCGCACGCGCCTATCAACACGGATGTTCGATCGTCCTGCTGCCCACAGTGCTAAAAAAAAATCGCACGTCGACTGCCCATTAATTTTGCAGTGACATTTCTGTGCAGGGGAGTAGCTGTCGCCTAGTTCCAAGCCGACTTTCGGAAAAAGAAATTGCACAATTATTGTGGCAGTGCAAGTCGGTGATCATTACTACAGGCAGTGACAACAATACCAAAGGCAGCGCAGTGCCGAAGGCAATGAGAGCGCTTAGATGCTTCAAGTGATTTGAGTAGGAAAGAAGTCAAAAAGCTAACTTCAGTATAAGTTAAAAGAGCCGCTGTCGTAATGTGTCTTCGTGCACTAAGACGTTGATCCTTATTTTTCCAGGGGCTCTTGCTGCGTTGAATTAGTGAGAAGCCAAAGTAATATATTGCCACGTAATCCACAAGAGCTTAGACGCGCGTAGTGAAGTTTTGAATTACAATAGCATCACTAAAGATTTTCTTTTCTCGTTGTCGCTTGGAGACAAGTACAACCTATTGCTCATTTTTGTCAGGTAAGCTACAAAAGTTTTTGCACTGCGTAAAATAACTTCTGCGACCGTATAAAATTTGATTTCGACAGGAGCGGTGCATTAAAACCTTCCTATTTATTTGTTTGTCCCAGCGAACTTCCATAAATCTAGTTGTATCGCGTTTATTCTAAGGCGAAAGCCTTAAACGTTTTGCAAGGACAAGGCTACATCCAAATTTATTTTCATAGATGCAGCATCTTTCTTGGAATGATTAAAACGTAATAGTTACGTAGTTTTGTTGCTTTGTTGCAATGCGCAATAACTAAAGGCGTCAATGAACAATTTTACAACGCGACCTGAAATAGCTTGCCCCCTTCCGCCTACTCGACTCGATTCCCAAGTTTCCCGTACGTATACCTCGTTTCCTGGGACACTTTGCTACGGGTGTTTGCATCTGCCTATACTCGCATATATGGAGAGAAGTTTCTTCGCCGCAAACTGGGCGCTTACATCTCACTCGAAAAGACATATCCGGTCAACTATAAGGTCGAATTGTGCCAGATCACCGTCGGCGCAGTTCAGAGGTTGTTCATGTCTCGTGCCTGAAGCTCTTTACACATCGCTGAACTAGTTTTCTGTTTATGGACCGGCTTACTAGGAAGCTTTAGTGAAGGCACCACTCATGTTATTCATCCTTTTCAACGTATATAATCATCATGATCATAGAGCTCATCTGCCACAAACTATGCCTGGTGGCCGCCGAAAGAAAGCTTTGGTTCGGCCTTAGCCTAACAGTAGTTATGGCATCCCGAGCAACAATCGTTTCAAATTGGACATGCAGCCTGTACAGCTCACTAAGGGGGCGCTGCCTTTTATTACCAGTATTAAAAAGACGCTTTCTTTGCCTAATTTCCCTGGTTTCGCGACGCTGCCTGGCTGCTGCATAGATCGCTATTTCCCCTGATATAGCTGTGGATATAGATACAATGGTTATATGAAAGTACCCGCGAAGTTGCTTATATAATCCTTGTAGACTGATCAAGTATGGCCACCTTTGTTCTGCGTCACCAAAACAAATTCCTACTTAAAACCTGAGCCTATGATATCGGCTCACAGCCATCTCTAAATAACGCCGATATGTTAACGGATTACCGAGTTATATCTAAAAGGGCCCTGAAAAACTTCTTAAGGAAGTCGAGGAATGCATTTGAATTAAAGAAAATACTTTGCAGCAATATTTACTTCCATGCGTTCAGCGGAAGCAGAGTTATTCGCAAATAAAGATCACCTTTGATCCCTTTCGAGGCGCTCGCACTCCTTCTTTAATGCCTTGCACTGCCAAGGCAACTGCACTGTGGGGCGTGACCACAACGTTCCACACACATAACGTCACCGTGGCCCGCAGTTCAAATTTAATTATGGGTGGTCACACAAACGCCACTAACTCCGGTTTTGGGGCATACAACACGCCAAACTCTAAGGCTATCCATCAACTCACGGTTGAGTTCATGGTGTCTCGTCCGTTTGTTGTGCTACAGTGTACTAAATAGCTACGTGCGGCTATTTTTTTACACCTAGTGGCACCCACAGAGACCACTCAGACCACGCGGTTGTCCACAGAGAGACGCAGCGGGCTCAGCGAGCGGGCTCGTTGCGGCACCCCGCGGCAGCCGCGGTATCTGCGCTGCGTAGCAAACGCAGCTACATGCAACCCCAGAGCGTTTGCTCAGCATTTGGTATGTGCACGGCAGGGCTGGATTGCCCGCTTGTTTATGTGCCTGGCCGTGTTACGTGATGCGGAGCGGCTTTGTGCTGTCCTGCACCAGCCTGACCGACGGAAAGTAGCCACATCCGAATTGGGCATTTTGAAGCGCTGTCAATGGCACAATGCGAAGCGATTTCTCCCAAGGGGTCTAGCCGGGAGTGGCCAAGAATAAGGGTGCGCTGGCAAGCGTACGTGTCGCCTGACCTTAAGTTTCCCGAGGTTCAAGGATATGAAGGGGAAAAATAGACATCTACCTGTCTTGTAGATACGTAGCTGCAAAAGAAACCCGTGCGGGTTTCTCAAAGCTTAGCTGCTGAAAAAAAAATTTTCTTGGTCCGAGATTGGAACCCGGGAACAATACATTTTCGGGGTTGGTCCCGAGGCGTTGGTACCGGGTTTGAGTCCCAGACCAGGACAAATTTTTCTTCGGCTGCGAAGCTTTCTTTCTGGGAAACTCGTATGGATTTAATACGGGTTTCCCTTCTAGCTTCGTGCTACAATACGGGCGGATGTCAATTTTTCCCTTTCATGAACTTACCTCCACCTTGCAGGCTTCGGTAGAACTCCTTGGTCGTATTCGGTACGTAGGTAGTTGAGTGTTGAAAATAATCAAAATTGGGGAGACCCGACGGCTACTGCGCAAAAAAGAAAAACAGTGTGCCCTAAGGTTGCAGCACAGTGTGTGTATACCCGTACATGGCCAGTCCTCTGGAATGGGCTTGACCCACTAATAGTCCTACATAAAACTCATCACACCAAACCAAACCAAACCAGTTCAGCCAGTATATAGCATCCAAAAGGCATCACCAATCACCGAAGCACCCGCCGTGGTTGCTCAGTGACTATGGTGTTGGGCTGCTGAGCACGAGGTCGCGGGATCGAATCCCGGCCACGGCGGCCGCATTTCGATGGGGGCGAAATGCGAAAACACCCGTGTGCTTAGATTTAGGTGCACGTTAAAGAACCCCAGGTGGTCGAAATTTCCGGAGTCCTCCACTACGGCGTGCCTCATAATCAGAAAGTGGTTTTGGCACGTAAAACCCCAAATATTATTATAATCACCGAAGCTTCTTTTTGCATAGTTCGAACATGTAAGTTGGACCTGCATTATTTATTTATTTATTTATTTATTTATTTATTTATTCGACATGTTCATACAAAGTTAAGTTGCCCACAACGCCGAGCAGTACGCGATACTAAATTTGGGGTAGTAACTTGCATATAAAGAAACAAGAAGACACAAAAACTAGAAATATATTACATTCCACATATCCTTATGTAATACCATAGAAAACACTCTTCCTGTGTTCGCAAACATTTCACCAAAATTTGATGGTTAGTCACATTAACCAAACAAAGAAAAGGAGAAAAAAGAAAATGGTCAACCAAGTGTCGACGCTAAAGAAGACAAGGTTGACGTACATGCTGGTTCAAATGATTAATGAACAAATGTTGATTATCTCTCTCTATTTTGCCTCCTTCTCTCTTTTCATGTACACTATTCACTCATTTCAATCATGTTCTTATTCCATGTGACGCGTAATAGCGTGAACATTTTGACTTTTTTTTTTACCAAGACGTGGGCCGCTCCCGGAGGTTGTGCGGTATATGGTGCAATGTGGTTAATTTTTTATTGTAGTGGCGCTAAATACACCCGCACCATTCATTTTACCTAGTCTGCTACTAATTCTCGCTTCTTGTAGGTGCCGGTGGAGCCGCCTTGCAGGCACCATTGCCTCGCGCGAGGCCTGCCTATTCCAAGCGAACTCGCTCGTTTCCGAAGTTTAACGGACGGAGGCTTTGCCTCGCTATGTCTATATCTACGGTGGTGCACACTTGGCGCTAATCACGTCCGTGCCGGTAACTTTACCTTCTTTACGACCAATTCTCACTTCTTGTGGTCACCACCAAAGCTGCCTTAGAAATACCATTAGTTACCGCTGTCCCTGCTTTGTCCAAGCGAACTCGTTCCGTTTCCCAAAAGTGTATCGCACGCCGTCTTTGCCTTAACATGCCTCGAAGTGTGTTGTTTTTGACCACACATTTTTTTATCGCCTGTGGCATATAGTGTAATTCTAGTGATTGAGGTGGATTTTTGACTATATAGGGGGGGGGGGGCGCTAATTACGTTCATACCGTTACGTTAAACGACTATGCGACTAATTCTCGCTTCTTGTCTCGTTGAGATTCTACATTTTGGTACCTCTTGCGACTCACTATGGTACACTGGAGGCGTGAAAGGGCCGCTTCTTTGCGGAAGTGGTTACAATATACCAGGATCCTTGATACGCCAAACCCGCGTGAAGTCAGCTAAAACCTTGTCCTCAAAATTGAGGTGTACTAGAGTTGTCGCTTTAGTAGATATTTCGCTAGATTAAACAAACTTTGGGCATCTGAAATTTGGCGTTAGAGGTTTGCAAATATATAATTATATGTTCTTGAGCTCTTTCCCAAGAAAAAAATGCCTGCACCGTTTTCTATCTCTCGCTACCTTTATTTACACGTTGCAATTAAATAATAAAGTAAATTGTGCGGTTTACTGTCCCAATACTGTACAGTGCGTCAGAAGTGGCGCCGTAGTAGAGGGTTCCGGACTAACTTTGACCGCCTTGCGAATCTTAATTTGGTCCTAAATTTGAGCAAGCGACCGTTTCTGCATTTCGCCCAACCATCCTAAAGCTGCCGCTGGGGCCGCGAACCGAACCCGTGACGTCGTTCCCAGCAGCAAAAGGCCAAAGCCACTTTGTCACCGCAATGGACACAAATGAATATACGTCCAAGAAACTCTTTTTTCCCTTAGACATTATTTCGTATGACATTCTTTCTTTTTTTTTTTTTGCGACACTCCAGACGCGTTTCTGCCGTCTCCGTCGCCGTGAGGTTCCGTATAAAGTCCAAGGACGATAAAATCGTCACCGCGCGCCGTATGCTGTATGGTCGAGTGAAAGCGTGCGAGGGTGAGCTGGCGTTGGCGGCTCAACTTTGGCGCACGCAAGGAAAGGAAGCGGAGAGGAAGCGCGCCGTCTTCCGTGGCGCCCAAGGCTCGGGGGGGAGGGTAGGGAAGGGGGCTCGCTCTACCTCGGGCGGCCCGGCGGCCGCTGTATCTAGCCCTTTGAGGGTCGAATTATTTCGAAGAAAACTTTCCCAGGTGGTGAAATTACTTTATTGCGGATCTTGAATGTACAATATGTATAAAGTCGGGAATAAATCGTAAAAAAAAATTAGGAACAGTATTTTGGTGTCGGCATCACTCAGAACTGCAAAATGTTCAATAGTATTTCAGAGTGTGGTACTCCTTGAAACACGAGTCTCCGCACAGCCGCAGAGAGCGAGAATACCTAACGAGCGGCGGTGATAAACGAGCTAAGAGCAGTGCCAATCAAGATAGAAATCAACTTCCGCCGCGCCTGCGATAGCGTGCCGACAAAGATGAATATCATGTTTCGCGCGCCTCCGTTGCGGCGGAACCGAAACCGCGAAGGCGCGTTGCCGCTGAGAGCGAGAATACCTCGCGAGCGGCGGTTATAAACACGCTAAGAGCAGCGCCAATCAAGATAGAAATCAACTTCCACCGTATCTGCAAGAGAGTGCCGACAAAGAGAAAATGACGTTTCGCGCGCCTCCGTTGCGGTCACGCAGCGAAACCGAAACCGCAAAAGGGGTGTTGCCGCAGTCTGCTCGACGCGCTGAAGCTAGAAGTCAGTTCTGTTTATCTCCCCAGGAAGGTAGCACAAATTTCAAACGCTTCTTGCAAGTCCTAAGAGAGAGGTGGCAGCACCTCCCAGTGAGCATGCATCGTCATTATGGCGCGAAATTTCAAACGGAGGGTCGAAACCGTACCCGTACGGCAAAGACCTTGCGGGACAGAAAACCGCTTCCGTACATGTACGGCTAACCGCCAAAGGGCTAGAAAGCCAGCTGCGCCGGGGGCCGAGCCGGCCCGTGCGCTGTGCTTTCGCGGCTTAGTTCGCATTGGATCCGAGACGCAGCACGAAGGTCCATTGGCTCGCTGCTGCTCCCGCGCTACTTCACCCCAACCTTTTGACAGCGAGTTTCCGCGATCATCGAGTGAGATGTGCTCATGTTTGCCTGTGCGCGCGTGACACCATGCTTGTTAATTTAGTTAGTATGCCTATGTTTACAAGTTTATACGGCCGATAAAACTACTATCCTTGCTTCGTATAGCTGCCCACTAATTTGCAGTCGCAATGGATGTTTCACCAGTCCGCTGGGACTTATTTTTTCAGAAGGCACTCAATCAGCAGTTGCTTTCGATAAAATATGCCGCACCAATAAGTTTTATACGCCTATGATGCGGCTTGCGAACTCATGTTATCGATTTACGATATTTTACCATTCTTGTCAACAATTTCATTTCAAGATATCAGCAGAGTGAGAAGTGTACTCGGTGATTTGTAACACACTTAGTTTTAGTAGAACGTTCGCAAGAAAAAAATGACAGCACTGGCTGTTACCATAACAATCCAGAAGCAACGTCCTTCGCAAGGTTTACCAAAAGCAAACAGTCGTCAATCATTATCGAAAACAGCGACGAACTGTTTTCATACATCTTCCGCAAACAATAGCCGCAACACCTCTGCTTTCCCACCGCTGCAACAAATACTAGTAGAAAAATAACGAATCCATCCCCTAGCACAATATTCTGGCTTAGAAGGACGCAGCGGTGTTTCCTGAACAGGAGCCCAGCGGAAGCCGTGACTGCTGGCCAACGCTGCGCTATGCCCGCACTGAGATCATGGGCGAAATGCAGTGCATATGATTACCGCATTATTCTTTCGCCACGGTTTGCGCCTGAAGCTCACGGAACACGCTCCTGCTTTTATCCGAGACAAACGACTCGTTGTGGATTACAGCCCGAATCGTTTTGAATATGTGCAAGGGTCGTCCACGCGTGGTGTCTGCACGTGTGTGTGTGTGTGTGTGTGTGTGTGTGTGTGTGTGTGTGTGTGTGTGTGTGTGTGTGTGTGTGTGTGTGTGTGTGTGTGTGTGTGTGTGTGTGTGTGTGTGTGTGTGCGGACGCGCGCGCGCCAGCAAATAGCTTGACAGCAATGGCCAAATTGCAAGATGTGACTGCTGTGGCGCCATGCAATCGAATGAGCAGAGCTAGCTTGCATGCAGAGCCCTACAGACACGACCGAATCCATTCCCAAAAAGGTCAATCGGTCCTACTACGGTCCCTTGACTTTAAAGCGGATATTGGGTCTCTTCGCCTGTCATATCAGCTCTGAGATTCACGTTTTGGTATCTTCATACTAGTTCTGTATTAAAAATGTGCCACCATCTCCAAAAACATTTATACTCGCGACAACATCGCACTTTCAACGTGATTTTTAGAGCGCAGCTCTTCGGCGCCGGTTCCTGCGTTGAGCCTCGGCGTCCTCGGCGTAACCTCCCTTTCAAAAATTTTTATAGAAAGGCTATAGACAGTCTGTGGAGGTCTATAGACTGCCTATAGACTTTCTATAAAAAAATTTGCAAGGGCTTGCAAACGAGCCCAGCGAAGGATGAAAGAGCGAACGCGGAGCGCAGCGGGGAGTGTAAGACGGCGATAGGGAAGAGAGCGCATGGATGAAAATGGAGAAAGAGGGCGCAGCTGATTCCCATGAGGCGGAAAACGGAGGAAAAGGGTATGGCGAAAGCGGGACAGGAAAAGCGTAGTGCCGCGTAAGACGCGTTCTGAGGCGACAATCGTTACGAGATGGCGCCTGAGTAGCGCGCGTCGTCTGTTGACCAATGACGCCATCGATAAGGCGTGCGGCGACCGCGTCCACCGATGCCACATATGGAGACAAAGTGCTGCATGAGGGGACGTCTGTCTGCGGCGGCTGCTGTGACTCACGCCTACACGTCACCTACGCGCTGCTTCTCGAGATCTCCTGATTGACGAGGCAGTCGCGCCACACTTCGCTCCGCTTGCCACGTGCCCCACGAGACAGATAGTCCGCGCCAGCCAATATATCGCCAAATGAAAACACGTATAGAGCTGCGCTCAAATTTCGCAATAGGGAGCATTGTAATCGTCGGTGGATTTCTTTTTGTTATTCTTCAGAATTCCTCCTCAGATATATTTTTTCCGTGTCGGCAGAACACCAGCCAATGGCTCCACTTGATAATAAGCGTTACCTCATTCTTTCGATCGTATGTCCACGGCTGATTCGAACTAATTTGAAGAGAGATGCAGCGGCGCAAATACTTTAATTCAGAAGCACATATATTTTCGCAGCGTATATAGGAGAAAAATGAAATGACGCAGCCGGGGCAACTTCAGCCTCCGGGCCAGAGTTCCAGAGCAGAAACTCGCAAATTGTGTGGGGTATTCGGCATCCTGCCCATCATGGAGTAATCACTCCGCCTTGCTACACACACCAAGAAAAGTTAGCTAATTCATTCTGTCGTGCGTTGTCTTTTAGACATCACCAACTTTGTTTCTTTTTTTACTTTCCAAAAGTATTTTACTTAGTTCGCTGATTTCTATGCATCGCAGCCTGCCAACTCTTAATCGATTTCAGGCACTGTGATTCGTAATTAGTGGAAATAAACATAGAAGCGAGGAGTCGCGCACAGAGTAAATAGTAAAGACATGAAAACGTAAGAATGCTCTCTCAGAATTGAATGCTACAGCTAAGTGACCGCTGTGACCGCGGAGAGTTCCCGAGCACCGGGCTCATAAAATCAAGAAACAAAAAATACAATTGTTGGAGGGGGTTAGGATATGCCTGAATAGTAAAATGGAGGAGAAGTGACAACAACATAGTGTCGACAGCCCTCATATGACAGCTAAACACGCGTTGTTTAACGCTCTGCTTGCCAACCATAACCTGCCTACTGGCTTAGACTGGGTCTTGTTGCTAGCATGCGGGAGCGTGAACTGCGGGCCAGAAAATCGAAGAGACTCGATAGCTAACGAGAACAGCGCACACACAGAGGGAACAGAGCAAACGAAAGGAAAGCCATACGTAAACACGACTGAGAAACAGAACCATTGAAGGTTTTATCTCCGACGGAGGTGGCGTCCTCCCTGAACAGCCATAATTAAATTGTTTTTCGTTGATGAAGAAAAAGAAGACCCGACGAGGCCTGCATTTCATTAACCTTTAGCGGAGTCTCGACGTTCTCCTTCGAGGAAATCTTCGCCTGGAGAAGACCGCCGAGAATGGAGTCTTTCGCGGCCTTGCTCCGTCATTCTAGAACTTGTTTGCTCGGGCGTGCAGCGCCCAAGTGACGTTAACACGAGAAACTATGTGGGCCGGTTGGCGCCTTCAGCTGCGCGAAGGCTATTCGGTGAACGGCATCCGCTGAGCTGACCACCCGAACAATTTTGTCACAGTCGGTGCACCACGATGCATGGTTGCGGGTCCTTTTTCAAGCAAGGTGCAACGTTTAAGGTCAACTATGTTATACGCTGGCCTGTATTGTTTACATATATGAGCATATACTTTATCCGACGTTCTGTTATTGTGTACATTTTTGCATTATGGGAAGATGACCCTTTATTTCTGTTAGGAGATATTTATTACGAGATTTTTGCTAAACACATGTAGCTGCGTGAAGGCGTGCATTGACACACTGCGAATAGTCGTCGATTTCGCCCTATAAATGCTGCACGAAGTAGCACGCTGTACAATGCGTGGAAACTGCAACGGCATCGACAAAGTCCGGACTTGCTTGGAAATTTTCGAAGCTCCGCTGTTGATTCCGATTAGTGCTGTGGGAGCAGGCTATTACGAATGAGTTGACCTCTCAGCTGGAGAGTGGTGGTCGCTGCGTCTATGGACGCCCTAGCGAGGCCTTCGGAGGCACTGTGAGCGCTGCTCGCGTGACGTCACGGCAGGTACCCACATTTCTCGTCAGCTTCATTCCGGTCGTTTGCGTCTTTTCATGCTTTCACTCTTGTTCTCCGTGCTGGAACACTCATCATGGTCCTTTCAAATCGTTTGAGAGCGTCAAATCTTACGCCATGAACTCATTTCTAGACAACAATTTGTTTTTCAAAGGCAACATCTCTGCACTGCAGGCCGACGTTGCTTGGTCCAGCACAGTGCGAAATTGTTATATTTGGTCACACACCTTGCCGTGGCAGTTAGAATTGATAATAATGGCAGAACTGTCGAAATATCTGGTCCATCATTTGAATTATAGATCCTGGTAGTCTAATATGTTGGGTCACAAAATGTATTTTAAAAAAAATTATGCACCAACTCCACTGCAGTTGTCCAAGTATGCGTAAGCATTGTGTCTCTTATTCATCTCCACGCATACGAAGCATATGCTGTTTACCGCGATTGACGAATTAGTAGATGGTTCGTTAAATTATGCTTTATTGGCCTTGTAATCTCTTTTGTCTCTTGATCCGACCAGTATAAACCCTTATCGGTCGTTATACGCCTCAAAGGACTCCATCCAACCCTTATCGACTCTTATGAGGCCTTATCGGTCGTTATCAATCTTATATGACTCTGCCCCGCCATTACCAACCTTTAACGGTTGTTATCAACTTTATCGAACACGATGCAAGTCTTATCAATCCTTACCAACCTTTATGGGTCTTCAACCTTATTAGTGCCGATTCGACCCTTATCAACTTTTATCGGTCCTTATGAACCTTATCAGAATTGCTCCGACCATTACAAGCCCTTATCGGTATTTAGCACCTTATAAATCCGCGTCGAATCATCATCAACCGCTATAAGACCCATATAACTGCTCATCACTCCTTGTCAACCTTATCAACTCATGGACTGCTTATCTGCTTGTGTTACGCGACAACGCAGTGGGCACTAATTATGGCAGACATTTCACTTTGCATCATGGAATACATTACCATTGGGTGGCTTTGGTCCAGGGCATTTTATCTCGTTTTATGTGCGTTATAGGCGTGCTCTGTTTGACTCGATCGCACAGATCTGTGGGTACTTAAGCAGGAAGTTCTTCGAAAATAAAACCAGTTGTTAGAAAGCGCTCGTCCTTGTGTTGCTCCTCTTCTTTGTCCCTGTTTGCGCACAAAAAGCTTTTAAATAATGAACATTACCATTTGTCATAAAACTCCAGAAAGCCCGCCGATTTTGCCATGAACTCAAAAATTCCTTATATGATATGTATGTGACACAGTGTACTGTATGACCCGATTTTCGTTTTAGACCTGCCGTTCTATTTACTTCAACATGTTACTTAAGTTTTCTTTGTTTATTTCTTTTCTTTCCTCCTCTTCTATGTTAGGTTTATCTAGTTTCACAATATTTCTTACTGCCGATAGATAGTTGTCTATTAATATGTTCGTTTACTTATACCTGTATTCCAATATTTATCATTTCTGTAATTGTACCGATTCAGCTGCTGTTTATTGCCAATGTAACTGTTATATTAATCATGAACAGGAGGTCCCAATTCAGCTTTTACTATGGGACCTCCTTCTGTATACCTCTATCTGTAAAGTATCTTTATCAAATAATACAAATTGATTGATTGAACGCGGAACAACAGATTCCTATGGTTCAGACCAGGACCCAGGTGGAGGCCCGGGGGACCTGGCCCCTCCCTCCCCCCTCCAAAATTAAGTGGCACACCTCCTCCCCCCCCTTTCCACGCCACCATTCGTCACGTACATTCCTAAAGCGCCGCCAAATCAATCTTGAGACTCGACAGCTATTCGGTGGTTAACATTTTTCTGCCTTTTTCTCTCCTTTTGGATGGCGGTAGTTATCGGCATCTCCCGGAGTGTGAGGGCAAATTTTCTCGTGGCTTCGGTGCCCGCGCGATTAACTCGATATGCGTTCAGTTGTCACCATCTATTGGAACGGTCACGTGTATCGCTGTTGCTTCGTTAGTTCAACCTTCTTTGTTTAAACTCAGCTAGGGACCAGGAAATGGATTCAGTTCGTAGTGAGCTGGTCTGTATGCTCGTGGAACGAGTTGCGGCCGGAGAAAACACCAGTTGCATCTAACGTTTTCTTTTCGCTTCATTATTTCCTCGAGTGACGGCTCCTCGCTATGCCGGCAGATCTTCGGAAACATATACCTGTGATATGGGTTAGATAAGGTGCAAAATAAAATCATGCGAAACAGCGTCCATCATGAAACCCTGCAATAGCCGTTAAACACATAACCAATGTGAATGTCACCCGTTACCTAGTCTCGTTTTTCTGTAATTGTACAGCACTTTTCGTGCAAAATTGGCAAGTTAAAACAAAAGTCTCAAGGAGTTCAGAAATTAAGCGATCTATTATGGGAGAGAGCCGATGCAACAGCCAAACAGGAAGGAAAAGCGAAAATTAGAAATTTAACCGTTGTTTGTTAAAATATTTATGGGTCAAGATCTTTTCATTTAAAAAGTAAGTAGAGAAAACCCCGCCGGAAATGGAGAATGATTCCGTGTGTTTTTTAATAACGCTTCTACAGTTATTAGTCGAACCGCCTGACGTAGCCACTTCTATGCTGTGCTTATGTGGGTGTTTTCATAACCTTTCGCGGTTGGTGCAGTGCGTCTAGAACCGTAGCGTCCTGCTCTCTACAAGGTTGTACGGGACTGGCGGCCACGCATCGTTACGCAACTTCCCAAATAACAATACAAGTCGGTTTTGGCACTTGGTAGAGCAGTAAACAAGGGATCCAAAAGAACTGTGATTGTGCCGCAAGTATATATTTCTCTATAATTCTTTCAGAGCTAATTCAACAAATACTACTAGAAATATTCATTTTACACTTTCGCTTGTTTACTTGTTCTTAGCAGTGTAATTCCTACATTTCTTTCCTGCGCGAGTCCATTCGATGTGGTTCCTTGCTTGTCAAGTAAAGGAGGTGTGTATCTCACGGGCGTACCCGTGAGATAAACCTTACTTCAGTTCTCTTTTGCAGGTTTACGTGTCTTTATGGCGAGCAGTGGACATTATTCACATTTGTACTAGTAAAGATACCCCTCATTTGCATAGGAAATATACTTTGGGTTGCCCCCCCCCCCGCCCCCCCCCCGCCCCCCCCCCCCCGAGAGAGTATCCTGGGTACGTGCCTGGTTCAGACATATTCGCCTTATGCAAGCGTGGGTGTTTAGCCTAGTAGGTAAGACACTCGGCTTGTAAGCGTCGGGTCGTAGGCTGAAAACTCACCACCACCAACGTTTCTCTTCGAATTTTTGCTTCCTAACTTATTTCCGGTTTTTTTTCTTTATGGAGCGCATCGCATTGGGTGTTAAGGACAGACTAACGGACAGATTTCCTGGGTGAGTCGCCTGAGAATGCTTACGCATTTAAAGGGACCCTGGAACGATTTTGACGATTTTCTACAAACGTACTGAGTCGTTAGAGTAGGGCCTTCTCATCATTAATTGACGCATCTAAGTGCTCCGTGTAAATCGTGTAATTTATTATGAGGTTTTAAAAATGCACATCGCTGCCGATCGCAGCACACTGCGCGGCGGAATTTTAAGCCGCCCCTAACCATATGACGGAAATCACCCATATGACGTCAGTGGGGTGAGCTATCCGATTGGCTGACCAGGGCGCGTGATCGATAACTTTTCCAACTTTATGGTAAACAAATAATGATCGTAATAGTTGGAATGTTAGTTAATTAGTTTTTATAGAAAGAAAGTAACATAAAGGGAATGCACAAGAAAATTTTTTTAAGTACGCTTAAGCACTTCTGGCACAGAGCAAGTGTCGTCTGCTTGTGTTACAACGTGCTCCGTCTTTGGCGAGAGCTCCCCCGTCAGTGTTGGTCTGTCTTTTCGCGAGCGCTATGATTCGACTTTGTTGCGTTGTGGACTGCAAACGTAGCGACTGGCAATGTGTCAAGCTGCGACATCGTGTCCCTCTGCAAGCAAGTAGACGAGTGGACTAGCTGCAGCTCATTGGACTGCCGCTATCCGATCGGCGCCAGGATTTGCGCGATTGCAGCCTTCACTTTATACCGGAAGATTACTAACGCAGTAGCGTTTCGCGAGTCCGGTATTACGGTGAACGCAAGGGCAAAGGGGACAGGGCCTGGCCGTGTCCCTTTCCGTGTCGTTTCATGGGATAAACAGAAGCGCAAATGTGAATGGTCTGCATGGTGCAGCCATCTGGTGGTATAGAGCTCAACCAGACACAGTAACAGTAACAAAATGTAAGATTCTTTGCTGCTGGTGTGAATTTTTTGCAGGAGTGTAATCGTTAACACATTGTTCTTGTAAATGTTTAAAATGTTTTACACTTAGTTAGAGCAATATTAGCTCTTTCTTTGGCTGGTTAAGCTCTGCGCCACCAGTGGCTGGACCGTGGAGACCGATCAGGCAGCTCACGTGCGTCTACGCTAAAGTTCCTTCATCAGCTTGAGTTTATGCCTCCACCGTTTCGTCGAGGAGGAGGGAAAGAGATAAGTAGACCGCAGGGAGGTTAACCAGAATAACGTCCGGTTGGCTACCCTACACCGGGGGAATGGGAAAGGGGGAAAACAAAGATAACAGGGAGAGAGAGGAGGGAAGGAAAGAAGGAAAATGCGGTGAGTTCGCTGACATGTGTGGCCTTACAGAAATTTGCAATAATGGTCACAGATGGTCGCACAAGCCCGTCGTCCTTAAGAAGCACAAAAGCGCCTTCACCGCTTTATGGGACGACGGGCGATGGGGGCGGTGTTCCAGCAGCACCTGCACAGAAAGCGGCCGATTGTCTAGTTTTTGGAAAGCTTTGGCAAGTTCTTGTCTCTCAGGGGTGTCTCGTGGACAGTGGCACAGCAGGTGGTCGATGTTTTCTTCGGTGCCACAGACCTCGCATGCTGCACTGTCAGCCACTCCAATTAATGTAGAGTATGCCCTTGTGAAGGCAACTCCTAACCAAAGGCGACAAAGAAGCGTAGCTTCACGTCGAGGAAGTCCGAATGGAGGTCGGAGTTGCAGGGAGGGGTTTAGTCGATGCAGTCGTGTAAGTCGTAAGTTTGGCCAGTGCCACTCGGTCAGTGTGAGACTTCGTGCAAGGTGTCGAAGCTGCCTTGCGGCGTCTGTCCTCGAAAGCGGAATTGGAACGCTGTGCTCTTCTTGACGTGCTGTGCGAGCAGCGTTATCGGCGGAATCATTGCCACTGATTCCATAATGGTCAGGTAACCATTGAAAAACGACTTCGTGATCTTTTTGTTGTACGTGATGGTAAAGTTTCACGATTTCGTATGTCACTTGGTCACAACATCCATGTCGGAGAACTGACTGCGTGCACTGTAATCCCGGCTTTGAATCACAGAACACAGCCCATTTTCTAGGTGTTTCAGAATCAGTCAATTCCAGTGCACGACGCAGGGTTGTTAGTTCTGCCGCCGTTGAGGTCGTGACATGCGATGTCTTGAACCGCAGTGTCATTGCTCGCGTTCGTATAACCACCGCACCACCAGAAATACGCGACGTAATTGATGCATCGGCATAGATGTGCACGTGGTTGCTGTACTTTTCATGCAAAAGAAGTAAGCTCAGCTGTTTTAGAGCAGGGGCCGGTAGATATGTGTTCTGTAGTCCTGGAATCATGATATGTACTTGTGGACGGATCAAACACCACGGAGGAAACACTGGCTTGGCCGCAGGTGCGTACCCTGAAGTAAACGACGCACGATGTGCACTGAGTAGCGCTAAATGTCGAGCAGGGCCTTGCAGCAGTGAGGCTCGCCAAGTGGTGGGAAGGGGTCCTAGGCAATGGTTTCAGCCATTGATGCACTGCGTGGTAAGCCAAGACATATCTTAAGGGCTTGGGCTTGAATGCTCTGAATCGTACGCAGGTTAGTCTTGCAGGTGTTGGATATTGCAGGCAGGCTGTACCGCAGGAATCCAATAAATAACGCCATGTACAGCTGTAACATAGCGTGTATAGATACTCCCCAACTTTTTCCCGCAAGGAACCTGAACAGGTGACAGATAGCACTCAGCCGCTTTTTCACGTAATTCACGTGGGGAGTCCAAGACAGGTCTCAGTCAGTTATGACTCCCAAGAACATGTGACTTCTGCTGTAAGGTATAAGTTGGCGGTTAATAGATACGCCGTCAGCAGACATTGACTTCCTCGTGAATGCTACCATTGCGCACCTTCTGTATGAAATTTCAAGTCCTTGTTGACGAAGGTAGCAAGATGTCATTGTGGCTGCCTTCTGAAGCCGAGCGCGAAGCTGAAGTCGTGTCACACCTGATGCCCAAATGCAGATGGCCGCATAGATGGAAAGTCGTACGGTGCTTGGTAGGTTGTCGACTAATCCACAGAGGGTGAGATTGAAAAGAGTCGGGCTAAGCACTCCGCCTTGAGGGACTCCTCGGCTACCGTAATGCTCGGATGTCGGGCCATTTTCTGTGTCCACGTAGAACGGTCTCCTCTGTAACTAGCTGCACACCCACATATACATCTTACCACCAAGTCCGACGGCTTCTAACGTGCTAAGGATGGCTTCATGGGTGACATTATCATAAGCACCTTTAACGTCTAGAAACAGAGCAGCAGATAGTCGCTTACAGGCCTTTTGGTGTTGCACAAATGTTATCAAGTCAACAACGTTGTCTGTTGACGAACGGCCACGTCTGAATCCGGCCATAGCATGTGGATAGATTTCATAGTACTCTAAGTACCATTCCAGACGTGTTAAAATCATTCTTTCCACTGTTTTTCCGACACAGCTGGCAAGTGGGATTGGACGGTATGAGGAAATGTCCAAAGGCGACCTGCCAGCTTTGAGAAGTGGAATGAGGCGAGTTGACTTCCATTCTTGCGGAACCGTACCCGTCTGACAGGAGTCGTTGTACAGGAGCAAGAGTGCCCTCTGAGCTTGGTCTCCTAGGTTACACAGGGCACAGTATGTAATGCCGTCAGGTCATGGCGCCGAAGAATGCCTGCACAAAGCCAGCGCAGCTTCTAGTTCTTCCATAGAAAAAGGGCATTCCATGCAGGGATCGCGTGAGAACGGTGGGTGGTCGAGCGTTCCCGTACCAGTTCCATCGGAATTTGCTTCGCCAGCAATCTTTCTGCAGAAAGATTCAGCGACGTCAATATCTCTACATTGTAGATGGAGTGCCATATATTGAAACGGGTGGCGCTGACCAAAGGTTGTGCGAAGGCCAAGAACAGTCCTCCATATAAGCGACAAAGGTTTTCGCGGATCCAGGGACTCGCAAAAGGATACCTATTGTCGCGAAGCCAGCTTTTCTTGTGACGCTGTATTTTCTTTTGTGTTCGTCTAGCCAATATCAAATCATAATTGGACTTCGCTCCGCACGATCGCGAATTGCTCGAAGTTTCGCTAGTTTTATGTCGAAATCAGTGCGGGAAGGAACTCTTCGAAAGCAAATGCGTGTTTGTTTGTATGGCATCTTTTATCGCGCCCTGTAGGTTATAGGAGGTGCCGTCACGACAAGTCTTCCATTATTATTTTGTGTTTAGGCCAATCGGTGCACTGGACGGTTCTGGAGGACTTGGAGCTAGTCAAACCTTCTATCTTCAGATAGGTTGGGATGTGGTCGCTACCCCGCGTTTCTAAATCCGAAAACGAGTGCACTCTTCTCGAAAGCGAACGTGAAACGAAGGTAGCGTCCAAGCAGCTACTATACGCTGATCCACGCAGATAAGTAGGGCTTCCATCATTTGACAGGCAAAATTCCAGTTCATAGGCAAAGGACAGCAACATTTTGCCTCTAGAGTTCACTTTGGAGCTTCCCCATAGGTAATCATCATCATCATCATCATCAGCCTGGTTACGCCCACTGCACGGCAAAGGCCTCTCCCATGCTTCTCCAACAACCCCGGTCATGTACTAATTGTGGCCATGTCGTCCCTGCAAACTTCTTAATCTCATCCGCCCACCTAACTTTCTGCCGCCCCCTGCTACGCTTCCCTTCCCTTGGAATCCAGTCCGTAACCCTTAAAGGGACACTAAAGGTTATTATTTAGTCAACGTGGACTGTTGAAATACCATCCCAGAAACCTCGAAACGCTTGTTTCGTGCCAAGGAGAGACTTAGTTTAAGAGGAAATGCGTTCTGAAGCGTCCGCGTTCCTCTAGCCCAGTTCAAATCGCCCGCCCTCCGATCGAGGAGTACTGACATCATGGTCTCATAGTGACGTTGCGCCATCGGTGAGTAGAACGGCGTCCGCAGACGGCGCTACGGCTTTTCTGCGCAAAACACAAACGCGCGGCCAGAAACAGAGCCAAGAGAGAGCCGACAGCAGAGCGAAAGCGGGAGTATGGTGGTTAGCGGAAGGAGAAACGCGCGACCATAAGCTGGTACTTCATTCTTTGACGCAAACTTCGACGCTCATCGCAATGGACCTTGACAACGAGAGATTGGCTCGCGATGGTGGGCTCAACTTCAGCGATTTGAGCACTGGCGAGCGCGACCTGCCGCTGAGGGCTCGCGCTGCCGGCGTCGTTGCGTACTACGACGGCGGCCTCGACACCGGCTCTCCGGAGCGGGAAAGCAACGAGGGCTTCCCGCGACATCACATGGACGTGGCATTCTTGCTGTTTGTTCCATGTGAAAGTTTCGCGAGCCAGCAGAACCCTCACAGCACGACGGGATAGCGAAACTACAGAAACTCCAAAGCGTGAGCGGCGCAGAGTCCAGCGCGCAGAGTCGAGCGAAAACGAAACCTTTCGACTACCCATATTACTGAAGGGTAACGCCAAAATGTTATTTTTTCTTAGAATCAAATAGACTTAGACAAGTACGATTTTTTCCGTCTTATAATCGAATGAAATGATATTTTTAATACGAGTAGTTGAGTATTAGTAACACAAATTATGAGGAGTGCTTTCGTCATAGGGCTAGTACTGGAATGTCGCTGGGGGGTCTCAAATCGTGTCATGCATTTACCTCAATTTCTCGGTTACTAAAGCTCTGTTCGCAATTATATTGACGCCTTAGACGTTCTAGAACATTGCTCTACCACTTTAACTTGAGTTTCTGGTAACCTTTAGTGTCCCTTTAATGACCATCGGTTATCTTCCCTCCTCATTACATGTCCTGCCCGCGTCCCCCCCCCCAATTTCTTTTTCTTGATTTCAACTAAGATGTCATTAACTCGCGTTTGTTCTCTCACCCAATCTGCTCTTTTCTTATCGCTTAACGTTACACCTATCATTCTTCTTTCCATAGCTCGTTGCGCCGTCCTCAATTTGAGTAGACCCCTTTTCGTTAGCCTCCAGGTTTCTGCCCGTAGGTGAGTACTGGTAAGACACAGCTGTTATACACTTTTCTCTTGAGGGATAATGGCAACCTGCTGTTCATGATCTGAGAATGCCTGCCAAACGCACGCCCATTCTTATTCTTCTGATTATTTCCGTCTCATGATCCGGATCCGCAGTCACTACCTGTCCTAAGTAGATGTATTCCCTTACCACTTCCAGTGCCTCACTACCTATCGTAAACTGCTGTTCTCTTCCGAGACTGTTAAACATTACTTTAGTTTTCTGCAGATTAGTTTTTAGACCCACCCTTCTGCTTTGACTCTCCAGGTCAGTGCGCATGCATTGCAATTGGTCCGCTGAGTTACTAAGCAAGGCAATATCATCAGCGAATCGCAAGTTACTAAGGTATTCTCCATTAACTTTTATCCCCAATTCTTCCCAATCCAGGTCTCTGAATACCTCCTGTAAACACGCTGTGAATAGCACTGAAGAGATCGTATCTCCCTGCCTGACACCTTTCTTTATTGGGATTTTGTTGCTTTCTTTATGGAGGACTACGGTGGCTGTGGAGCCGCTATAGATATCTATCAGTATTTTTACATACGGCTCTTCTACACCCTGGTTCCGTAATGCCTCTATGACTGCTGAGGTTTCGACAGAATCAAACGCTTTCTCGTAATCAATGAAAGCTATATATAAGGGTTGGTTATATTCCGCACATTTCTCTATCACCTGATTGATAGTGTGAATATGGTCTATTGTTGAGTATCCTTTACAGAATCCTGCCTGGTCTTTTGGTTGACAGAAGTCTAAGGTGTTCCTGATTCTATTTGCGATTATCTTAGTAAATACTTTGTAGGCAACTGACAGTAAGTTGATCGGTCTATAATTTTTCAAGTCTTCGGCGTCCCCTTTCTTATGGATTAGGATTATGTTAGCGTTCTTCCAACATTCCGGTACGCTCGAGGTCACGAGGCATTGCGTATACAGGGTGGCCAGTTTCTCTAGAACAATCTGTCCACCATCCTTGAACAAATCTGCTGTTACCTGATCATGCCCAGCTGACTTCCCCCTTTGCATATCTCCCAAGGCTTTCTTTACTTCTTGCGGCGTTACCTTTGGGATTTCGAATTCCTCTGGACTAATTTCTCTTCCATTATCGTGGAGGGTGCCACTGGTACTGTATAAATCTCTATAGAACTCCTCAGCCACTTGAACTATCTCATCCATATTAGTAATGATATTGCCGGCTTTGTCTCTTACTGCATACATCTGATTCTTGCCAATTCCTAGTTTCTTCTTCACTGCTTTTAGGCTTCCTCCGTTCCTGAGAGCATGTTCAATTCTATCCATACTATATTTCCTTATGTCAGCTGTCTTACGCTTGTTGATTAACTTAGAAAGTTCTGCCAGTTCTATTCTAGCTGTAGGGTTAGAGGCTTTCATACATTGGCGTTTCTTGATCAGATCTTTCGTCTCGTGCGATAGTCTACTGGTATCCTGCCTAACGGAGTTACCACCGACTTCCATTGCACACTCCTTAATGATGCCCACAAAATTGTCGTTCATTGCTTCAACACTAAAGTCCTCTTCCTCAGTTAAAGCCGAATACCTGTTCTGTAGCTTGATCTGGAATTCCTCTATTTTCCCTCTTACCGCTAACTCATTGATCGGCTTCTTATGTACCAGTTTCTTCCGTTCCCTCCTCAGGTCTAGGCTAATTCGAGTTCTTACCATCCTGTGGTCACTGCAGCGCACCTTGCCGAGCACGTCCACATCTTGTATGATGCCAGGGTTAGCGCAGAGTATGAAGTCTATTTCATTTCTAGTCTCGCCGTTTGGGCTCCTCCACGTCCACTTTCGGCTATCCCGCTTGCGGAAGAAGGTATTCATTATCCGCATAGTATTCTGTTCTGCAAATTCTACTAATAACTCTCCCCTGCTATTCCTAGTGCCTATGCCATATTCCACCACTGCCTTGTCTCCAACCTGTTCTTGCCTACCTTGGCATTAAAGTCGCCCATTAGTATAGTGTATTTTGTTTTCACTCTACCCATCGCCGATTCCACGTCTTCATAGAAGCTTTCGACTTCCTTGTCATCATGACTGGCTGTAGGGGCGTAAACCTGTACAACCTTCATTTTGTAACGCCCACCATAGGTAATGGTGGGCGTTAAAGTCACCAGTGAGCACCCACGGCTGTGGAGTCGATGTCAAAATTCCCCGTAAGCGCTCACAATCAAGACGGCTTGTTGGAGATAAATAGGCTCCAAGAATTGTGAAGGTGAGCTTTTTCTTCTTCACTGTTAAGCAAACGTATTGATTTGTTTCGTCAGGAGGCCCTAGGTGATGTACATAAGTCAAGTCAAGGCGTATAAACACAACGACCTTGCTGCACTCTCCATGAGTAGAGGAAATCTAGCACTCATACCCGGACAGTCAGATGGGAGTTGACAGGTTGGGCTCGCAAATCACGATAATGGGGAATTGGTGCGTAAATACAAACTGTCTAAAGTAGGACATGCATGACTTAAGCCCTCTGGCGTTCCACTGAAAGACAGATGCATTCTTGACCTCCTCTTGAAACGACGGCAATTCTCGGGCCGTGGTTTTACCCTAGAGCCGCAAGCACCGGACTCAAGGTGTCCAGCACCTGCAGTGCGCTCTGTGCCGACGGGGTTTTCATGCTGCTCAGTAGAATGCGTATGGCGTCCATAAATGACTTCAGCATCACTATGACTTGGCGATCCTCAGTCGTCGTCGCATCCGCGGTTCGTGACGTCATTGAGGGCGTCGCAATCTGATGCGACTCCGATGCAGGTTGTGCTCGTGGAAGTGTAGGCCACTCTTCAGGAGGTGCGAGTCTTGCTCGTTTCTTCGTTTTCGCAGTGTCTGTCTTTGTGGAAGTCGGCATTGATACGGTAGCCGCTTTGCCGGAAGATGGTGTATATCTTTCAGTAGATGTAACTCTTCGTGATGCTCTTCGATGGCGATGTCGTCGTCGCCTGAGAGTAGCGGCAGCCTCTCTGTGTGTTGAATGGTCCCGTACCATACGTTTGAGTACTGCTCGCTCGTTCCTCACCCGCGGGCAATCATTGGATGAGGCCTCATGAGTACCATGGCAGTTAGGGCACTTTAACACAGTTGCGCGGCAGGCATCTGCTGAATGAGATTCAGCGCACCATGGGCACACGAGGTTATTCCTACAGACACCTTTTACGTGTACCATCGTGCAGCATTTGTAGCATTGCAGGGGCTTCGGTAGGTATTGGCGGACTGGATGGCGGACGTGGCCAACTTTGACGTGTGAGGGAAGGCTGTGTGAGGGAAGACGTTCAGCCAGTGTGCGGTTACCGGAATACCAGACACGTTCGGCGCTGCGACAGAATGCTCGCAACGCGCGCTGCCTCGATAGCTCTCGCTTGGGATCGACGGCTAAGCGGCTAGCGGAGAGATTTCGCGCGCGCGGGGGCGGGTTCCAAAACAACCAGAAGTGGACGATGTGACCTCGCATCGCGACGCAGAACCAGTGAAGGCGGAGCTTAGTGCCGATCGCTCGGCGAACGAGTTGAGGAGGAAAAGCATGGCTAGGGAGGAGGGTAACTTGTAATCGCTTGTAGCTCCATTAATACGTAACGCTTCACTTAAATTGTGGTGCGAATGTTCTCCTTAAGCTGTACCCTACGTGTCTACAAAATTTGTCCGAACCGTTTTAGGGGCGCTTTAAAGAAATGACAACTATTCCACTCTGTGAAGATGGAATGGCAGCGAAAGCTGACGACAATCAAAGCTTCCAAACGAAAAGCAAAGTACTTTCGCTACCATTCCACCTTCACAGAGTGGAATGGTCGTCATTTTCTTGCGTTGCAAGTCTGTCGTCATTGCTGGTTCGAAGGTGCCCGGGCTCGCGGTTGTCGTTTTCGTTCAGCATCGCGGGAACGTTCTTCGTCGGTGCTCGTTTCGTGCAGGCACCGTTTACATTCTTGTTGCTGTTCCCTCCTGCGCTCCTCGTACGCATGCTGTTCTTCGGGTGCACGAACTATAAGTGTTCGCCCCATCATAACGCAGCTGTTTTTAGCGCCGATACCTCTCCTGCTTAATACTGCGATAACCTTGACGTCATGCTATTGTTTACGGCGAGCGTTGTAATCTGTTCCGCATTTTGACATCTGCGCCACCGCACTGCACCCGTATGGGCTTGTTAGAAATCGCTAAGTCCGGTTCTGTTGCCGGACGCCCAAAAAACTACGGAAGGTTAGTCATATACAGCTTTCGCTGTAAACGTTTGCTACATCTAACTTCAATAACATTTACTTCGATTCATACTCACCAAAGAGTATTTTCTGATGATTCGTAGTCCATGGCACATTTCGTAATTTTCGCATTTGTTGGCCGATACGTCTGACAGTAGTACTAGCAATGAACTAACGATACCGTCGAAATTCTACTGGCATCCTATGCTCTGTCAATTGCCTCGCGAAAGTAGGCCATTATTTGACTGTTTTCAACGGCGGTAAATTGAAGAAAATCGAGGCTTTCAATAGTTTTGGCACATAGAGAGGAACCACCAGCTTTTATTACCTTTTAGTGCTACTGGGTGAACGGTGTTACTGAGCAACTTGCACTTTTTATATTGCCTGAGGAGATGCTCGTATATACCACATTGGCTCTTTTTGTTTAGTTCGAGCATGTTTTTAGCAATTCGCATGACGCGTATAGCGCAAATAACTTTTTAATTATTCACTTTAGGGCAGATATCTCAAATCTGAAATTGAAGCCAAGCAGTAGGAAAATTATGTCTGAGAAACCCTAGGACTTATAGTACTTTCAAGGCATCTGTAACAAAATCTGCTAAAGAATGCTTGAGCGTTCCAGTTACGATCATCTCGACCTGCTAAACAGACACTTTTGGGAAACTCTTAACTGAAACACCAATGTAGTCTGTTGCACTTTTTATAGATCTTGGAAGTGAGGCTGGCTTTAGAATATCTGCTAAGTAAAGATAACTTCACTACGCTCGGCTTCAATTTCGCAATTTCAGTATGGGCCCCAAAGTGAATAATTAGAAACTGAAGTAATGAATATCTTTACTTAGATACATGGGCATTGCGATTTCTCGTGCAGGTAATTTCCGCCTTTACCGGTAATCCACTTGAAAAGGCTGATTCGCGCTAGGTATCACACACAATATTTTTTTATTGTTCTTCGAAGGAAAAAATACAAAAAAGGCCGTATACACGATACGCAAAAAGTCAAAGGAAAACAGGCGGTAGTAGAGCGGTCATGTTGCTTTTCTGGTAAGGTATTTTTGTGAGCACCAAATGTTTTATGAAGTGGGGCCGCTAGATAACGCAGGAGACAAAATTTCTCTGCCTCCAACTCTCGTAATCACTTAATGGGCCGGCGCGCATGTTGGTGTCTGAGTGTATATAACATACAGCCGCTGCACACGTGCGGTTTATTCCCAGCCGCGATAGCCTCAGTGTGTTTGGCCGAAATGCAAAAAAACGAAAAGAAAAGCGTTTTTGTACTTCGATTTATGTGGACAAAATTAATGCAAAGCTCCAATCTGCGGCGTCCTTAAAGCCTGCTGCGCTCTCTCGGGATCTAAAACCGTATTAGTTATTTAACTAAGATGCTATCACTGACGCGAAAAAGCAAAGCCAGCGTATTCAGCTTGAGGTGACAAGTACAATTATCATAACTAGCACGAATGCTTATTCAGACCACAACGTAGTTGCTCATACTCTCATTGGTTGTGTAAATGCACGGGATCAGAGCAATATCGACTTCTGAATTGTGTGAAGAGGGTGGAAGCAACGTGTCTGTGGTGTCCATATTCAGAGCATGGGTAGGAAGGTGCACAGCAGGTCCGCGCCAAACGATGAGCACGGCGTAAGATGTGTTGGCCAAACATTAGCTGCCCTTTCTCCTGTTTTCTACGCTATAAACGTAATATATAAATGCATAAACCACACTCTATATGTCACACACAATGAGTGCAGGTCAATGGAACGCTTTTAGTACTTATGTCTCTCTATAAACAGTGCGCTCTGTGCACGGTTTTCGAAAAAAAGTTATTCGCCACAACTTTAAGTGATTTCTGTCGTTTTTTCGGGGTCTAAAAAAGGCCATCATGTACAGAATTGTTTTATGGAGATTAAAATAAATACAGGAATCTTCACAGTTTGCTGACGACGGCTGCCACATTTAACGTAGTTAATATTACAAGAGTAAAAAAGGAGAGGTTATTGCATTGGGCCACACTTAGATAAATATGCAACTTGTGTAAACTCTTTAAGGAAAGCATAGGTCACACGTGCTTCACTCTTTTTTATATTTTTTTACGGCCTACTAGGCTGTTTGCCTCCAGTGTAAGTGTATCTACAAAATATCACAGATGCTTCACTTCTCTCTGCATGTCGTCGTCTTGCAGTTAAATACACAACACCGTGTACCTTTACCTTTAGTGCCACTTGCACTTTCTCTTGGCCATCCTTTTGTTTGATGTGATTCCCTATCTCGTCTTCTTATTTCATTTTTTTGTATCCTACGCTTACGGAGAGAAAATTAGCACTCTTAAAGCCGTGGGGCAAAGGAGTGTTTCTTCAGTGGTGCGACAGTGCGTAAGCCCACGCGAGACAATACTTAAATATTGATGTCGTCTAAAAGCTGCTTTCACCGCTTCTACCGAGGCTTCAATAATATATATGCCTTTATTGAGGGGCCTTGGGCGACGCTTCAGAAAAGCGCGGCTGATGACCATGTCGAAAGCCTGGTGCGTCTAATCACCAGGAATACTAAATGGTCTCGAGAAGCCACCTGAGTGACGGTAAAAATTAAGAAATAGCGAGTTGGCTCCTGCTTCCTTTCCTTTCGGAAAACACGTACACTGCCACACTAGAAGCAGCGGCGCGACTCTGCGAGACGAGCACTATCATTATGTCTTCATCGATTCGAGGATTTGAGCAGAAGTAATAGTACTGTTAGCAAAAAGAAGCATTAAAGAATGGCTGCAGCATGAAACGGGTGAGAAGAAAACTTGGCATAGGAGATATATGCATGCACTGAAAGATAAGCAGGGTAATGTTATCAGCCATTTCTATGATATAATAGAAATAGCAGAGGAATTCTATTACTGACCTGTACAGTACATGCAGAGCTGCCACACTACCTTCATTGAAAGTAGTGAAGAACAGGATACAGAGGCGCCTTCTATAACTAGCGATCAAGTTAGAAGGATCTGCAAGATATTACCCCGGGAAAAGCGACAAGATAAGATAGAATAACAGTTCATTTAATCAGAGATGGAGGAGATATCATGCTTGAAAACCCTGCAGCCCTTTTACGCAATGCCTCTCGACTTCATGTATCCGAGAGAGCTGGAAGAATGCCAACGTTATACTAATCCATAAGAAGGGAGACGTTAAAGACTTGAAGAATTATGGGCTCATAAGATTGCTTTCCATATAGTATAAAATATTCACCAACATAATTTCCAATAGAATCAGGGCAACACGACTTCAATCAACCAAGGGAACCAGTTGACTTCAGGCAGGCATATTCTACAATTGATTACATCCATGTCATCAATCAGATAATTGAGAAATCTGGGTTTTCAATCAACTTCTCTATATGTCTTTCATGGACTACGAAAAGGCATTTGATTCAGTAAAGATATCAGCAACGATAAAGGCATTTCTTAATCAAAGAGTACAGGAGGCATACGCAAATATCTTGGGAAATATCTACAAAAATTCCACAGCTACCTTGGTGTTCTCCTCAATAAAAGTAGCCAGTTACCTATGAGGAAAGCGGTAAGGGGAAGAGACACAATCTCTCCAGTGCTATTCACTGCACGCTTAGAAGTATTCAAGCTATTAGACTGGGAAGGCTTAGGAGTGAGTATAAGCGGCGAATATTTCAGCAACCTTTGGTTCGCAGATAACATTGTCCTGTTCAGCAGCACTGGAGATGAATTACAACAACTTATTGAGGATCTTAACCGAGAAAGTATGAGAGTGGGGTTGAAGATTATGCAAAATTCAATGTATCAATAGCCTTGCAAGGAGACAAGAATTCAGGATCGCAAGTCATCCTGTAGAGCATGTACAGGAGTACGTTTATCTAGGTCAATTACTCACAGGGGCCTTGATCATAAGAATCAAATTTACAGATGAATAAAAATTAGTTGGAGTGCATACGGTAGGCATTGCCTAATCCTGAATGGGAGCTTACCACTGTCGTTGAAGATTGTACCACATTGCATTCTACCGGTGCTAACATATGGGGCAGAAACTTGGAGGTTAACAAAAAAGCTCGAAAACAAGTTAAGGACCGTGCAAAGACCGGTGGGACGAAAAATGTAAGGCCTAACGTTAAAAGACAGGTAGAGAGCGGTGTGGATTAGAGAGCAAACGGACATAGCCGATATTCTAGCTGACATTAAGAGAAAAAAATGGAGCTGGGCAGGCCATGTAATGCGTAGGGTAGATTACCGCTGGACCATTAGAGCTACAGAATAGGTGCCAAGGGAAGGGAAGTCAAGTCAATGACCACAACAAACTAGGTGGGATGATGAAATCAGCAAATTTGCAGGCGCAAGTTGGAATCAGGTAGCGCAAGACGGATAATTTGAAATCACAGGGAGAGGCTTTCGTTTTGCAGTGGACTAAAGATAGGCTGATGATGGTAATGGTGATAGTGGCGATGATGATGAATAACACTATTGCAGGCCCAGGTGCGTTAAGGTACAGCGTCATGTGCAAAGTGGGATGTAATAAAAGGAAGGGGGCAAAAGACAATGTCTCCATACACCCGAAATGCATTCAACCCTATGCCCGTAAAAGGTCTCGTTTCCCCTACAACAATATCATGACGTGGTTGTCATGTGCAGCTCCGGTCGGCGTTCTCTCACAGTGGCATCGACGCAATGACGTGGCTAGTTCTCTTGCTGCGATCCACAGACACGATAGCCGAGTCTCGTCACCCTATTCATCGAAACGCGGCTCTTCGACCAGTCAGAATTTACTCCAGAGTTTCAGCTTATCAAGCCCTCAAACCTGTCCATATATAGCATGCGGCAGCGAAGCGATTGGCTGCTGAAACTGTGGTCTTGCTTCGTCACGACTGCAGAACGCAGATTCTTAACGGGCGAGCCGCCCCACTGGGTTGTTCAAATTGTCCCTTGAAATAAGTTGAACAGCTCATCCTGTTAGCGTTGGGACCACCAGCACTTCATCGTTCGGCATACCGGTCCCCCATAATATTTACTAATGGTCTTAGCTTACTTATCACGTCATGACAAAACACCTTCCCCCTTTCGCCTTTCTGGACCAGCAGGCATGAATCACGAACACTCCGATGCACAGTCGTTCTATTACTGGTTACCCGCCGTGGTAGCGCCATGGCTATGTCGTTTTCCGACATGAGGTCGCTCGTTTGATTCCATGCCAAGGGGACGGGAATTCCCACTAAATGGGATATGCTTTAAAAAAATCTGATCGTGCACGTGCATTCGGTACGCGGGTATGCAGCAACCACCGGTTATCAAAATTATTCCGAGTAGCATCCCTACTGCATCCCGCCCACACCGCAGCTTTCGGGTGTGAAAATTCATTATCATTGTTATTGGTCTTGATTTCACAGAATATGTATTTGTTTACGTACTAACGCTTCGGCACGCAGATGGTTAACGAAAGCGAAGCCTAAAAAATTATGCAGGTCTCCCCCAGATATTTTAAGAATTGACGCTATCCGATTTGGGGTTCTGAAAAGCCTTGCAAGATGGACTAATATATGTTTGTGAAAGACAAGCAAGTGTTTGTGCGACGCGAGTGTGTGCGTGACGACAGCAGCAAGACGAGGACGATAGTTATATGATGGCATGACCAGTGATTTATTGTACTCCGGCGAACAAACGTTGTTACCTGTCGGTTGTATGAGCAGCTATGCCATGGGACGCGCTCGAAGTACAGTAGTAACTATTCGGCCAGTCCATTCCTGCATCTGCAGCGCGCGTGCACGGGCTGTTGCTTTCTTAACAAAATGCACGCGTCAATCACATCAAAGCGCTAGTTGGCGTTAGCATGAGGGAAGCATTTAGAAGTGTGTGGCTTAATTGGTAAAGTGTCAAAACTTTCTTCTTGGGAACCTTCACTCGATCCCACATTATCGAACAACTGATTCTTTTTTTCTTTATTTATTTAAGTTGTAGAGACACTAAACGAGGTGAGACGCGATCCTGTCTATCGCTACTTACCGCTAGGCGCTTGATAGGAGGCAAAGAATGCTTCAGATTGAAAAAAGGTCGCAGTTTCGCGCATCGATTGCGATGACAAATTAGTAGACAGTCATATGAAGTAAGGATAGTAGTTTCATCGGCCGTATAAACTTGGCAACGTTCGCTTACTAACTGAGTTAACAAGCATGGTGTCAGCACACGCAGGCAAACATGCACACATCACACTCGATGACCGCGCACATTCGCTGTCAAAACGCTGGCGTGAGCAACGGCGGCAGCAAGCAGCAGCGAGCGAAGTGATTCGTGCTGTCTATCGCTTCAACGCAAACAGCGGTGACAAAACAGCACGCACAAAGCTATGAACCGCCTGCAGATCGCTTTCAACACAAGGGCGCGCGTCCGCGCACCACCGCTCAAAGTACGCAGTCGATACAGAGTACAAGCCCTCCCCCCCCCACCCCCACTTTCCTCCGTTTCGCGCAGGAGATTAAGCCTCGATCGTACCCCTTGTGTCCGGTCGCGAAATACGCAGCTGCTGCCGGAGCCCAACGCGCACCCCGTCCCCTCCCATTCTCCACCCCGTCCTTTCATGCAACGGAAGACAGCGCGTTTGCTCTCCGCCTTCCTGTCTCGCGCGCGCCAGATTGAGGTGCGTTCGTCGGCTCCCCTCGCGTGCTTTCACTCGCACATACAACATACGGTGCGCGGCGACGCTGTCACCGCGATTGGACTTTATACGGAACATCACGGCAACGGCGACGGCTAAAATGTGCCTAGAGTGTCTATACAACTGCTATCGCAATAAAACAACGCTCCCGCCGCCGTCCTTTAGAGTCGGCCAGAAATCCTCCCCGAACTATAAGAACAATATGACAACGCCCGTGCTTGCGCGATTGCCGCGCATGCGCAAATGGAGGCACCGCTCTCTGCATTGGATGATAGAGGCCCATGGGCCAATAATTTATTGACAGATGATGTAGGCTGCTACGTTCACTTCATCAGTCAGAAATATCGCGACATTTCCACGCAGGGACGCAGCCACACATGTTGTTTGTTAATACGAGGAATATCAAAGATATATATATATATATATATATATATATATATATATATATATATATATATGTGAAAACTGAAAAGGTGGAAGTACCTCTTCTATACATGGGGAAATATCCACTACGCCGCTGCGTGGAACGAGCGAAAAAGGACGATTAAGAAGCTTGATTGAACAGTTGCCTTTTTACCTAACTAATATTGATGTGAATAGCAACGAATAGCGCGCAGAAGATGAGACACTAAAAAGCAGACACACACGAAGAGCACGAGCGCTCGTGCTGTTCGTGTGTGTCTGGTTTTTAGTGTCCCTTCCTCTGCGTGGCTATTCGTCGCGATTCAAATCATACACCAACAAGCCCAACAAGCTCCGCTGCTAATATTCATGGTGGTTAACACCCCCGCCCCCCCCCAAAAAAAAGATATAGAGAGAGAGGCTATGAGATGAGGACTCCGTAATAATTTTGATCACTCGAGGGTCCCAACATCAACCCAAAGCGCCGTACACGAACGTTTTTGCATGCGCAGCCCCATAATAATTCGGTCGCGACTCGTGCTGTCCTACTCATTCACATAATCCCATAACTTCTCCGTGACTACCGCGAGCAAAGATGACAAATGTAGCATACAGAAAAAAAAACGAGTCATGTTCTGAGGCAACAACTATAACAACAGCAATAATAATAATAATAATAATAATAATAATAATAATAATAATAATAATAATAATAATAATAATGCTGTTGTGCTACGAAATGTATCTGCGTTCCAGTTAAATGGTTCCCGAAATCGTTCCTCTAGTAGTCCCAGACTATCGACAAGCTAGGCCCACTCCTTGTTCAGCTGATTTTTAGAGCGCAGCTCTTTGGCGTCCGTTCCTGGGTTTCGCGTCGTCGTCGGCGTTGTCGTCGGCCTCGTAACCAGCTCCGCCCCCCTTTCATCCCCCCAGCGCTAGCAGCGACCGACTGATACCGCTGGATGCCGCTGACGCCGCTAGAGAGTCAAGATAACGTGACTGCATAGAACACCGTCGCCGCCATGCAGAAAGAGGAGGAAAGGGTCCCCCCCCCCTGTTCTTGTGTGGCGGATAGGGTGCTCTTCAGTTGCCGACGCGCCGGTTATTTCACGTAGGCCCCGGCACGTCGACGAATACGTGACCACCTTCCCACGGCTAGACCTGGTTCTTAGTGCTGCGGAAGCGAGGGTATCATATTGTTTGTGTCGGCATCGGCGGCGTTGTCCCTGAAACCAACTCCGCAGCTGGGGTTGACTCACTATCGGCGTCAGCGGCATCAGTCAGTCGCTGCTATCTCTTCCCTCCTCCCTTTATCGTGTTGTCCGCTTGCTGCGCGCGCTTCTGCCCCCATCGTTTGCCGCTGGGTGTACACGCCGCCCCCCTCCCCCCTCTTCCTGCGAGTCTCCGGTTGTCAAAGCGCCGGCTCGAACTTAATTCCTTTCTTCGCTCCTCCTCCAATGCAACCCCTGTGCGGTGGCAATCAGAAAGCCAGATCGGTGGCGGCGGATCTGTATATGTGCACCGCCCGAGCCGAAATTGCCGCTGCCGTTCGCCCTGTGCGGTGGCAATCAGAGAGCCAGATCGGTGGCGGCGGATCTGTATATGTGCACCACCCGAGCCGAAATTGCCGCTGCCGTTCGCCACTGCGAAATTATCTGCCAGTTCTTTCTGAGCCATGAGCGAGACGACCGATGGAAGTCCTCCGTCTGCTGCTGCTGCTGCTGCTGCTGCTAAACGAGCTGCCAGAGCAGAGGCCCAGCGCCGTCGCCGTCAGAATCCAGAGGTGCGTGCCGCCGAAGCAGAAGCTTACCTAGTGGAGTCTTTGTTAAAGGAATACGTGTGAAAAATAAAAAAAAATTCTGTGATAGCGCATACATGTGTTGCTCGATTTCTTTGCCTCAATCTATCGAAAAGGTGAAACAGCTTATTTGCTGCGCTCAAATTTCGCATTAGGAAGTAACGTAATCGTCGGTAATTTTTTTTTTACAGATGTATCCAAAGTGGTGTCAATCGTAGTATTTAGTCTGAGCAGACGTGAGTTTATTGATGTTCTATTGTATTTTATTCTTTGGCTTCAATTTCAAAGTTGCGATAATTAGTGGGCCCTTTAATTCGTTAGCAGGGCATTGCAGTTTTTCATGCACATAATTTCCGTCTCATTCTGAAATCCACACCCAAAAGTTTCAACAGCACTTTCTGTTCCAGGCAATTTTAAGCATTCTGTATGGAATAAAATAAAGACGAAATATCATATAAGTGACCTCCCGCACTGCCTGTCATTCTCAGTCTGTACTGCATGTCGATGGCATCACTATTTCTACACCGGTAAAATTGAGTTTACGTATGATATATATATGCAAGCAAAACATGATTCAGACAATGTTGTGAATTGTTATAGACTTGAAATAACTTTACGTTAATATTACTAATTCTACTTTGTTGTTTCATAGTCTAAGCAAAAGCCGATTATGGATAATCAATCCGTTGCTAACATTTTGATACTCCCTCTGCTAACCTTTTGTTAGCTGTTGCTAACCTTCTGACAACGTTGTGTTTTTTAACATCGTACGAGGTAAGCATTTGAAGCTTTATAGAATGTTTTAACGTGATGGCATCATTGGCGGGCTTCACCCGCTTTGGAGGCATCGCCGCGTGACCTAGATAATTCAACTTCTTCCTGTGCTCGCTGCGTTCCATGGACAATTTTAACGTGGCTCTCGAATAAGTAATCAGCCTGAGCTAATGGCTCCTTGGGAAGTCACTAACATCCAAACAAACAAACCAACGAAGTTGCGACGAAGCGATACAGCAGATAACCCCGGTGAGCGAATCATCGTCGGCGCCGAATGGGCTGATACCTGCCACGTCTATAGAGATGCCGTTTCCTTACCAGATGGCGGAAAGGTACAATTTATTAGCCCTGCATTTGATTTTATTTGTGGTCACCAGTATTACATATCTACGGAAGCCAGCGCTCTAGTAGTGCAACTACAAGGCATCCATGATGCTGTACAAGATGTTACTGTGATAGAGGCTCGTGAGCCCAGGAGCTGAACACACAGTGACGAAGACATGGACAAAAGACATTGCCTTTATCTACTATATATCATAGTGCTTATGACATTCACAAGCACACAAAAACACGGGGCTACATGTACACTTACACAAGTCTAAAGCCTGCTTCGAGGTGCGCCTCGAATCGTCCGTGGCTACTCTATAGAGTTGGCTGTCTTGAAGTGTCCTTTCATACCCTACAGACGGCTCACCCACGCGCGGTACCACGGCGGGGTACCTACAGCATGTCAAACTACTGCAGCCATGACGTTAGGCCAAGCTGCCGCGCCCTGATACCGGGAAAGAGGAAGACGCTCACCGCCCTGGGCTCGTGGAGCGTGACTAGCCCGTTGGCGGCGAACTCCGCTGACTCCGGACCACGTACACGGCCGTCAGCACTGCTGGCGGCCACGCGAGCTGCAGCGCTGTTCCATTGCGGCTGTGGCTATCAGGCGAGACCACAGGCACGGCCGACAGGGTGGACCATCAGCTGCCGGAGCCGTTCCCTGGTCCCGATGATCCCCAGATTATTTAGGAAGGCTGCCCGAGCGGAAATTAGCCACTCGTGTGGGCTGGCCCGGCTGTGTTCCATGAACAGGCAGGCGCCAAGGCGGGCCGGTAGCCGTCTCAATCCCTAATGCAACACGTTCCACCAGGTCCTCGAATCGCGCACGCGCTCTCTCTTCGCGTGCCACGCCGCCGCGTACATCGCGCACGTGCCATTGTCGGCACTTCATCATTGTACGCTTCGTCCGTAGAGCACACTCGTCTCATCTCCACTCGTCACCCCCCCCCCCAACTTTCAGTACGTTGTCTCGAGAGGGAGGGCACAACGGGAGACACTGGGGCACAGAAATCACTTCCCATCACACACATCCATAAGAAGAAGCACGGTCTAGGAACATTTCTGCGGGAACTGCGGGAACAGACGGGAAAGACGCAACGCTGCAAGCTTTGCACGCAAAGACAACAAGCGCAACAGAAAGAGTACTTGTGTTGCAACTGTGCTAACATTCTTCAATAAATTACTTATGGCCGCAAACTTGACAGCAGCATGTATCCGTTTCGCCCCGGTATATAAATGAGTCAAGTGTTAGCACACAAGTACATCGGCAAATGTGAGTACTAGCTAAGTTCATCATCAGGCGAACCGTAATCAAGCTCTGAGTTGTTGTTTTCTTTCGCTTCTTCCAAGAGCTAGTGCTCTCCCATTCTACCAGCATCTGTGTACTGTTCGGGCTTTCCGGTATGACCCACACACAAACAGCGTTCAGCCTAAGGATTTGTGCTAGAACGCCCGGTCAAGTTATCGAATACACAGGCCCACGGTTTTTCGGTCTCTTGCAGCACATTTGTTCTTGAACGATGCAAGCTTTCATGCTTTCTGCTTTCCGAATTCATGGTGATGCCAGTATTTACAGGGTTTGTTCCCTGCTTTTAGGCCCGTTGTTCATGTGGTTTTGTTTTCGAGTTGTTCCCCACTGCTTGGTTTATACTTGGAAGCTGAGAAAATATGCTTTCCACTTTAAAGATAGATGCCTCGCTTTTCTCTTCCGTGCCTTCAAATGGCATGCTGTAACAGAAAACCGTAGCTTCCAACAAGTGACAGCGATAACTAGGATTAGCGGTAACGGCCCTATGCTCGTTAACTATGCCTTCTACAATCATATGTGGCTCCAAGGTCTCAGGTCGACATATATGTTCAATGCGTTTATTTAGGCCAACAGACCTCATCTGAGGGATGTAGCGCATTATCTGCTTCCTACTACCAAAATTTTCTATTTTCCCACCTGTCTGCTTAGCGCAGAACTCACGGTTCTGCACACGTTCGGATGCGTATCCAACACTTTGAACCAGGCGTTCGTCATTCCTAGCATGTGCTGCTCCTTCTTTCGTGGACGCACTACATACATTTGAGATGACCGCCACCGCTGTGCTAGCAGTAGCTAACTGATTGGCGGCGTGTGAACTACCGCTCTTCTTTTGCAGTCTAAGCTTTCACTCAAGGGCCTTTTGTTCTTGCTCTAGCAGTTACACCAGCTGCTGCTGTGCCTTCTCTCGCGCAGCTGCGCACTCCTGCTCTCGGTCATCGCACACTATCGCACGTTCCTCTTCTACCCATTGTGTTAACTCTGCACCTTTGAGACCCAGTTCTCGGCCGAGATTGTACAGCTTGTCGGTTTCCATGCCTCCTGCTGTGCGTGATCAAGCGTTGACTGTGGATATTATAAGCCAGTCCTGACAGGCTCGCCAATTGTGTTAGAGGTTCGTTGGCCCAGGGGCTCAACACAGAGCGAGGAACACCTGGAGGACAGACATTGCCTTTATCTGCTCTATTTCATTTATTTCCAAGAGAACCACGGGTATCTCTGCAAGCCGCTTTTCTCCTTCCAGTCTTATACGTTCATAATCTTGTTCACATGCAAGCTCAAGATCTATTCTGTCTAAATCTATCTATTCAGCCTCGAGGTCCTCTCGCAACATTCCCTCTAAGTCTGAGCAGGACCATCCCACTCCTTCTCCAATGAGAAGCAGTCTGTCTGCATTAACAGGCATCTTGTGTGTTACCGATTATCGGCTGGCAAAAGCTGCCTGAACTCAGACACTCAGAGATATTTTCTCATTCCTTAGTGTCTGTTCAAGAACTCAAGAAGGTTCGCAAGGTAACGGAAATATGTGAGACGATGCACTTGCTGAGTCACGATACAGGTACCTGCGTCAATGTATACTGGGTTCAATATCACGCTGCGAACCCTCCCAACATTGCTTTGGCCAGCAGGCCTACAGCCGTCCTAATCAAGGCCTAGCGTCAATTTCCCTGCCATATCAACCCCTCACTTCACTCCGCTTCCGCAAGGATTCCCTCCGGTGGTACACGCGCGCTCTATTCCCACCATGTCTGCGGAGGGTGTTTCGGGCCAGGGTGGCCGTTACACAGGCTGTCACATTTACATGAAATTGGTCGCACTCTCCACTGGACGCAACGTGTCGATACTGTCTCCTTCCAGTGACGGAAGCAAATGTCTACCAACGACTGTGGACTTGTCCCGGCTTGCAAGTGTAAGGCTCCCGTCACCTAGTGCAAGCTGCCCTACGCTACAATGCCATGACCAACTATGATCGCTGGATACACGCATCAGATACCACAAACTACTGCTTGAATGCATACACAACACAGGTCTAACATCACATATATAGTACACAGCATACATTACGCCTTAACGCAATTGTCTTAATCACAATTACAAAAAGCATGATTCTCTGTTGTGAATAGGTAAAGGGCAGTTATTGTAGGCAAGCAGGGTCCATTTGTTGTAGATTGAAAAAGAGAAGTAGAAAGCTATTCAAGAACAACAGGCCAACCTGGCGAGAAAAACAAATAAATACAGGCTGATTGTTTGCCCAGAATAAATATGAGTCCTTAGAACAGCAAGTAACAGGTAAGGAATGGGACCTTAGAAGTTACGTGGGATCTCATAGAGCTAAGGAATGATACTTTAACAAAGATGATTTCACAAGCCTTCATAAAACTAACGTGTAGGGCTAGAGGAGCGGAAGAAAGTAAACTCTCCCAGGCTACAATGAACCTAATAAGAAAAACAAAGCATTAAAATCTCGTGCACACGGATCAAGGCGAATCGGCTCAAGTCTAAAATTAGATCAAGCAATACTTATGTTTCATTCCAAATTAGAAAATAGCAAATATTAAGGATCCATAAACATGAAGAGAAACATTAAATTAAGAGGAAGACGGTGGCATTGGCAGGAACAAGATGTACGCAGTTAATGATTAGCAGGTCAATGTCATCACTAATTTCATTGATCTAATAAACGCAGAATCAAAGAATAAAGACCCATAAACAAGAAAAGAAAAATGAAATAAGCAAGGAGACTTCGCGGGAACAAGATGTACGTTGTTAAAGATTAGCGGGCCAATGTCATCATCAACGCAGCAGATAAATTTTATAGTGTACAATTAGTGTAGCGATCAGTCATCGAGTTACGAATGTGCTATGCTCAACTAGAATGCACTTCGGAGAGCTTTTCAAACATGCTTCTAAGGACAAATCACCAAAATGAGAAAGAACAGTCCATTTGGTAAAAGATTGCGGGGATATTGTACTCCGAAAGCATGCGATCCCTTACACGCAGTGCCTCACGAATTCCAACAATTGCAATCGTGATTGAGGTGATGTTAATCACCTCAATCCTCAAGAAATATACGTTAATGAATTGAATAATTAGGCTTCTGTTTATATTGTATAAGATATTCACTAACGTAATTTTGTGTAGCATAAAATAATCCAGAGAACAATGTGGCTCTACAAAAAGATATTTAGAGGTGTATCACTTCCACGTTATTGGTAATTGAAAATTCGGTGAAGTATTAGCATCCCCTCTGCATGGTCTTCATAGATACAAGAAAGGCGTTTGAATAAGTGGAAATACGAGCCGTCATAGTGGCATTGCGCAGTCAAAAAGTAGAAGAATACGTGTACTAGGAAATATCTGCGGAGATTCCTTAGCTGGTATACTTCTTCCAAAAAATACAGAACATTTTCTGGCTAAGGAGGGTGCCAGGGAAGCAGTCACTCCATGCTTGCAAGAAATATTCAAAATAGTAGATTGGGAAGCTTAGCTTAACGGAAATTATATCAGCAACGTGCGGTTTGCAGGTGACGTTGCGCTGTTCACCTACATTAGAGTTAACTTATAACAAATGATCGGGGACATGATCCGGCGAAGTCTAAAGGTAATTTTTAATGGATAAATGTGCAAAATACGAACGATTGTCCTGATCGGTAACCTGGCAAAGAAACGGTTAATAGTTCATAGTTGGTAGTAAGCTTCTTGAAGCGGCGCACCAGCCCATTTTTTAAGGCTATTAGTCACCAGGAGGTGAGATCATCGGCAGGAAAGCTGCAGTGGAAAAAAAATACACAGAGAATCTCCTGTGGGAATTATCAAAATGGCGCATAAGCATCTGCTGCTAATCCCCTGTTGTTTTGTCTTCGTATGCTGCTGTGTTCGGTATAATTGTGAGAAACACCGCGAAATAATCGTGAAACGGGGAAGCGTGGTTGCAGCACCGTAATGTTAATTGAGGCCAGCATGAGACGACGAAGAGGCGAGTAGTTGCAATGTTCACTCATGTGATATGATGGTGCGTTTGGATGATGCCGCTGCTTCGCGGAAGATGAGCACTGGTCGATGCGTGCTGTAGTACGTGACGTTATTGAACAGTGTCCCGTTTGGTAGACGTCGTACGTAGACGTGGTCAATGACACTGCCTCCTCTCGATGCGAACCATTAGAGATTTATAGCTCAGCGGGTTTACGGGCAACGGGCTCAGTGGGCGAGCGGAGACGGCAGCGGAGCGCCGTACGAAGGGAAGAGGTTTTTGCTCAGCGATCCCTCGCTCGGACAAGCGGAGTACTCCGCTTTGAAGCCCCTTGGTAATTTGAAAGTAGAGACACTTAAAGCCCCTTAAACTTCGTAAAGTAGTGCCACGCTTTGAAGAATGCCGCCTCCTCCTCGCGCACTCTGGCCGAGGCCGACGCCGCGTCGCTATTGGCCTAATAGCATCACGTGGGCCCTCGCGCCGTGCATCAGCGCCATTTTTGCTCGAGAAGCGTCCACGGAGTGGCGAGGAGAGCATGTTGGCGCTGTTGCTACGCTCGAGCAGTGTAGGCGGCGCCACGGTCGAGGAGGGAGCGGGAAAGAGAGGAGAAACGAGGAGGAGTGAAGGGGAAGGAGCAGAGGGTCGCTACTTTACGAAGTAAGGGGTTTTAGCGACACCCTCCTCCTCGCGGCGCTTTCCTCCTCAGTTTTCCTCGATCGCCGGCTGCGTACGGCATGCTTTTTCTCCTGGGCTCCCGCGGACGGGCCACGACATTCTATGGAGGCGTGTACTTTCGACCAGTTGCGCGCCCCAGTGGTGCTGAAAATTTTGAGAAATGCTGATAACAGCATCGATATGCTGAAGGCAACATTTGTGAGGAGGTTGGTTTTTTTTCTTAAAGCCGTATGAACACGGTGTGCTGATGTAAAAGGAGCTTTGAGGCGAGTTCTATACTCCAGACAATTTTTCTGCCACATGATGAGATGCTTTACTTTTTGCGTCTGATCTAGTATTGCTTGTGGCACATCCCTTTGTCAGTGGCTTAAGCGAAAGTCTCAGATCTCTGTTTCAAGGTCGCGTTGTGAGCTACAAGAAATATCACGTGACCGAAGGAAGGCCGGAAGCGAATAAAGAATGTGCAGCCGTGTATAAGAGATGAATACTGATTAGCAAAGTCGACTGATTAGTGATTGGATTAAGATGAAATAAGCTCTATTAAGGAAGATTAAGGTGTATTCATGAGAATTCAGGCGGTTTAAGCTCCATGGAGGTAGATTAGGGTGGATTGAAGTGAATGAAGAAGGATTAGGGTGGATTTAGGAGGATTGAGGTCAATAAGGAGGATTATGGTGGATTAAGGTCGATGAAGGTGGATTCGGGTGGATGTCGGTGGAATAAGGTGCATTAAAGAGAATTATGGTGGACTAGAGTGGATTAAAGTGAATGAAGGTGGATCCGAGTAAGGTGTATTTGGGTGCATTAAGGAGGATTATCAGGGGGAATGGTGGATTAAGGAGGATTAAGGTGCATGAAGGCGGATTAGGGTGGATTAAGGTAGATGAAAGAGGATGAGGGTGGATTATGGTGAATTAAGATGGATTAAGGTACATTAAGGAGGATTAACGCCGACTAAGGTGGATGAAGGATTAGTACGGTTTATTACAGTAGGCTCTACAACCTTAATCCTCCTCCAGCCACCTTAATCGACCCTAATCCTCCTTAATTCTTCTTCATGCACCTTAATCCACCCTAATCGGTCTTACTACTCCTTCATCAACCCTAATTCAGCTTAATCCACACAATCCACCTTAATGCTCCTTCATACACCTTAATCCTTATTCATGCTTCTACATCTTCTATACACCCTAATCCACCTTATTCCACCATAATCGGTCTTAATATACTTCTTCATCAACCCTAGTTCACCTTAATCCTTCCCTAATCCACCTTAATGCTCCTTCACACACCTGAATCGTTATTCATGCACTTTAATCCACCTCAATTCTGCTTAATACGCCACATTCTACCTTGATACAGCCTAATACACATCCATCAACCCTAATCCACCTTAATCTATCCTAATTCATCCCAATCGATATTAATCCTTTATCAACTCTAATTAACGTTAACCTACACTAATCGACCTTAACCCTCTTTCATCTACCTTAATCCTCCCTCATCCTTGTTCTTGCACCCTAATCCACCTTAAGCCACCCTAATCGGTCTTATTACTCCTTCATCATCCCTAATCCGCCTTAATCTTCCTTCCACTTTAATCATTTTTCATATACCTTATTGCTTATTGATGCACCTTAATCCACCTTAATCCTCCTTAACACTCGAATCCACCTTAATTCTTCCTAATCCACCTTAATTCAATCACTAATGAACCTTTAATCGGCTAATCATTCTCTTATACAGGGGTGGACATGCTTTGGGTCACCTCTGGCCTCCCTTGGGTCACGTGATATTTTCTGTTCACAACGCGACCTTGAACCAGTTCGGCAGGCAGAGCAACAACCGGTTTAAGGCTTTAAGGAAAAAGGCTTAAGGCTCAAGGCTTTAACGGGTTTACGCTTTAAGGCTTTAAGGTTTACCATGTTTATGGCTTTAAGGAAACAGGTTTAAGGCTTTCCCCTTAAAACTTAAACACAATGTGGTCTAGCTAGTGCTCATCACCTGCAATACCACGGGTATACTTGCCACTAATTTTTAACGCCATAACGTTAAGGAGACCGTGTCGCAGAAAATCCGACGTGCGGCGTCAGACGTCACCTCGGCAAAAAGAGTTTTGAACCAAATTTCGAACCAAGCACACCCAACCACTTCTCTACCATGAAAGTTGCTTATATCTTGTCTTTCATTCTTTACAAAGTTGTTCCCCAGAATTCTGAGAACGGCAGCCCACAAACATATGTAATGAAAAAAAATTGCCGACGATTACGTTACTTCCTAATGCGAAATTTGAGCGCAGCAAATAAGCTGTTTCACCTTTTCGATAGATTGAGGCAAAGAAATCGAGCAACACATGTATGCGCTATCACAGAATTTTTTTTTTATTTTTCACACGTATTCCTTTAACAAAGACTCCACTAACAGTTCTTGACAGTCATGAAGGAAGCTTTGTGGTCGGAGAAATAGACTGATATATGGTCGACTTGGTACACCAATGCTTGATTCTCAAAGACGAGATCTATACAAGTGCCTCGCGAGGTTGTCACAGCCGTGGGACGCGTTACGAGCGAGAGGAACGGGATGTTCTCCCGCATAAGTGTTAGGAAATTGCTGTTTGTCTTTATGTCAAGCCGCCACCGATCTGGCTCTCTGATTGCCACCGCACAGGGCGAACGGCAGCGGCAATTTCGGCTCGGGCGGTGCACATATACAGATCCGCCGCCACCGATCTGGCTCTCTGATTGCCACCGCACAGGGGTTGCATTGGAGGAGGAGCGAAGAAAGGAATTAAGTTCGAGCCGGCGCTTTGACAACCGGAGACTCGCAGGAAGAGGGGGGAGGGGGGCGGCGTGTACACCCAGCGGCAAACGATGGGGGCAGAAGCGCGCGCAGCAAGCGGACAACACGATAAAGGGAGGAGGGAAGAGATAGCAGCGACTGACTGATGCCGCTGACGCCGATAGTGAGTCAACCCCAGCTGCGGAGTTGGTTTCAGGGACAACGAATAACCGGCGCGTCGGCAACTGAAGAGCACCCTATCCGCCACACAAGAACAGGGGGGGGGGACTCTTTCCTCCTCTTTCTGCATGGCGGCGACGGTGTTCTATGCAGTCACGTTATCTTGACTCTCTAGCGGCGTCAGCGGCATCCAGCGGTATCAGTCGGTCGCTGCTAGCGCTGGGGGGATGAAAGGGGGGCGGAGCTGGTTACGAGGCCGACGACGACGCCGACGCGAAACCCAGGAACGGACGCCAAAGAGCTGCGCTCTAAAACCAAAACTCCGACAGCGCATGTCCTTTACGTTAGTTCTTCTCAGACTGAAATATTAAAAGTATGAAACAATAATGCGAGATCGACCCACGCAAGATGCCGCGATCCTGCCAGAAAGCTCGCCTTCGCGCATTGCGTTCGCAGCCAGCGTTTCCCAGTAAACGTTACGGTTAGATAAGCTGCAGTTGCCGGAAAGCATGAAAAGCAGTAAGGAGTCCTTGAACGCTGTCGCGTTCCACCCTTAAAGGCCAAGCTTAAGCGTCCTCCCAATTTTTTCAGGGCTTGCATTCATCGTATCTGACTGACGCACAGATCAACGTAAAGTATAAATAATAGCTTCTCTACATGCCACTATATCAATTTTCAGTAAAACAGGCAACGGATCCTGACAATCGCGAAAAGTGCGATCGAGAGGCTGTATTTTCGCACATAATTGTTTACAGCGGAAAGCAGAATCTACAGTGCTGCGTTTCGGACTCAATAACAACAGTTGGCGACGTGCGAGGTGACAGAGCTGCCGAAGAATTTTAAGCATACTGAGCACGCACAAATGCAACGTACAAATTGCCGCAACAAAAACGCTGGTGAGCAGGCCAGAAGAATGAAAGGAATGCAGCATAATGGGAGGCTTTGCTACGAGCGATAAGACGCCTCACCTCGTAAACAACGCTGTTCTTTGTCGGAACAAAGTTCTTTCGGCCAATGTAATGCAGCCACTGCTTCCTGCGCAAGCCGTCCCGCTTTCCTTGTGATATCATAAAGACGGCGTAACCATCTTCAGGCTTCTTGCTGCACTTGTATGCGCAACAGCACGGCAAAGCGCTAGCACATTGAGCAGGAAACACAGCGTACAACGTTCGCTTGGCCAAGCTAAAGCGCCGAACCAGCCGAGCTGAGAAGCAAAATGGCGCGAACAAAACAGAAAAACACAATCAAAATGCAAGATCCGCGCGTTTCTAAGGGCAACGGCAGGGAGACCAATCGTCGCGCAGAAAAACGGGGGCAAAACTGCTTGCCACGGGGAGGACGCGCAAGCGGCGAGGAGCTCGCGCGGCGGCGCCAGACTTCAAAGAGTGGCGGTAATTTAACGCGATAGCGTTAAGGAGCTCGTGTCGCAGAAAAGCCGGTGTCGTCGGCGTCGGTGTCGGCGTCCGCGGCGTTGGCCGTGAGCGATAAATCACGGCAGGCACTTCATAAATAAAAAGCAACTTCCAAGATGGGCTGGGTGGGAATCGAACCAGGGTCTCCGGAGTGTGAGACGGAGACCTTACCACTGAGCCACGAGTTCGATGCTTCAAAGCGGTACAAAAACGCCTCTAGTGAACGCGGTGTTGCCTTGGAAACGAGCTGTTTCTAAGGCTCAGGCGTGCGTCGCTTGCTCAGGCGCACATTTCGTTGTCGCGCCGAACGCTGCGTTGTTCGACGCTCACCGCGTCCGATGCGGGGCGTGTAGCCGCTGCGCCGTAGCCCATTGTCTTACACCCCTTGGCGGGTCGACGGGAACGCTGTCGCGTTCCACTCTTGAAGGCGAAGCTTAAGCGTCCTCCAATTTTTAATTTATCAAGGGACTCTAAAGCGGGGCGCTTCGTTGCGCCGCCTGCCGAATAAGGTTCGACAATCGCTTCAGGTTCTCGATCGTGGTCATTTACCTCAAATCGCCGTCAAACGGCCTCTTTGCTGAAACCTCTCGCAGGGTACAGAGGTACTCTTCAGGTGAATACCCATAAGGCTTTTTCGCCTGCAGGCGAGCCAGCGCCGCATTTGAAGATGACGCCGACGACATTCCGCTGTTCTTCACGGCTGGTCGCCATGCTTGTTTCGCAAAAACACTGCTCCGCTGCGCGCTCTGCTGGGGAAATGAGACCAGCAAGCAAGCGGCCCGCTCTGCAAACACGCTAACCGCCCGAGCGTAGCGCACATGCGCAGAGGCGTTTACGCTGGCCGGCTGAGTCCGCTGAGCTACAACTCTCTGTCAACCGTGATCAACCATATTCCGGCGGCGGCTGCGTGTGGCGCGGACACGTGAACCCTATTTGAAAGCGATCTGCGGCGGGGACAGAGTACGCCATGTTGCGATATCTTCGTGTGCGCTGTATTATCGCCGCTTAGTTGGCGTTGAAGCGAGAGGCAGCGCGAAGGTCAATTATCTCGCTGCTGCGGTCCCTATCTTGAAATACATCGCCTTGCGTGACGGATGGTCGGACGGACGGTCGGTCGGGTGCCCTCTTTGGATAGGCTTAGAAATGCTTAGACATTTACTACGTAGGCTGATACAGAAAGCAGTCCAGTGAAGCACAGCGTCTCAAAGCGCCAGCTCTTACGATGGACGAATGCAAGAAACTTACGTGTGACGCACGCGCCAGGCGTTTCATGCGTGCGGTCGTGCTCTAATGGTTAGAACATTGAGCTGCTGTGCTGGAAGCATAGAGTTTCTCACTACATTACCTAGAGGGAAATCTGGCGCTGCTGCGCTGTGGTATGCATGGGAATGCCGGTATATTGTGGATTCGGATTGGCATCGTTCTCGTAGAGACAGAACACCTTGAAGACCCGCTTGGCAAGTACCGTTCAGTCTGTTACAATGATTCATTTTCTACTAGAACAGCACGTGAAAAGCTGTTTTAGCTTTATTATTACGCGAAAACATGTTTTGTTTAACTATGAGAACTTGTTATTGTGTGTACAACTACATGTTACGTAAAAAGTATCAGCGGGCCGCTAAAGTTGGAGGACAGACGACAAGGTTCGCGCTCGCTTTGAAACAGTTGGTCGTCTGTTCTTGCTTTTCTTCGCTTGGTCATGCATCGTGGGTGAGTAAAGATGTAATATGCGTGAATGGAAACATTTTATGAAGAGTTTACTTTGAGAACGCGTTATTTGCGTAGCCATATCCACGTTTTAGACGAAGCCTCTTACAACACCAGCCAACACGAGCCTCGCAGACACATATACCATCATTCCTATGACGACACGGTGCGCCCTTAAGAAACTCCCATAGACGGTGGCGCCAGATTACCCTGTAGGTGTTATAGTGAGAAACTCTATGGCTGGAAGAGAGAGGTTCGATCCCACCATCGATCACGCGTTTCTTCAAAGCATTATTGGCAGACTTGTGCCGCTTTGGAGGGGCCCAACAGAGAACTGGAGGTGTGTTGTGCGTACTCCCACTCGTCATGGTGTGCACGAAAGCGCTGCTTTGTAAGAGATATAGGAGGTATGGAAGCGTCCCTTTGATAAGTGCAAGTGTGCAAGGATATCCATAACGCAGGCGCGCGCAGTGAACTAGAGAAATATTCCCTTGCAATCCTTGTGCAGAAATTCGTCAGCGAAACGCTCCAGTTTCCTATAATTGCTGACAGCCAGTTTCGTCATTCCAGTTCCACACGCTCGCCTCCTAACAACCGCTGGCATGTGCTATAAATAAGTAAAGCGCTTTGACGACAACCTTTCAGCGACGCTACTAAGAAACTCATTGCTTAAATCGGTTTTACACCCCCATACAACCCTTTCCAATAGCTGCCAAGATAGCAATAATTGTTGCGAGATGTTCAAAATAATGTTTCTTGTTTTCTACTGACTTCAGAAATGCGTCGTTTTTTTTCTCTTTCTTTGTAATCATGTATGGATGCAGTATCCTATAGATTCTTACATACATATAACGCTAACTGAAAGTCTCATATTCAGCCTATTGACTCCGCACTTCCCACTGCATATATAATTTGTATTTTATAACTTTTTATGCGCAATAAATTGAAACTATATTTCTCACTAAACCAGAGTCAGAGAACTCAATAATAATCAATAAGTTATAGAAATAGAGTAATTGGCACCGCGAACAGTGGCCAAGGTCTTCTTAAAATCAGCTGAAGATAAACTTAATTTGCTCATAACCTTGCGTTGCTGTTCGATGCAATGTGTCCGTACTGAATAATTTTCTTGATGATGCAGCATTTTAAACAAACCTTGGCGCTCATAAAAAAGGGGGGAGGCAGGGGGCCACTTGCGCTTCCTAGTACTGAATTTATTATCTAGTCGTATTCCTAATATGTTAAAGTATGACATTTTTCAATTGTATGATCATGCTCTCGATGCATGATCGACGAGCGACCAGTCAGTCGGCTGCAACTCATTAACAGAAAACCAAAGAACATTCTCCTTGTAAATTTTCTTTATACGTATGTTGTCTGTAATTGGCTCCTTTCTGTACTAATCTATGCAATCCAAAAACTGTTCCACATTGGCGTTCGCGTTTTATGTTTCGAATACAGCTGCCCATTTTCTGAGCGGCGTCCTTATGTATACGAACGACCATGGGCAGATATAATGAATGCGAGAAAAAAAAAGAAAACATAGGAGAGACGGCTAAGTAAATCTGTTGCTTTAACATTAAATAATTTGGCCAGGGGCCTATAACGTAAAGTTATTACAATATGTTTTTATTCCAATCTCGTGACGTCAAAGTTACGTAACCGCCGACGCAATTATTGGGCGGGGATTCGCAGCGTTTTTTGAAAAGACCAATGGAACGCTCTCCTTGTTTATAGAAGGTCACTTTCGTTTGCTTTCAAAACAAGTAACATTGCCTTACTTGACAGGCGTTTCTTATATAACTGACTGACCAGAGGTGCAAAGGGTTTCAATAGGGCCGAGCTAGCACAGTGAAAGTAGACAAACGGATGAGGAGCGTGGTGCCAGCGTCTGTGATTGGTACACTTCTTGGTTAGATAGATTTCAGTGCCTCGTAGAAAATCGCAAAAGGATGGACAGTTGAGCTTGTTGGCAGGGTAACATATTCTTGGTTTGTAGCGCTTAGTGACACAGACGCAGACTAGAAAATGACTAGAAGAATAGCGCTCGTCCTGTCTTCTTCTAGTCTGCGTCTATGTCACATCGCGCTGCAAACCTAGAAAATCGCGGTGGCGTGCAACGAAAGGGTAAAAATGCAGCTGAAACGGCTGCTCAGGGCAGAAAATTTGGCAAAGCGATATCGTGTACGTGCTAAAATGCCTCGACAACGTGTACTGCCACGCAAAAATGTTTATTGTAAGCAAATAAATCCATTCTCTAGGGCAGCTCCAAGTAGCAAGTGCCAGAGCGATCAGGGGCCGGCAGCCACCTTCTATTCATTTCGGAACGGGGCAGTCTCCGGCTATTCCAAAAAGAATTCAGTTTTGTTCGTCATATTAATTCCTCTTTAATATGTACTCGTCACATTGACTTGGTGTTATGGCAGTTTTGTGACGTCATGTGACAGACAGGCGATGGGGGCGCACCCTGAAAGCTTTTGGCTAGTTGCGGAGGGCTAATGGTGAAAGAGGCCTAGAATCCGAAACAATTGTTTTCCTGTTGTTTCATCTATTCAAGCATAATCATTGTTGAGACATGACATCAGGTGAGGAGCTTTCACGGTTTTCCTGACGTCGCGTGAAAGCTAAGCGAAGTGGGGGTGGCCCGAAAAAATGTTGGCCAATTGTGGAGGGTGGATTGCAGAAGTAGAATAGAAAAGTTTGGGATAGCTTTACGTTATGGCGCCCCAGGATAACGCACTGATTCTATTCCGATTATTCTGCATTTTGCCAATCATCAGTGGTTTCATCGGCGCTCCGCCGATATGTTATCACCATGATCGGCCGGTCGTGCTCAGTGGATATTAAGAAAGAAGTACAATCGCGCAAAGTAATTTTGTACGTTATAGCGGCATTTATTTTGGAATTCTATGCGCACTCTGGCTTAATTCAATGACACAAAAGTTTTCTTTTTTGTTCATTTCGCCTAATGAAATAAGTGGAAAGCAGACTTCAGCGAAATCCTGTGCAGAAGTTGATACCATCTAACCGTATATAAACGCAAAATACATCTACAAAAAGTGCGCCTCGACTATGCTGAAACCTGCAAGCTACCAAGTTCTCGAACGAGTATATTTGCATTTTGTACTTCTTATTGATGCACTGTAACGTGGTAACGAGAGGAACGCGCCAACACGCGCATATGACATACGTCTGACGGAAGAGCAGTGCAACACGAGAAACACGTTGAAGGAGACCATTCTCATGAGCGTTAAGTAAGTAAAATCGACGTGTGCGGGGCTTCGTGAACGGGTGATCGCGTCTTATAACGTGCAGAGCAGACAACAGGAGATGCGCGCACGGAGTTTGAAGCGTATGGAAAGATTTTCACGTTGCCAGGTTAACAAACCGGCCATTCTCTCAATGGTCGAATAAACGATCTGAGGACGCCGCTCAATTGAGCCAATCGTCTTGAGCGTTACCAAAGGGCAGAACAGTGCTCAAACTAAAATTGAGAAAAATTACCGTTCTAAAATGCAACACACTTGCGACCAAAATGAAAGCTATTGCGTGAAATAATACAGTGCCTATTTCAGTCACGCTTTGTTGCCCATTGCGACAATTCATATTTCTATAGTGCTTAATGCTTATAGCTGGCAAACATTGTGTGTTTTTTTCTTTATCTTGAAACACTTAAACTTTGCCGTTTGCTTTGGGGTTACTCTTTGAATCTGTAGCAAGAACTCCAAGGGCACCTTACCATTCACTGTTATTCATTGACTAAGAATTTGTACTTGATTTAGGATGTAAAGCAGATAAGCGGCATAACATTAGGCAAGTGCATTAACATGGCAGCAAAAATCAAAGAAATAGTTATGAATATGTCCACAATCTTGTTGCGCTAATGTAAAAGCAGCTTAAGCACACTATACCTCAGGCTGAAATGTCTGCTTTGTCTCATTTTAACATATTCGCAAGTGCCATCAATAGGCCTCATGGTGGTTCGTCATTGTATAGAGATAGATGCACTCTTGGAGCTGGCATGCGCGTCGGGTGTTGCCTATCGCTTTTAGCCACCGTGAAGAGGTCCTGGACCTCTATTTAAAGAGTAGTTCAGATCAGTGGAACGGTCCGTAAGAACAGCCGCTGGCTAACTGCGAGTGTGAACATATTAGCGAAGGCGGCCGTCCATAATTAAGTGTTCTGATGAACCACAAGCTCTGTAGATTCGGCCCCTTTTATTCCTTTCTTGTGTCAAGAAGCAAGGTCATAGAAACAAGAAGCCCTTGAATCCCATAGCCCTTGATGTTTTGCTTCGAAGGCTACTTTTCTGCGATTAGGTATAACAGGAAACATAAAATAGGCACATATAATTTAACCACATTGGACCACGAAAGTATTTCCAAGCATTATACGGGACGTGTTACTGTGACACCATAAGGTATATACATTCAATAATCTAACAGTTCCTCTTTCTAGGGCAAGAATAAGATTGACTGCTTTGTTTCCAAGTGGATAAAGTGGCTGCACGTACACATCTGAATAGTAGCATTCCACTTAGTAATGACATAAGAACGGTTCTACGGATGGCAGCCCAGATGGGGAACACTAGATTACAATTTTACTGAATGACCAAAAACGCAAAGTAGCGAGGGCCTCTTCTTGCATGTGTGGCTGCCGAAAAAAGGAAACCCCCTTGGTTAGTGATGTCTACCTCTTTGTGTCCTGCAGGAAGCTCCTGTGGCCACGAGTCCCAGTCCGTTGGTTCCGAAGAGCGCAGCTAAAGCACTCATGGCCGAGGTTCTCAACGTGAGCAGCATGCTGCAGATAGCGGACAGCCTGTACCTGGATGAGGAGAACCTGTCCCTGACAGAGACTAACCTGAGTGGCCCCTTCGCCGGCTTCGACGTTTTCGAGGAGGAGGAGCTCCCTTACCACGGCGCCGAGCTTGGCCGCTTCCACGCGTGGTACACGAGCCATCTGCACGGCTACCTGAGCATGACTGTGTGCGTGTTCGGCATCCTCGCCAACGTACTTAACATCATCGTACTCACGCAACGCAACATGGTATCGCCAACGAATGGCATCTTGACGGGGCTCGCCGTGGCCGACATGCTGGTGATCGCCACTTACTTGCCGTACACCATCACGATGCACGTGATTCCGCCTGCGCGCACGCAGAGCTTCGGCACGGCAGTCTTCATTCTTGTGCACGCACATGTGAGCATCGTCTTCCACACAGTGTCTACGTGGTTGACCGTGACGTTGGCCGTGTGGCGTTTCCTGGCCGTCAGCTTCCCGGCCTCTAGCAAGGAGTGGTGCAGTATGCAGCGCGCCCGCTGGGCTATCGTCAGCGTGTACGTGTCGTGCGCGCTTTGCTGCTTGCCGGTGTACCTTTCATTCACGGTGCACCAGGCAGGTACGCCCCAGGAACCCTCGTACAAGGTCGACTTCAGCAACATAACACGCGCCAATGGCGCCTTTTTGCAAAATCTCAACTTCTGGACCTACTCTGTTCTGATGAAGCTTGTGCCGTGCGTGGCCCTAACAGGCCTCAGCCTCGGGCTGCTGCGCGTGCTGTACGAAGCCAAGGCGCGAAAGCGACGCCTGCGGCGAGGGGCCAGTGGACACAGCGGCCACGGAGGTAGCAGCGAAGAGGCCCGAGACCGCACCACACGCATGCTGCTCGCCGTCCTGCTGCTCTTCCTGGTCACCGAATTCCCGTCCGGCATAGCTGCCCTTCTGAGCGGCATCCTCGGCGACGACTTCTTCCTGCACGTCTACATGAACTTCGGCGAGGTTATGGATATCCTGGCGCTGGTAAACAGTGCCGTCAACTTCATTCTATACTGCTCCATGAGTAGGCAGTTCCGCAAGGCTTTCGCCGCTCTCTTCACGCCTCGCATCATGGCCAAGTGGTTCCCTCTGACGTCCGAACCACCGAACAGTACCTACGCCACCACTTGTGTCTAGACCAGGCTGTATGCGCAAGCTGGCACAGCCGTTGCTGGAGCTCCATGGGAGTGCGAGTGAACAAATACTGCTTCATCAGCGTGGTGTCTCGTTTTGCTTACGTGCTCTGGAATAACATCCTGATCTCATCGTTCATCTTACATGTTAAGTTAACCTCTGGCTCATTTTTCCCCGCTCTTCCACGACATTGGTCATTTCATCATGAGCGTACGTCACAAGGTACTGATACAACAGACTGTCCGGAGTGCATATTTAGCTGAGACTGTTGGTTATGAGAGGCCATGTCTGAGCTGGGCAGCAGAACAGGGAAAAACTTTGCGAAGGAAGAGGCAGGAGTCCACGTTGGCAGGGAAGAATTGCACTGGACAGGCTTCACTCCAGCTGCTTCTTGTTCTGCATACAAATGCTGCAGCTGAAAGCCTAATTAAAAATTATAGTGTGCAAGTAAAATGAAGTGCCAAGGAGTAAATCACGCATGCCTTATGAGCGTACTGCGTGATGGACTGTACTATAGAATATATAGTCGTAGTATATATATTATCTTACTCATCCAGCATGATACAGGAAGGCAGTGGCGACTTGGGCCCACAGCAAAACTGCCAGATGAAAACAAAAGAATCGGTGGAATTCAAGGCGAATTTGCTGCGCGGGGAAGCAAACAACGCGTTTTAATGTACAATGAAAACGTGGAACAATACTCTTGGCTTAGGCATAATTCTATGTTGCGTAGCCTTGTGCTGCAGTTTCATTAAAAAAGCAGTGAGAAGCGCCTAGTTGAACTCCACTTAGCAAAGGGAACTAATTCGCCCGCTCTCGCTCGAAGTACGGTGTGTATCCATTTTTCTTAGCTTTGTTTTGTGTCCACATATTTGAAATGTAAGAAAGGAGCAAAAGGAGATGAGAAATATCGTTTCGGACACATTGTTGGCTCAGACCTTTGCAGCTTTCGGAATATTGCCGCATCTGACAGCCGGGTTAACGTGACGCCCTCCACAGTTCGTCAAAGACGTCACTGAGGGCAGTGTGAGTTGTGTATACGTTCTTCCTGGGCGTTGTTTCCGAACTGTTATTCAAGAGACGATCGAAGAGGCACAGACGATGCCCCTGAAGTTTGTTCAAGATAACATTTATTTTGATTGCTTCGTGTGCGCTCATCCTGACCATAGTAGCTTGCGCATGTCTGAGCACCCACAGCATGAATGCACCGAGGTATTCGGTTCGATGCAGACAGCTGTACGTGCCAATAGATCACTGTGGTAGCTTACTCAATATCTTGTAGCTAGAAGGGCCTTCGACGGCTTTTATTCGCGAAGGGCAGAAAATAGGCGGGTACTTACCGTGCACTCCCAGATCGTTCCTTTCACTATCGGTCATTCGGAAACGCAAAATGGTGCACGAGCACTCTTGTTGTGGCCGGAACGGCGCACAGGGGCCCTCATACCTTGATGGACATTAGGCTGCTAACTACGAATTCTGCTGCTATACAAAATCAATTTTCAAAATAGCACACCTGCATTCATGCCTTACGGCTTTCTCTGTCGTGAATGCTAAGGCGTGTTTATATCATGTACTCGTATATCACAGTTACGAAGTCCGTCTTCTGCATGATGAAACACACTGTATTTATTGGTATTACTGCTGCGAGCTATAGGCTTCCGAAAGGCGCAGAGAGATTGCACTTTGACTTGGCTTTTTAGTTAATGGCAGGAGTTGTTTAAATGCACAAGTACAAATTGAAGTTATAATTCGTGTCAAATCGGGCACCTGGCCGTACCTCTTATTTGTGATGTGTGAACATTTATTTTCCTTTTCTAGGAGAAAATGCTCTGTTTAAGAAACAAACTGCACGCCCCGTAAAAGGTAAAAACGCGCACAAATGCATTAAGTAGTGAAGTCTTCCGATTTCAGCAGCGCTTCTGCAGAACCTAAGCAGAAGGCTGTATTATTTAGTGCAGCAGCGTTAAGATAAAACAGGAGGATACATAAACACACCCGCAAGTAATTCAAATACGATTTTCCAGTTAGCCCCTGCTTATAAGTGCTAACGTGCATGTATGTTCCGGTGTTCACCTGTTACGTCTTCACATTGGAGACGTCGAAACTATAATCAATCGTATTTGTGTGTTTGTGTGTGTGTGTGTGTGTGTGTGTCTGTGTGTGTGTCTGTGTGTGTGTGTGTGTGTGTGTGTGTGTGTGTGCGTGCGTGTGTGTGTGTGTGTGTGCGTGTGTGTGTGTGTGTGTGTGTGTGTGTGTGTGTGTGTGTGTGTGTGTGTGTGTGTGTGTGTGTGTGTGTGTGTGTGTGTGTGTGTGTGTGTGTGTGTGTGTGCGTGTGTGTGTGTGTGTGTGTGTGTGTGCGTGCGTGCGCGTGCGTGCGTGCGTGCGTGCGTGAAGCAGTTAACCTTTTTTAACACATCGCACTGAAAGCAAAAGTAAAACAGTCAGTTAAATTGAATTTGGCGTTCCATGCTCACAAGTTCGGTGAGGGAGGCTGGCCCACTTTAAGAATCCACAAAAAGAAATCAACAACACAGCGGATTTCCTCTACGAAGCATAAATGAAAAATTTGCTGCAATTGACCGGCGCAATTAAATCCCGCGACAAAGCTGTATGTAAGGAGCATTGCCATGACGGCGAGAGGGGTCTGAGCGTAGAACCTTGGGACACTCTTCACGGGGTGCTGTCGTTGGCGTGCATGGCTGTTAAACAGGCCACCTTAATCTGCCATGTTGGCTCTTTGACAGGCTGTAAAAAGGTTACATTCTTTTCTTAATTTGAAGCTGCAAAAACAGTTTATGCGCATTTGTCAAAATGATAAAAGGTGACGTAAAGCGGCAGAATCTTTTTTTTCATAGGAAGGATCTCCGTGCTGCCTGGCAGCAACAACGCAATGTATGCACTAAGAAAAGAAAGCGGAAGGTCGCAGCGGAATCCGATTGGTATATTTGCATTCTCGCATTTTTTTTTTTTTTTTTGAGGTTCTGACAGCCGCCGTGTCGGCATTCTGATTGGTTGAAGAAATACATGACTTAAGCCTCATCTGTGATGGGGCGTACGTTCCGTGATCGCACGCTGAGCCGCAATATGCAAATTTCCCGCCCCGACATAATTTGGGATGCAACATGCGTGGAGAGGAAAGGGAAGCGCCCCTTTATTGCGGACAAATCCTATGTAACAAGTCGTGACCTGTTTCTTTTCTTCCTTCTTTTTCTTTACGAGATTAATGCTCAAACTGTTCGAATCACTCGCAGGACGTGTAGACATTTCTCTTTCAAGCAGTCACTTTTATTAAGGACGCCTTTACCCAATGTACTAATAGTTGAACGTTACAAACCAATTCTGGTTTTTCACACTTTCGGTGGCTACCTTCGTATTTAAATCAATATTAATTAGTTAGATTGGAAGCTGCAACTAAGGCGGCCTTTTTTATTACCGGAAGGATATGCGAAAAGCGGAGCCTAGGAAGTTTAATCGCTTCATACGGCTAAGTAGCGAACTGAACGAAAGAGGAAAGCTAGTCAACTTGCGCCATGCAAGCGGCCGCCTGTGGAGCAAGCATCGCAAAGTGCAATTTGCCGACTTTGCAGCAACTTGCGTTTATGTCATTCCGTGAGTAACGATAACGCTGAGGTAGAACGCGAGCATTGCAGCTTTCGTTGATCGCCCACAGTGTCTCGAGCTGGTTGCGCCCGGTTGCGAGGGCTCAATCTGTTCGTCAGAGCTTCGCATACTGCCTCACCTGGCAGGCGACAGCTCATATGCCCACATAAAGTAGGCGATGAACAAGAAAAGCATTTTCCAGGAACGAGTCTTAAACATAGATAAGTCGGCACTTTTGGCGACTGATCAGTAAAGCTGTCCTGCTTTATCGAGAGCTTAAAAATCACTACTTCAAGGGAAGGTTATTAGGCAAAATGTTAAGAATGCTTAACATGAGCCAGTTGCAATAGGGAATCCATGGCAGATAATCAGCGCCAAAAGTGACAGTAACCACAAGACTGCTTAAAAGAGACGTTTTCCCTGTTTTCCAACAAATCCTTACTTGAATCATGCATACATTTATACGTTAAAGATATAGAAAGGTAAAAGCATTTGACAACCAAAGAAATGAAAAGCAACACAACAATATATGTGTCGACACGTGTAGCAATGATATGGCACACACAGTCACGCATCGTTATCCAGACAAAAGCCAGCTCCTTGTCAGAACCTTGCCTTGCTTTTGCCTTTTCATATTTTCAACGTATGTGTGTATGATTCAATTACGGAGCCATGATGTACGCGTCGCTCCTACGACACGTCTCCAGCAAAAATGGTAGCGTGTCCAAAATAGAGCCCCTGGTCTCGAAATGGCTGCAGCGCACGACGGGATCACCAGTCAGCGAAAGCAGCTGTCATCGTCTGTCCGTCTGCAGCCCTGTGCGCCGTTGCGGCCGAGCGGTGCGCGTATAGGGACAGTCTGTACCGCTTAGGGCGCCCGCTTATTGCTTATCATCGTTGTTATTGTGGTTGTTGTTGCTTGTCCAAAGCGTCGTGGACACTCGTGCGTTACTTGTTCGTCGTCACGAGCCCCCTCCTGCGAGGGGAGCGAAAGCGTTCGTTGTACCTGTCGCGGAAGCCGCGCCGAGCCCCCTACCCATGGCTGGTCGCCGGCCGGCGCCGCACAAAAGACCGCGCTCGAAAGGGCAGTCCGCGTTCCCCACACGAAGCCGCCTACACCACTGCACCCCCCCCCCCCCTTCCTTCTATTTCCTGCGTCGTACCGCGCCCATCCATCCCTATCCTTCATCGCATGAAGCGCTGCGTTGGGGGCCCCGAGCGAGCGACTCAGCGGGCGACACTGATGCCGAAAAGGCTTGCTACTGCCGCTGACACACCATGCGCGTGGCCGTCAAGCGTTCCCTCGATTCGCGTGTTAAGGGACGGAATACAGGGCAAAGCAAACACCGTGTTCCTTATTTTTTATTTAGTGGCCTTGGTTCAAGTAGGCCATGTCATTATGCCGGAAGGACAGCCCTCTTGACATTTATTCACTATCCTTGTTCTGGTGTCGTTGTTCGTTTTTGTTTTTTCCTGAAAAGCCAAAAACCATGTTCAACTAAATTCTTCACGAAAGGGTACTATGTGATGTCCGCGAGTAAAAAAGAAAGTAAGAAAACGAATTGTCTGAAATTGCAGTTAGCTTCGTTTTTTCTCAGTGCTGACCCTCGTGCGCACAGAGCGCGGCGCTTCGACATCTTTGTTTCTTTGCGAACTTAAATGAAGAGCGAAGAAAAAGGCAGGCGTGGCTTATTTCGGTGTTCTGCTATGAACAGAAACAAAGAATTTAAGTAAGATTGCACGTTCCCCGGCAACAACGAGGGGCTCATAGATCAACTCTCGGCTTCTCATGTGCGCTGGTTGTGTGGTTTTGTAGAACAGCCCCAGTACAATTTGTTTCTGTTTCGATAAGTATCAGTGTTCCTGTACTGTGCGCCAAGTGAAAAAATAAAGGCAAGGATCCTCAGTGGTCGTATTTCTGCAAAACATACGCTGAGAGCACGTACCAAAAATAATAGGTGTGAAAAACTATGCAGGAAAGCTCCGACTTGCGTGCACCGGGGAGCATCCGATCACGGGACGCGCCATCAGGACAAATACAATGGCCTGCGGCGGTGGGCGGAAAAGGACGCGCCCACTTCATTTTGTTTGCTTATGCATTGAGTATATATTTCACTGCAGTGGTGCTTTTGTGCATGAGAAGACATGCCTTTTTTTGCCGCTTATGGATTTCCATTTCTTTTCGCTTAGTATTATTTGTTAGAGCAGCTACTGGCCATTATCTCGTTTTGTTCTCGCGCCTAGCTCGTGCGCTTCTGTCCGCTGCTCACTGCTGCATAGCGGTTTCTCATTCAGACTCATTCGGGCACAACCACAATACTTTAGCAAGCTCGTAAATGTCACCGCTGGTTGCGAGTTCAACGGGGCTTATGTCCCCAATCGTCTGGATCTCTAGCCCATCCTGCCTTTTGTAAAGCTTGTCCTACTTTCGTCATGGACTTGACCACTCTCTTTAACAATGTTTTTTCGATTGGTGAGCCGTTATACGTTTATTGTGTTAGTACACCGCCAGCCAGTTATGTTGTATTAGAAGTCATATGTTTTCGCTAAATACGGTTTGTTCCTGTCTGTTCTGTGCGCTTTCACTGTGCAGTTAGAGACATCTTCGCGCGGCAATAGTTTACACCTCTGTTTTTTATCCGAATACCGATCGTGAAAAAAAATATATATATTTTTTGCAAAAGAAAAAATCTCAGAACGGCGAGACGATATCGAAGGATTATTCGCCTTTGCTGATTGCAGAGCTTTAAGAAACGGCTCTATACAGAGTGTTGTTTGTTTGTTTGTTTGTTTGTTTGTTTGTTTGTTTGTTTCTGTAGTCTGTGTGATCTAAACAGACAAAAATTGTTTTAGTCGCCTGGGACAGACAGTGTAATTTTAGTTACTAAGCAGGATTACTTGTACGAGAAATTTAAATGCATATTCGACTAATTAACAAATATGATCTAATTAAGTTCTAATTTTAAATATTTTCGACATATATTACCAAGTGCGAGTATTAGCTGGTGAGCTTGCAAAGCATTTATCACTTGGAGCGAATACTAAGATGGCACCAGTTTGGAGATATGCGCCGTTGAATTTGCGGTAAATACACAGTGTCCTCCCACTTACTTTCCTAATTAAATATACTTTTATGCATTAAAACACCAAAGTAACTGGGGCGCCCATGCACTTCGTTGCAAAGTTCGGAAATTAATATCTGGAAACTGGTATCATCCTAATAATTCGTTCCAAATGGACACGCCTTGCGGACTCGCCAGCTGCACTTCGGAAATTTCAATATGTGCCGTGAAGTAATCAATTAAAATGTTCATTAATTATTATTGTCTAATTAGCTTGCATTTTGATTTGCATTTTGATATAAAAACAACGCCCGCTATAAGGTGATCAAAATTAAGCTTTACAGACTTCTTTAAGAAGATGCCCTGAAAGGTACGTGAAATCCACCTCTGCACAAAGTTATGGGGCCAGAGGAACACAATGTGAGACGGTAATTGTCATCGTCAGCCATCTAATTAACCACAATCGATTGTTGAACTTCTTAGTGACTGTGGTAAGCGGGCATGTTTCTATTGGAAACTTAAGGTAGTCGTATTCCTACACAATTCCATTTGGTACATTTCTTCTAGCATGTCCGCGTACTCAGATATACGCCTGCAAATGTTCAACTGAGTATGTATTCAGAATCAGAATCAGAATTTATTATTAGAAGTTGGGTCACATTACAAGTATTTAGTATGCAGAAGGAGGTCCCATTGTCAGAGACTGTATCGGTACCTCATGTACAAGAACAGTCATTATAGTTAACATCTCAAAGCAATAGTAGCATATAATAAGGAAGTATACAGCTACAAGAAAAGAACGGTTCCGCTAGCAAGACCGTGAGGGTCGGCGCAAAGCTCGTCCCTGAGTGACGCGGCGATTGCGTCACACTGTGGGCACATAACTTATCCCCTGGCCACATATTGATGCTTTTAGTTCTATATCAAGAAATTTGTAATGCTTAATTTTGATCAGACTACACATTTCCCTTCAGCTGATTAAAGACGCGCTATATTTGCCATAATGTACGAGGGCGAATCAGAAAGTCATTGCCCGAATTTTTATTAGCTAAAATAAGGTACAGAGAGGTAACTGCAAATATACGCAATATTCTACGTACTTTACGCTATTTTTCCACATAATCCCCACACAGGCTCAGAGATTTGTCCCATGGCAGCACTACATTTGAGATTCCCCTGTGGTAGAATTCGTCCGGCTGACTGTGGAATCACTGTCGGACGGCTGTCTTCGCTTTATCGTTGCACGTGAACCACTGTCCTGCCAGAAACTACTTCAGCGGACCAAAAACGAGGATATCCCTAGGGGCGAGGTCCGGACTGAATAGTGGGTGGTGCAGACTCTCCCAATGAAATGACCGGAGTTTGTCGGCGCTCCTGGTTGACACATGTGGCCTCCCATTGTCGTGGAGGATAAGCGCATTGTCCACATCGATAATCCCTCGGCGTTTTCGCCTGATAGCAACCAGAAGACATGACAGTGTGGAAAAATAATTGTCGGCATTGATGATTGCGCGTTCAGGCATGAAATCTAGCAGGAGCAGTCCTCGATGATCCCGTTTGCCGTGGACGTGTATAGCACAACCGCCGTCTTCAACAGCTGACAGCAGCGCCGTGCCGCGGAGCTACCGGCAGATAAGGCCGGGCCGGTCCAAGATAGGGCCACCGGACTTCGCATTTACAGCCTTTATTTGGCAAAAAAAAAAAAAGGGCAGGGACTTTCTGATTCGCCCTCGTAGCTTGAAACTCGGAATGCGCACTTAGTGAACATTTCGTGAAAGTTAAACGACGGCAAGGAAAAGCATCGCGTAGAGAACTAATTCGCTAATGCGATCATAAACTAATAAATTCGTAGTGTGGAAGGCGTAGCTGTTGAAAGTTCTTCGCGTCAATCCTTCGTGCAGCCCTATCGGAAGGAGGCAAAGGATGCACGAAGGGCCTTAATTTTGCTTGAGAAATTCGCCAACAGCATTCAGCCAGCCGGAATAACTATCTGCACATATATCTGCGTGCGTATTTTGCATCTCTCATACTTCAGACATTTCAGTAGAAAGGGCGATGAAGTTCGATGAGTTTCCCATGCATGACAGTGCACATTTTATGCAGCAAATATCCCCTGTCGACATGTCCTGCACAGAGAAATATATCACTCCTATCGAGGCTAACCATTACGAAAATACAGATGCGTGATGATATCATGGACAGCGGACCACCATATATAGAGAAGTAGTTCATGTTTCCTGTTCTATTCAATTTCCCTTGCAAACCACGCCTTGTGCGGTGTAAGCCAGCACCATGCAAAATAGCTGCGTATTTATGTTTTGCGCTTCCTCCTACAGTATTCAATGCCATTATTTTCATCACACTCAGTAAAATATTCTATGAACTGGCAGCCTCAACGAACACTCCGAAATTTCCCCAGAGACTATCTCACGGGTAGAACTGCATTGAAATGCTGGAGTAGCAGCCCATCTAAATCCGCTATAAGCGAACTCCATCACTCTCTGCGCAGCGCATTTAAACACCTCCGGGAGCCTGTTTCCGTGCTCCATGGCCCAGCGACGCTTTCGTTTTGCCCTGTTTGTCGGCTTTGCTCTCAGCTGTGATGGCTTGGCGCACTCCGTGATCACTTATACCGCCTGTTTGCTGCAGTTTTCTGCTACTGTATACTTACAGCGCACAGTGTAATTTCACACCACCAGCTATAGCGTCCTTAATTGTAATGGCACGTGACATTATGAGCGGCCCTGTAAACCGCGCAGCTACTCCGGCTTGAATTTTTGGCCCTTCTGAGTTACTAAGGAAGTCATTACTTGCACAGAATTGTTTCAAAATACGTGCACTGCAGACTGCGATTCAAAATTTCTTTAAATTAATTTAGACTTCTTTCAAGTGCATGAGCGAAGAAAGTTTTCACTTGGTGCACCAGTTATACGTTGGTCGGCAGCAAGATGTTACCTATTATTTACATTATTTGTTAATAAATTGTCTGACTCTCGCTGTTATGCCAGTTAGTAGCTCAGTCAATTCTGTCTAATCAAACTTGCAGGAAACTCCCAAAATTGAAGCTGGCGTAAACAGGTCTGGTAAGGGTAAAATTTTTCATATTTCACACCGCGACTTTGAATATGCTGCCCCTTCCCAACCAGGGGGTACGATGAAAGATATTCATTTTATATAAATGTATCCATGGAAGTGGAAGTAGCGAATATATTCGAAACGAAGAAATCGGTTCTAAAAAGCTTCGGCAAGAATGCGACTGTCCGTTCCTGGGTTTAAGTGCTCGTTACCGCGATCGGTGTACGCTGTTCACAAGAAACACGAAAACGACGTTGTTAGAAGTAAGATCGGCGAGCTAAAATGAACGGGCCTCCGGTTTAGACAAGTGCCCCTTTTACTTTCGGAACCCCAGCGAATGAGCGTATAGAGCTGTGTTATTATAGGCAAAATGGTAAGGGCGAGTGTTTTGAACAAATATTACTAGCCTTGCGATCAATTAACCGACACGAGGAGTGTTTGGCCATCAGTGGCAGCACTGATTTCTTAAAGCGATATCTTTCTTTGGCATTTCCCCATACTTCCACAGTGTATGTCAGTTTGTGGCCGTTTACGTGACCTTGACACGCGCAAAGTTAATAAGTGTTAACTAGGACAACAATTTATTTTGCAGCAAATTTTGAGGACATATTCCTCAAAACTGCGCTCTAAATTTCAGGCTTATTTTGTCCCCAAACAACACCCATCTATGTCACGTACATTTCCTTTTCCGAACACTGCAATTGCTACCTTCTCGGCAAGAACCCCATGTCACGCTGATACGTGCATGTCAATCGTGACCTGCAGATACCGGGCAAGTGGCGTTAAGGAAATTTAGAAAAGCATAGCAGATAGATGATTATTGCTGCGGAAATACCAGCTCCATAGGGTACAAATTTTTCTTAGTGTGCTGCTAAGCATAGAAATTCTGCTAAATGGATATTACTTCATTACTTTTCGGCTTCCATTCATGAAATGGGAAGTGTCCTGTAAAATTATTAAATAGAAGTTTAATTAGTGAAATTCTGAAATTAGATATTATCACTCTGAAACTTGTCTCACAAGTGGTGTTTATAATTCTTCAAGCAGTCCACCAGATCTGACAGAATTGCAGTACACCAGAAAAGGTATTCCATAAGTCTGTTTCTATTAAATTAAATAACCAAATACAGTAGGTTCGAATAACCGTATTTCGCTAAAGCAGTTAACCATTTTTAACCCGCTTTACTAGTTCTATATAGGGTTGGCGTCTTCATTGGGCTGCGGTAACTCTTGTAAATGAGACTAATCGTTAATCACTTTTTACGAACAAATATTGGTGGAATGATCATAAGCTTGTAAACTCTCAACAACGAAGAAAACAAATACTTCGAGGTGCCCACTTTCAGTCACCCCCCCCCCCCATGCCATACAGAAAGATATAAAAAAGAGCGCGTATCGCTTGCCTTAAGCCTGAGGTGAACTGCAGACAATGTCAGCTAATACCTTTCAGCGTTACGCCAAAGTCATACCTTACTGTGGCGTACATGGCTATTCCTTTCTTGTGATGAACTTAGCATCGTTATTAGAAAAATTAATTCAGGCTACAATAATTGATACTCAACCAAGACGCACTTTATTGTCAGTGTAACCGTTCATCAGGTCAGTGAGCTTATGTATCATCAAGAGCCATCTGCAAAGGTCATAAGCTGTGTATGTTGGTAGACGGAGGTGTCACTTTTATTTTCTGTCATTTTACGACATAATTATAGTTCTTTAATAAGTCTAAGAGGTCATGACGTTTTCCTGGAGGGAGAATTTATTTGTTTTCCAATGTTCTTTTATAATAAAAACAGTAGTTTTCTTACCACAATTATCTGAAGAAGTCGGTTGAAATCAGTTGTGTCCTCAAGGTCCGCTCGAATTCCTTTAGAGTCACGCATATTGCAAAATCAGCGCATCCTTGGCTGTCCACATAGTAGCCTCGTAACCCCTCGTATACTTAACTAAAGTTTAAAAGCAAGAAGTTTCCTCTCGTCCCCTTGAGTAGACCTCCTAGTGATAATATGACGCTTCCTCCATCATAGGAAAAAAAAGTACGGCGATGGGCAACAGAACGAAACTGTTCAGTGCCCACAACAAGGCTCTACAAAGCACCGTTGCACACACGTAACTTGTTCAACGTGCCCCCCCCCCTCGAATTGACAATCCTTATTCCACATTTAAAAAGTATTCCGCTGTCAATAGGACACTAGCAATCTAAACAGGGTGAGTCCCCACTTTTGTTATTACTTTTTTTTCTTGCGGGACAGAATGATCGTCATTTCATAGGCCAGACTGAGCATTATCGTTACTGTTGTGAGGTGAGGCCTGGGTGTGCGATCTGTGTTGAAACCTAAAACTTGCTTTGTAAGCAGTGTTAGTTGTGTATAGATCCAGTCTTATTCCTTCTTTTTCTTTGTTTGCTTCTTCAGAAATTGGAATCACTTACCGAGGAACAAAGCCTTCCTGAATTTACGTGACTCTGCTCAGTCTCTGGTGCTGAAAATAAAATCCTTATCCAGTGTGCTCGCTTGTTGTTGTCTTGCTCTTTCCTGTGCGTCATCATTAGGACTTAAGAGAACACCTGAACTTTTCCTCTTCGAATATCAGTTTTCAGCACGGACTACGTGAACAAAATGTAAATATGGACGCACAGAAGTGCTAGCAGACGCTATCATCAGGCTAAGGAGCGCTGACGTCAGACTGAGACCTGGCGATTCACCTCGTGGCGACACGACAATGAATGCCATATTCTGCAAGGATTCTTTTGCTCCGATTCTATTCCTTACTTATCGTCCGTCGCTCCAAGCTGCCCATCCCGGCAATAACAGAGACCCGGCTTCGTGCGAGTCAAAACGAACGGAAATAGAATGAAAATGAAAAGACTCTGTATCGAATGCGACTCCTGAAGTCCATCAGTTTCCTCGGATGCAAAAAGGTTTGTTACTTCCATATAGATTGTGCGAACGAATTTGCTGCTAGCAATATCTCATTCACCCTCACGTGCAGTAGCCGAGACACGCCATAGCACCGTGGAATATGACATCAAGGAAGCAACATAATACTGCACTGGCTCTCTTAAGGTATAACACCTTCTTTTTCCACAAGCAAGTAGCCGGACCAGCGTTCTGGCTGAGCGCCCTGACCTAATTCTCCCCGTCATTCTCTCGATAGGATTCTGAAATATGCTGTTTTCATCAAATTAATGAATCGACCGCGCTATTCTAGACAGCCGAAGCATCACTAAGGCTATAAAGCTTCGTTGCCCCGCACAATGGTGCATCCCTTGTAAAATGTAATTGTGAGGTTCTACGTACTGAACTACACAGTTGGTTATGAGGCACGCCGTAGTGGGGGACTTTCTATTAAATTTGACCACCTGGGGTCTTTAACTTGCACCAAAATCCGAGTACACGAGCGTTTTTGCATTTAGCCTCCATCGAAATGCGGCCGCCGCCAATATGGGTCTATCTTGAAGCAAAGACCTCAAAAAGAAAGCTATTCCGTCGTGAATTCAGGACACACAGACATACGATACTTTTGTCGCGTGTGTACACAGGGTGTTTCAGCGAACACTTTTAAAAATCTCTAAATGTTGCCTGTGGCAGATATCACAATTCTAGTTCATGAACTTGTCTAATCGAAGCGCCGGACAATACTTACAGAAAAAATTGAGATGCAAAATTGGCTAATTAATAAAAATTCAGTAATTAAGTTTCTAATTAATTACATTATGGCCCATATTGCAATTTACAAATTCTAGCCGTGGAGCGCGCAAGGCGGATCCACTTGGAACGAATTTTTAAGATCACACCAGTTTCGAGATATGAATTCACGAACTTTGCGGAGAAATGCATTGGCGTTCCACTTAACTTCTTAACAAAACGTCGTTTCATGCACCGAAGCACACCACGGCACCGTCGATACTACACATGAACATGGTTCTTAATGGTCAACAAAAGCTGCGACTCGATGTTGTAGCTGAAGTCGATAGCGGAGCAACTGATACTAAACGCTGGTCTCGAAAGTTACCTACAGTCACCATCCCTCATACTGTAGTGACCATTATCGACAATGGTACTTGCCTTCCTAAGGAAAAGTTTGGGTTTGGGCACACAGAGAAAATGTTACTACAGGGCCCCGATCAGGGGTTTGGCAGAGCACTGTACTAAGACTTTGGCCATCGACGATTCGTATGGGCCTTTGAAGTCTGCCTGTTCTGACGATGGCATTAGAAAAATGACGGTCCCGGGCCTCCTGCCGCCTATCTCAGGAAGCTGAAGCTCTTTGTAACTTATTGCTTTCCTATAGAGATCTCTTTAGTAAATGACAATCCCTTGACAAAGACATTCTTTCACAAACCTCGTACCCACACCGGCGATACTCAGCCAATATATCGACGACCCTACTGAGTTTCAACGTGGGAGCGCCAAGTCATCAAAGCTAAAGTGGACAAGATGCTAGCAATATACATCCTTGAGCCATCGTCAAGTCCCTAGGTGTCACCTGTCGTGTTAGTGAAAAAGAAATATTACACGTGGAGATACTGCATTGGCTATAGCTACCTCAATCGCATCACAAAGAAGGATGGATTTCTACCAACGACTTTGCATGGAAGATGCCCTTGATGTCTCGACGGTGCCCAGGGCCAGTTGCCATGCTGTTCGTCCATCGACTTCGGTTTGGGCATTGGCGATTTGCTGTGACTGATCTCGATCGTGAAAAGACAGCCGTTATAAAGCATGACGAACTTTATTACTTTAAGGGTATGCCTTTTGGCTTATGTGACACTCTGGCCTCTTTTGATCGCATGATGGATTTGATCGCATGATGGTCCTTAAAATACGTACCCCACAGGGAGTCTTGGAGAATGGTATGTGTGGGTGCAAGAGTATTCCTATTTAGTAATCTACAAGTCTGAGAGCCTGCACACCGACGCCGACTGTTTGCCTTGTTACCCTGTAGACACGCCGGACACCATCGGTAGAGACGTTTTCCTCTGCGTTTTCTCCATCTCCCAACATTTCGACCTGGCCAATGAGTAACGCAGGTATGCCACCTTGGAGACTCTCATTGAGCGAGTTGAATCTGTGCCTGATTACGCGTCATTACCGTTGTTCGTGTTCAAAGGACGGCGTTTTGTACCAACGCAATTTTCATAGTCCGAAACGCCGTCCTCACCTGCTCTTTGTCGTCCTTTGTTCAGCCGTTCTTCATACAGAGGTGCACCGCTGCCTCTGCTGATTTCACGACGCGCCACGCCATTACCCGAGCACTTCCGACCAGCTAGCTATTTGACTGACGTCGCCCATTTCCTCCTCAAACAGCCCGCGAATACAAGCTAAATTGCTCGCGCGACTGGCCGGTCCAGGCACTTCGCGTGTATTCGCGGCCTTCTTTCACGCTCGGAAAAACTTTTATGTAGCACGAATTGAGCAACAGAAAGCTGTATCGGGAGTTTTTCATGTTGGTCTACAATATTCTCATTGACACTTTTCCTCTAATTATAATATTTTAGAAATTGATTAATACTAATTATGCAATTAGCCGGAATGCAAAAAATAATCTCAGTATCTCCAAGTGCCGGCGAACAACATTACCTTGGTTATTTCCAGTTACGTGGCATTTGCGTATTCTTAAAACTTGGTGCATCATATTAGGGACACTCTTTATATTGCTTCGCAAAAAGACGCTCATTATTGGCAGTATAAAAGTATGTTACCATGCGGATGCACGTAACGGCCCAAACGGCAACAGCGCGCGCTAGCTTTATGTCATTGTCGTTCTTTAAGACACAACTGGCATCTTTCTTCTCCCTTGTGCTAATCTGCAACAGAAGCGCCATCCTGAAGCCGCTAAAGGCACACGCCTGATGCATTGTGGTAGGTCTTGAGCCTGTTGAAGTTAACCTCGGCGCTGTACGCCAGGACAAAGGGTGACGAGAGTGACGAGAGCTATCTCGTACGCCACTGGCCTCACTTGCACAGCACGTGGCAAGATCCCATGCAGCGGGAAATGAGGTTCTCCGAAAGCTCCACACGATCAGAGGTTGACCATTGGACTACGAACTTACCAGGCGAGGTGCATCGTTATGCGATGAATTATGTAAAATATAGACGTAAGAGTGGTCAACGTCCCTGTCATGCTATTCCGTCAAAACGTGCATGCGCAGTATTTCTGTAAGGCTACGGTTCGACCACTGCGTCAGACCGTTCGTTTTACGATGGTAGGAAGTGTTCAGATTTTGTTGAGCGAAGCAAGCACACAGGATATCGGCGATAACGTCGGCAAAAACGTTACGACCATGGCCAGAGAGTAATTGTGAGGTTCCACAGAACTTACATCATGCAACTGAAGGTCTGCGACGTCAGTGGTGCAACTGGTGTGGAGAGTTCGTAACTTGGAACTCGGAACTACCTGACAGGACAGGAATATTGCACTTATTAAGCCTTCGTTCCAACGTTTAGACTAGAGCCCGGTGTTCGTCATAGTGCCGGAAAAGGGCTAAGTCCATCAACTTCAACAGCTGACGCAACCAGAAGAATCAACGGTCATGCCTGACACCGAAACAGGCCTTTATCAGGTCAGTCACAGAGCAAGATGACCCCGTATGTTAACACAGTAGTGGGAATCGCTGGTATTCTGTAGTAATGCACCTGTATAGAAAGAAAAGGAAGACCTTGTTTAAATAAACAAGGATATGTTCGCAGTGGCGAGAATACGACCACCGTGTGCGCCAGGAGAACGACGAAGCGTGCGGATTTCTTCACCGAAACTGCTGCTACTCACGATCGACATTATTGTGCATACCGTTGTTGAGCAGGTAGATAAATAAAGGTAAATTTAAGAGCACAGTGTAATATATTGATTTGCTTAGTGTTTGAAGCTTTTGTTAGGTCAATAATATTGTTGAGGTGCCAGTTAAAGGGCTAACAACAAATTCATAGACAGCTCAACAAACATTCTTATGGATGTAGCCTAGCACCCATGCTCCAATTGAGCGTACCACACAACCACATAAACTAAGTGCAAGATTACGAAGCGTAATCTCCAAAAGTAGTTCTTGGGGAGTGCAAAACCACTGGTTAGAGAGAAAAATGCCACAGACCTGCAAGGCACACCCAGCGCAGTTGCAGCATAAGCTGGAGGAGCGGCTCCACAGGAGCTCCTTTTCCGGCAGCACGCACTAGAGCTTCTTGGCGGCAAAGTCTGTTTGCGTCGTTTTGACGAAAACAATCTGAACGGTTCGCCTGGCGTCGACGGCAATTTGCGGCTTTCGTGTGCTGCTCTCTGCACAGCGGTCTGCTTAGCCCGACGCTGTATCGTTGTAGTCGGGCGCGTAGCTTTACGATTCGCTTCTTCACCAGTGGTTCGTACCTTGCGAGGAGGTGCCATATTGTGTACCGAAACGTAAACACAGGTATCGAGACTTCGCGGTACACATGTCACATCCCTTGACCCGAGGCACGGTACAATTCGTTGACGATGATTCACTGACACCCCCTTTGAGAGGGGGCGATGACAAACAGTCACCTAGACAGCTTGACTTAATCAGGTATGCCATACGTGTTTTTCATCCTAGCTTTTTTATACATCTGCTTAATCTTCTTTTTCTCATTCAAGACAATCCGACCATTTCTTGGCAATCTCCCATAGTGGGTAGGAACCACACAATTGACACGAAACACAAGCTACCTTGTACCACTACATATTGTTAGGAACGGACTGCAGAGGCACCGATATGCAAAGTTTTCTCAGCCAGCTACAGCTGCGAGCGCGGCGAGCTTCCCCGAAGCGATCATGGAAGCCTTCACCACCTGCCGCGGTGATTCGTTTCGTAGGGACGACGATGTGCCGCGTGAACACCCCCTCGGCGCCGCTATGACTAAACACGGTCGGCGGACCAAGCATTGTTCGTGGATTGGCCGTGTATGCTGTTTGAAGCAGAGGAAACCGTGGAAGATATTTTGCGCGGCCGTCTCACGGGGCTTAGAAGTCATGGACGGACGCGGTGGCCATTGTCTGCGGGGTCAACACTGGGATGAAGAGGCGCCTACCCGGGCGAAGCAGGACCCGTGTCTCCAAGAACCCACTGACCCCGGCTGGGTCAGTAAAACCTGTGTGGAAATGTGTCTAACCCTCCCCCTAAAAGGCGGGTCGACTACGATGACGTTGGACGCTACGAATTTGCAGTGAACTGCCGTTTTTCCCTCACCTAGGGATCTAGGGAGGACAGAGTGTTTATAAGCAGCTGTTGTGCGGCTGCAGTGTGCTTTCTCTCGCAGTCATGCTAGATTGATGAAGTGCAACGCCCTTATGAAGAAACTGTAAATAAACCCATATTCCTCGTTCTCGATGAGAAGCAGTCCTTCCCTTCAACAACGTCCTCAGCGTGGATAAGTTGGACGATGGCATGAGCCAGGTACCATCTATTTCATGCCCGACTCCAAACTTTACAACTTGCTGACAGCGGTGGAACGGACTTTGCGACGTGGTGCTGTGTCTGCGGTGAGTGCTTGGTTCTTACTTTGACTCTCTAAGCTTCATTTTGTGGCTCTTCTATTTAGAACAGTAGGGAAGCTAGATTGTTGATTGTTAGCTACGTTGTCTTTTCATAGGTAGGTTTACCGAGCAGGGCCAAGGCGGTAAAGCAGCAGTCATGGAGTTAAGGACACTTCTGAGAGACGAATTATTGATTTTCAGTGAGGAGCTGGGCCTAGAGGTACGCAAGGAAAGGCTAAAATCGGAGTTATTGCCGCTAGTTTCTGAACAGGCCAGTGAGGAAGAAATTGAAATGGGGCTGGAACTTCTGAAAAAGAGAGAGAAACGGGACAGAGACAGAGAGGAACGGGACAGAGAGAGAAAGGAACGCGAGAAATATCGCGAGTTAAGAAAAATGCCACATGAAAGCAAACGTTTGGATTTGTCTCAAGAAAGTGAAGGCGCTCTGGGATGAACAGGTGAGGCAGAATCATACCGCATGGACAGGCTGTTAAAGCCATTTGAGGTCGGGAATGACATAGGCTTGTTCCTAGGAAATTTTGTAAGGACTTGCGAGAAGATGAGCTTCGGTCCGAGTACATGGCCACAGCGGTTGCTGTCTCTGTTGCCGTGTGAGCCTGTGGAAGTAATCGCCAGACTCAGTGCACAGGATGCATATGATTATGCGAAAGTTAAGGTTAGTCTTCTGAAGAAATACTGCCTTTCAGCCCAAGCTTTTCGGCAGAGGTTTAGAAGCACAGGCAAGGATAGCGAGCGATATCCGGAGTTTGCATATAGCATAGAGGCAAACCTAGTCGAGTGGCGGAAAAACGTGGAAGCGTACGACAGCAGAGACATGATCATTGAATGCATGTGTTTAGAGCAGTTCTACAAAAGCATCCCCCAAGCTGTGAAACTGTGGCTGCAAGACAGAAGGAATGTAAACACTGTGCAAAGGGCGGCTGAATTAGCCGAAGAGTACGCAATGCTTAGAAAGCTGCACGCCGAGGACGGAAATTGGGACGGTCGAAATGGACCGCGGAAACCATTTCCGTTCAGAAAGGGTTCGCTGACTAAACGACCGGAACCTGTAGACGTGGAGGGTAAGTCCGCAGAAAAGAGCGAGGAGAAATCTAATGGCGAAACTATACAAAAAGAGCAGGAAAGAAAATTCTAATCTTTTAGACCAATCTGCTGCTATAAGTGCCACAAACTGGGACATATCGCTGTGAACTGCGGGAAGCCTAGCGTAGTTTTCTCCTACGTGGATGAAAAGGACGAGAATACGGAACTTTTAAGCCCATATCTTCACGACCTGCAAGTTAATGGCAAACCATGCCGAGTGCTAAGAGACAGTGCCGCCACAATGGACATTGTCCATTCGTCTTACGTGACGGTAGATGACTTCACCGGAGAAGTAGCATGGATCAAACAGGTTGTAGAAGAAAAGAGCGTGTGTCTGCCATGGCCAAAGTCAAAATCAGTGGACCATTCGGGGAGCTAGTGACCGAGGCTGCAATTTCCAAATTTTGGTCGCTGCAGTACCCCTACATTTTTTGGAATCGTTCGGATCAGTTACTACGTGACAAAGGGCTTAAGCTGGGAGATCGCGTAGTACAGGCATTGACGCGAGGCCAAGCTCGTAAAATCGCGTCGCTTTCGGCTGAAAATGCACAAGCTGCTCCAGCGGAAGTAGCAAAAGAGGTAACTTCAGTAACCGAATCCGAGCTAGGCTCGAGGGACAAAAAAAACGGTTGAGGAATGCCTGCCAGCTGACTAGCTGAATGAGACCGTATCGCTAGGGTGTCAAAGTTCACGCCTGCAGGAAGAGCCAGCTGGCGCAATCGCCAGCGAGACAGGGTCGTTATTCTCACCGCCTCCAAGAACTTTGATCAGCTCTTACGTGTGGACAGAGATTCACTGGCAGCCGAGCAAAAGAATGATGACAGCTTAGCTAAATTACATCACACAGCTAAAGAAGGCATTGCTAGGCGCAACGTGACGATAAATGAGAGATGAGCATTGTTGTAACAGCACTACAGAGACCGGAAGGGTAGGATTCTAGATAAGTTAGTCGTACCTACTAAGTACAGGAAGGGCCTTTTGAATCTCTGTCATGAAAATGGGTGGTCCGGCCACCTAAGCATAAACAAATCAAAGGAAAGATTGCTTATGGCATACTACTGGCCTGGCTGTTTCGAAGACGTAGAAAATTTTGTAAGATCATGAGACGCCTTGCAGCGCTCGGGTAAACCAGGAGAGACATGTAAAGCTCTACTAAAGGTAGTGCCCTTAATAACAGAACCTTTCAGACGACTTGTGATAGACACGGTAGGGCCTCTCCAAAAAACAAAATCGGGTTACAGGTACTTGTTTACCATGCTGCGTCCGGCTACAACGTTTCCAGCAGTCCCTCTGAAGGAGTTCAGCTCCACCGAAGCAGTAGACGCGCTTTTGACAGTATCCGCACGAGTTTGGTTCCCAGCCGAAATTCAGGCGGATCAAAGGTCAGTATTCACCAGCGCACTGACTTCCACCTTCTTACAGAAGTGCGGGGTAAAGTAGATACACAGTTCCGTCTATCACCCTCAGTCAAATAGTGTATACAGATGCCATTCAGTGCTTAAGCGAATTTTGCGGGCGCCCTGTTACGAGCACAAGGAGGACAGGGTGAATTGTCTTCCGGTCACTTTGTTTGCTTTACGAACGGTTCCTCATGAGGCTACAGGGTTCTCGCCAGCAGAACTAGTATGTGGGAAGACACTCCGCTCTCCACTGAGAATGTTAAGAGAGGTATGGGAGGAAAGAGGAGAGAGTCCAACAATGGTACAATACTTCCTAAATCTGCTGGAACGGCTAAGTGCAACCCAAGAACTAGTCGAAAAGATTATGGGAGTAGCTCGAAAGAACCCCAAATTCTATTACGACAAGAATGCGAGGCTTCGTACGTTTAAAGCCGGAGACCAGGTAATGACCCTCAACCCTTCAAGAAAGAACAAGCTTGGAGTTCACTAGGACGGGAACGTTCAAGTATTGCACAAACTTTCATATACTAACTATGCCCTGAAAATGCCCGGTTGCAGGAAGCAGGTGAGGATATACCACTGTAATATGATGAAGCCGTACGTAGAGCGGAGCGGAGTCATTAACTGTACTATCAAAGAGCGTACGTGTTACGTATTACGTCCAACACTTGTAGATTGTAATATTTGATAAGCTTTTCGTGTTTTTTTATTTCTTAACCTGTATATGTGCTAAACTTTTTCATTTTTACGCTTTTCTTCATTGCTGTTTTCCTTTTAACTCATTTCAGTGCTTACTGCAGTAGTATTGTGTTTCTGCTAATTTGTGTGCTCGCCCACCCCTAATGTAAAGGCCCTCCAGCAGGGGTACTTGAGGTATTGTAGATAAACAAAATAAATTAAAAAAAAATTTGTTTCCAGTTAACGCGTGAAAAGTGGCGTCACCTTGTGCAAATGAACGGAGTCATAGTGAATGGAGTGGTGCATTGATGCATTGCCTCAAAAATTGCCATCGCGCCCAGTAATCAATGTCTTCAGTGTCCGTATGCACTTTTAAGAAAAGACTACGCGTATTGAAAATTTTTGTTTTAAAGACTTCTGCATGTTCAGACACTTCGAATAAGGTTTTCCATTGTGGTACAAAATAGAAGGTCCCTGAAAACGAGAGACAGTCTCTTTAACATGAAGATGGTTTTAGACCTAAGTTAGATTTGTTACTTGTTACACTAGCCATACGTTGCTAGTTACAAAGTGTAAACCAGGCAGAATCCTTCTGGACCATTTGTAATCAGTTAATGAAGATGCAGCGGTGGCGTAGAGATAGAACACCCGCCACGCGTGCAAGAGGTCCGTGGTTCGAATCCCGGCGCCGGCAATTTTCCACCGGATTAAAAAAAAATCCGCGTGTTGATAAAATTGCACAAACAGGCCTGGAGTGTGGCCTGATCCCGGTGACCAGAACCGGTAACACACTCCCTCACCAGAGCAGGATTGGCCACCCTGGTGCAGTACTTGGCCACAACCTCCTATATGAACACAACAATCAAACCCCGGCCCTCAGTCCCCAGAAGCTGCGAAGCGACTGACCACGGCGGCGGTCCGGCCTGCGACGCAGCAGCGGGTGCTAAGAATCACTGGCTCCGAACAGGCCGCCATTGGAATATGAACCTGGCAACGTTTAACGCTAGAACGTTATCTAGTGAGGCGAGTCTAGCAGTGCTATTGGAGGAATTAGGGGGCAGTAAATGGGATACAATAGGGCTCAATGAAGCTAGGAGGCCGAAAGAAGCCCATACAGTGCTAAAAAGCGGGCATGTCTTGTGCTACCGGGGCTTAGCGGAGAGAAGAGAACTAGGAGTCGGATTCCTGATTAATAAGAATATAGCTGGTAACAGACAGGAACTCTATAGCATTAACGAGAGGGTGGCACGTCTTGTTGTGAAACTTAACAAGAGGTACAAAATGAAGATTGTACAGGTCTACGTTTACATCCAGTCATGATGACCAGGAAGTCGAAAGCTTCTATGAAGACGTGGAATCGGAGGTGGGTAGAGTGAACACTAAATACACTATACTAATGGGCGACTTTAATGCCAAGGTAGGCAAGAAGCAGGCTGGAGACAAGGCAGTGGGGGAATATGGCATAGGCACTAGGAATAGCAGAGGAGAGTTATTAGTAGAGTTTGCGGAACAGAAAAATATGAGGATAATGAATACCTTCTTCCGCAAGCGGGACAGCCGAAAGTGGACCTGGAGGAGCCCGAACGGCGAGACTAGAAATGAAATAGACCTCATACTCTGCGCTAACCCTGGCATCATACAAGATGTGGACGTGCTCGGCAAGGTGCGCTGCAGTGACCACAGGATGGTAAGAACTCGAATTAGCCTAGACCTGAGGAGGGAACGGAAGAAACTGGTACATAAGAAGCCGATTAATGAGTTAGCGGTAAGAGGGAAAATAGAGGAGTTCCAGATCAAGCTACAGAACAGGTATTCGGCTTTAACTCCGGAAGAGGACCTTAGTGTTGAAGCAATGAACGACAATCTTGTGGGCATCATTAAGGAGTGTGCAATGGAAGTTGGTGGTAACCCCGTTAGGCAGGATACCAGCAAACTATCGCAGGAGACGAAAGATCTGATCAAGAAACGCCAATGTATGAAAGCATCTAACTCTACAGCTAGAATAGAACTGGCAGAACTTTCGAAGTTAATCAACAAGCGTAAGACAGCTGACATAAGGAAGTATAATATGGATAGAATTGAACATGCTCTCAGGAACGGAGGAAGCGTAAAACAGTGAAGAAGAAACTAGGAATTGGCCAGAATCAGATGTATCCATTAAGAGACAAAGCCGGCAATATCATTACTAATATGGATGAGATAGTTCAAGTGGCTGAGGAGTTCTATAGAGATATATACAGTACCAGTGGCACTCTCCACGATAATGGAAGAGAAATTAGTCCAGAGGAATTCGAAATCCCAAAGGTAACGCCGGAAGAAGTAAAGAAAGCCTTGGGAGATATGCAAAGGGGGAAGGCAGCTGGGGAGGATCAGGTAACAACAGATTTGTTGAAGGATGGTGGACAGATTGTTCTAGCGAAACTGGCCACCCTGTATACGCAATGCCTCATGACCTCGAGCGTACCGGAATCTTGGAAGAACGCTAACATAATCCTAATCCATAAGAAAGGGGACGCCAAAGACTTGAAAAATTATAGACCGATCAGCTTACTGTCCGTTGCCTACAAACTATTTACTAAGGTAATCGCAAATAGAATCAGGAACACCTTAGACTTCTGTCAAGCAAAGGACCAGGCAGGATTCCGTAAAGGCTACTCAACAATAGATCATATTCACACTATCAATCAGGTGATAGAGAAATGTGCGGAATATAACCAACCCTTATATATAGCTTTCATTGATTTCGAGAAAGCGTTTGATTCTGTCGAAACCTCAGCAGTCATAGAGTCATTACAGAATCAGGGTGTAGACGAGCCCTATGTAAAAATACTGAAAGATATCTATAGCGGCTCCACAGCCACCGTAGTCCTCCATAAAGCAAGCAACAAAATCCCAATAAAGAAAGGCGTCAGGCAGGGAGATACGATATCTCCAATGCTATTCACAGCATGTTTACAGGAGGTATTCAGAGACCTGGATTGGGAAGAATTGGGGATAAAAGTTAATGGAGAATACCTTAGTCACTTGCGATTCGCTGATGATATTGCCTTGCTTAGTAACTCAGGGGACCAATTGCAATGCATGCTCACTGACCTGGAGAGGCAAAGCAGAAGAGTGGGTCTAAAAATTAATCTGCAGAAAACTAAAGTAATGCTTAACAGTCTCGGAAGAGAACAGCAATTTACAATACGCAGCGAGGCACTGGAAGTCGTAAGGGAATACATCTACTTAGGGCAGGCAGTGACGGCGTATCCGGTTCATCAGACGGAAATAATCAGAATAATAAGAATGGGCTGGGGTGCGTTTGGCAGGCATTCTCAGATCATGAACAGCAGGTTGCCATTATCCCTCAAGAGAAAAGTATATAATAGCTGTGTCTTACCAGTACTCACCTACGGGGCAGAAACCTGGAGGCTTACGAAAAGGGTTCTACTCAAATTGAGGACGACGCAGCGAGCTACGGAAAGAAGAATGATAGTTGTAACGTTAAGGGATAAGAAAAGAGCAGATTGGGTGAGGGAAGAAACGCGAGTTAATGACATCTTAATTGAAATCAAGAAAAAGAAATGGGCATGGGCAGGACATGTAATGAGGAGGGAAGATAACCGATGGTCATTAAGGGTTGCGGACTGGATCCCAAGGGAAGGGAAGCGTAGCAGGGGGCGGCAGGAAGTTAGGTGGGCGGATGAGATTAAGAAGTTTGCAGGCATGGCATGGCCACAATTAGTAGATGACCGGGGTTGTTGGAGAAGTATGGGAGAGGCCTTTGCCCTGCAGTGGGCATAACCAGGCTGATGATGATGATGATCAAAGAGCAGGATGACATTAGTGCCAAGTTTAATGAGTATAATGCGACCTCAAACTCGGAAATGAGCTTAGGAGAAGTGGTAAAACATTCGGTAAACTGAAACGCTCTTAGACCCGAGCAGCTTGATGAACTAAGAGGGCTGTTGGGAAAATATCTCGACCGATTCAGCGATCGGCCACGTAAAAGCGAGATAATAACGCATGAAATAGAGCTGACCTCAACCGAACCCGTAAGATCGAAGCCTTACAGGGTGTCTCCACGACAGAGAGAAATTATGGAGGCAGAGATACAGCGCATGCTAGAGCTGGGAGTTATTCAGCCCGCTGAGAGTGACTATACGTCACCGCTAATACTTGTAGAAACCCCTAACGAGAACCCTCGTCCGTTTGTTGATTACACGAAGTTAAATTCTATCGCTAGGGACCAGGGGTACCCGATACCCAACATTGAAGAACCAATTGAAAGTGTTAGCGCTGCTAAATACATTTCATCTATAGATATCGTGCGGGGATACTGGCAAGTTCCCCTTTCAGAAAGTTCCAGCCGCTATGCCACATTTATCTCACCTGTAGGCACTTTTCGCCCTCTCGCACTGAGCTTCAGGCTGAAGAACGCGCCGTTTAGCTTCTCTAAGTTAATGGATATTGTCCTGAAACACTTGCAGGAGTTCGCCTTGCCATATCTTGATGATGTAACAATTTTTTCGGACAGCTGGTCTGCAGCGGTGGCGTAGAGGTAGAGTATCCGCCCCGCGTGCAAGAAGACCGTGGTTCGAATCCCGGTGCCGCGATATTTTCCACCGGATAAAAAAATCCGCGTGTTGATAAAATTGCTTAAACAAGGCCTGGAGTGCGGCCTGATCGCGGTGACCAGAACCGGTAACGCACTCCCTCGCCAGAGCAGCATTGGCCACCCTAGTGCAGTACTTGGCCACAACCTCCTATATGAATACAACAATCCAACCCCGGCCCTCAGTCCCCAGAAGCTGCGGAGCAACTGACCACGGCGGCGGTCAGACCTGTGCCGCAGTAGAGGGTGCTAAGAATCCCTGGAACCGGACAGGCGCAAATAGGAATCTGAACCTGGCAACGCTTAACGCTAGAACGTTATCTAGTGAGGCGAGTCTAGCAGTGCTATTGGAGGAATTATAGGGCAGTAGATGGGATATCATAGGGCTCAGTGAGGTTAGGAGGACAACACAAGCATATACAGTGCTAAAAAGCGGGCACGTCCTGCGCTACCGAGGCTTAGCGGAGAGACGAGAACTAGGAGTCGGACTCCTGATTAATAAGAATATAACTGGTAACATAAAGGAATTATATAGCATTAACGAGAGGGTGGCAGGTCTTGTTGTGAAACTTAACAAGAGGTACAAATTGAAGGTCGTGCAGGTCTACGGCCCTACATCCAGTCATGATGACCAGGAAGTTGACAGCTTCTATGAAGACGTGGAATCGGCCAGAATTGAAGGTCAGAACAACATACACTATACTGATGGGCGACTTCAATGCCAAGGTAGGCAAGAAGCAGGCTGGAGACAACTCAGTGGGGGAATATGGCATAGGCACTAGAAATAGCAGGGGAGAGCTATTAGTAGACTTTGCAGAAAAGAATAATGTGCGAATAATAAATACCTTCTTCCGCAAGCGGGATAGCCGAAAGTGGACGTGGAGGAGCCTGAATGGCGAGACTAGAAATGAAATAGACTTCATACTCTGCGCTAACCCTGGCATCATAAAAGATGTGGACGTGCTCGGCAAGGTGCGCTGCAGTGACCATAGGATGGTAAGAACTCGAATTAGCCTAGACCTGAGGAGGGAACGGAAGAAACTTGTGCATAAGAAGCCGATTAATGAGTTAGCGGTAAGAGGGAAATTAGAGGAATTCTAGATCAAGCTACAGAACAGGTATTCGGGTTTAACTCGCAAAGAAGACCTTAGTGTTGAAGCAATGAACGACAATCTTATAGGCGTCATTAAGGAGTGTGCAATAGAAGTCGGTGGTAACTCCGTTAGACTGGATACCAGTAAGCTATTGGAGGAGACGAAAGATCTGATCAAGAAACGCCAATGTATGAAAGCGTCTAACCCTACAGGTAGAACTGCACGTATCGCACCTCAAACAGGTGTTCTCACGGTTGAGGGAAGCCGACTTAACGATGAAAGCGGTAAAGTGTAGGTTTGGCTGCTCGCAGGTTATTTCTCTGGACCATGTCGCTCAGGGCACGAGACGGCTGGCCGAGCTGAAAACAGCTACCATTGGAGAATTTTCACAGGCGCGCACGAAGACAGACATTGGGTCATTTTTGGGACTTGTGGGGTACTATCAACAGTACACTCCGAATCGGTCGCAAATAGCAAGTCCTTTAACGGACGCCCTCCGAAAGAGAGCACCGAATAGCGTGCACTGGGATAAGGGCAAAGAGAACGCTTTCCAAAGTTTGAAAACACTATTGGTTTCTCGTCCTGTGCTTCGCGCGCCAGACTACACAAAAGAATTCATAGTTCAATGCGACGCAAGCGACACAGGTATGGGCGTTGTACTTAGTCAGGTCGGCGACGATAATGAGGGACATCCTATCCTCTATGCCAGCCGTAAACTAACTGTAAGAGAGGAAGCCTACTGCGCATCAGAGGAGGAATGCGCTTGTTTGGTTTGGGCAGCCCAGAAGTTGTCGTGTTACTTGTACGGAGCGAGGTTCATCTTCGAGAGCGACCACTGTCCTCTGACGTGGCTCAATCAAATGTCACACAAAAATGGCCGCTTGCTCCGATGGCGCCTCACTCTCCCAGAGTACAACTTCTCCGTTAGATTTAAGAAGGGAAAGTCGCATAGCAATGAGGACGGTTTGAGCAGGCTAATTTGAATTGTGCGTTTAAGGGTCCCGCCTAAATTTTAGGGTTGTTATTGTTAGTTTTGTTAAGCCAAAAAGATCCCCTCTCATTTAGCAGGATTCCCTCCATCATTGCTCAATTTGTCAGCCCGAAATTGCTTCAAAAATTGGCGTAGCGAAATGCAGCATTTTTCGTTTCTGCACCTATGTTTTCTTTGAAGCCTAGCGGGTCTAAAGTGAGATCCAAGATACGTCATCTCGGCGCAGAGCCATGTTTTGGGGTTAGTTTTGCAGTTGCCGATCCTTGTTGGAGGTTTTGAGGCGGTGACATCATTGCACAAGTGGTCGCTGCAATCCAAGGCATCACCTTCTTGCCACCAGCGGTTCTCTTCCTGCCCAGCGGTTGTCAGCGCTAGACACTCGAGATTTTCCGGGTCATGGAAGAGCTGTTAGGAACGCCCTGCAGAGGCGACGACATGCAAAGTATTCTCAGCCAGCGGCAGCTGCGAGCCTGGCGAGCTTCCCCGAAGCGACCATGGAAGCGTTCGCCACCTGCAGCAGTGACTCGTTTCGTAGGGACGACGATGTGCCGCGTCAACACCCCCTCGGCCCCGCTATGACTAAACGCGGTCGACGGACCAAGCATTGTTCGTGGATTCGCCATGTCCGCTGTTTGAAACAGGGGAGCCACTGGAAGATATTTTGCGCGGCCCTCTCACGGGGCTTAGAAGTCATGGACGGACGCGGGGGCCATTGTCTGCGGGGTCAACACTGGGATGAAGAGGCGCCTGCCCGGGCCAAGCCCCGTGTCTCCAAGAACCCACTCACTTCGGCGTGGTCAGTAAAACCTGTGTGGAAGTGTGTGCAACCCTCCCCCTAAAAGGCAGGTCGACTACGATGACGTTGGACGCAACGAATAGGCGGTGAACTGCCGTTTTTCTCTCACCTAGAGATCTAGGGAGGACAGAGTGTTCATAAGGAGCTGTTGTGCGGCTACTGATTGTGCTTTCTCTCGCAGTCATGCTAGACTGATGAACTGCAACGTCCTTATGTAGATACTGTAATTAAACCCATATTCCTCGTTCTCGATGAGAAGCAGTCCCTCTCTTCAACAACGTCCTCAGCGTGGATAAGTTGGACAAAGGCATGGGCCAGCTACCATCTATTTCATGCCCGACTCCAAACACATCACTATGCAACTGCTACATGGCGTGGCAACCGGTGTAATGATATGCAACTGCAATACAAAGCGCGCACGTATCGACGCCACGCGGCGTGCATCTCACATCCCATGATAAGCGGCACAACACGATACTAATGATGATGATGATACGACAAAAATAATTATTATGATGATTTATTGGCACCCCTTCTGAAGCGGGGCGGCACAGTTCCTAACCTGCTTGATTTAATCAGGTATGCCATACATGTTTTTTTTATTCTATCAATTTTTGTACATCCCCTTAATCATCTTTTTCTTCCTCAAGACAATCCAACGATTTATTGGCCTATCCCCCATAGTGGGTAGGAGCTGCGCGACAGCTGAGACGGACACCGGCGGCGGTGGTGGCGGACAACATAGCCAACCGAAACGACTATTGGAATGAGCCCATAACAGCTTACGCTGTAAAATGCGATCGACTCCAGCTAACTGCAGAGGTAGCCCACAGAAGATATCGCCAAATCATATCTGTGAAAGTAACCATTTATTGTGGGATTCGGTAACTCAGTGTTGTTAATGAGACTTCGAATCGCTGAGTAGGATATTACTACCGGCTTCAAGAACATTGGAGTTTCAGAAATTTATTACTTTGCTAGTTATAAGCTTTTTCTATCCCCAGTAAAATGAAACTGTCAAAATGAATCTCAAAAATGAGTATGATGTAAAGCGTCATAGCTTTCTCTCACATTCCCATTAACAAAATAACACTGTTCAGATTCCTCCAGTCTCTGAAGTTGATACCGACATCAGGGAATATTTCTGCATAGTGTTAGGATTTGGAGGTCAATCCCTCTGCTCGTAACCAGTTGTCCAGATTAGAGTCCGGCATGAATTAGATGGTAGCTGGCCCATGCCGTTATCCAACTTATCCACGCTGAGGACGTTGTTGAAGGGAAAGACTGCTTCTCATCGAGAACGATGAATATGGGTTTATTTACAGTTTCTACATAAGGACGTTGCAGTTCATCAGTCTAGCATGACTGCGAGAGAAAGTACACTGAGCAGCCGCACAACAAAGGTTTATAAACACTCGGTCCTCCGTCGATCCCAAGGTGAGGGAAAACGTTGGACCAGGAGACGAACCGCCTCTTTGCGCGAGGGATTACGCACACACACCTGCACAGGTTCACGGTCACCCCCCCTGCCCCCGAGGGCAGATGGCTTTCGCAGCACTCCGAGCTGACCTTCGCAGCGCGGCCGCCGTGTTGTCCATTGTCTTGTGTCTTGAACGGTGCGTGGGAAGGGGCCTTTGACTACGTTCCCTCGGGGACTCCCTTGTTCACAGCAGACCCGATCGGCGGTGGCGGGTTCAGTAACAATAGTCGGTCAGCCGATCGCTTTTAGTCACAATGTCGATGAGGCTGGAGCGTAACGGTGGCGTTCCAAGAAAAGTTGCCGCCGCTGTCGCAACAGGCTGGCAAAACTTGCATCTCAGCGGGCCGTTCTTAACAATAGTTCTCTCGCCGCCTGAGTTAAGTGCTTCTCTGGAACTCATCCGGAAAGCGTTAGAACAACACTTAACATCGATATTCGTCAAATGGGCCCTTAGTCACCATGTCTGAGCTTTCAAGTGTCCTTTGCTCTTTGTCTGCCACGGCTGCATGTAGCCGGAGAGATACAAGCATTATTCCGTGCAGATACCATATATCAAAGGAGCGCCTGCAAGTGAATCGGCTACATCACTGAGATTAATTTCTTTGTGGCCTGGCACTTAGAGTAAATTAACTAAACGTAAAGCGAAGCTAAGTAATAAAAATTACGGCAGAACTCATCTCACGATGACTGTCGACGATAATGCGAGCGGCAATCGAGCAATGTAGCTACAGATCATATTCCTGAAGCGCCGCTTATTTAACACGTGTAGTGGTCATACGGAAACTCGTTGACTCGCCTATATGCTACATACTCGGATGTCGTCCCACTTTACTATGGCTCTCGCTTACCAAGGTCGCCCATGAGCATGGAGGCATTATGACGACTGTATGACGCTGACACGGTGACAATGGAATGAGGAAGAAGGAATAATATCGATGAAACGACCAAGGCATATACCGACGACGGCATGACGGCAATTCTTAAATTAGAACGATGGTATAACGGCGTCAACGTGACGACGATGACATGAAGACAATCAGATGACGGTGATTTTGGAGCGTTGGTATTGGATTTGATTTGGGAGCGCTGCATTGAGGGCCAAACGTAATGGTCAGTCACAAGGCGTGTAGAAGCGCAAACGCCGGGATAGCTGAGGTTGTTAAACTGGTTGAAAAGGCTGTGGTAATGCAGAGAAGGCACATATGGTCTTACTCGTCCGGTAGATATGTCACAGTAGAGGATGTCCGTCGACCCTGGGACGGCAGCTTGTTGAAGTCGAAGAGCCGTTCTCGAGGAGCTGCTGGAGTGCGGCGTCTCTTTTCTGAGCGGCGGCGAGGGCGTCAGTCGTCATGGGTAGCAACTCGACAACGTAGATGAGGGAGAGTGCGTCGGCGACCACATTATCTTTCCCGCTGATGTGTTGGATGTCTGTGGTAAACTGAGCGATAAAGAACAGTTGGTTCTACTGTACCGCGGCGTTGGGAAAAGGTGTGAGTGATAAGTTTGTCGTCGGTGTAGATGGTGCAGTGCTGTGCCTCGAGAATGTGGCGAACGAGCTGAGCCGCTTCGCAGATGACAAGATGCTCTCTATAGTAGGCTGGGCAGGTCGTCTCCAGAGGGGCCGAAGAGGCATCGGCGATCCTGCCAGAGGACGAGGCCTGGTAAGGTTCTTGGAAAAGTACGCCAACGGGCACCAGTTAATAATCTGCATAATAATCTTCAACCCCACTCTTACACTCTCTCTGTTAAAGTCCTCAATCATTTGTTGTAACTCGTCCCCAGTCTTGCTGAACAGGACAATTCCATCTGCAAATCCAAGGCTCCTTACATATTCGTCTTTGATCCTCACTTCTAAGCATTCCCAGTTTAATAGATTGAATACTTCTTTCTTCTACATTTTTCATCCACTATATTTCTTCTACACATTTCTTTCGTCTATATTTGCACTTATATTCGTCTTCACATGTTTCCGTTTGTGCTCCCGCAGATCACGCGCGTGTATTCACAACAGCTGTATTGCAAGAATTGCAAGTGCGGCGGCAAGTGACGTCAACTGCTTTCCCGCGCGAAGTGTACAAACCATGTCTAACGGATCGCAGATGCGTTTGCTGTAGCTTAAAGGAGGCATCGTATAAGCACTGTCCAAGCATATTGACACGCGTACTTGTTTATCCTTATCGGCTGACCCTGTTTCAGCGCCTAATAAATGTGATCGCACTGCGCAGGACCCGCAAGCAAGTATAGGAAGTTTCTGGCAAGTTATCGATGTCCATCCGCTGTCTGTCACCGAACCTTGTGTAATCGGATTGCATGTATGCGTGACACGAATGGTGTAGAACTTTGTGGAAGACACGCCGGTCCCAGCGATTACTCTGGAACATTCGACCAGTGATGTATAGAAGCCGACGCGCTTGATCCGCTGATCAGATTTTAACGATCGCCGACTGTGTTCGCCGCTGTCGCCGTTCTTTAAGTGTAGCCTGTTTTTGTGGGCACAAGTTCGCCCAATAAAAGTTAGTTTCGTCATCCACAGTATTGCTACTGTGTTATTTATACGTCACTACCACATTACAATACAGAAAGGCCGTTTCCAAGGTCGCCTTGTTGACGCGCGGATCGGAACCATATTTTTCTGGCGGCCCGTCTCGCCACTCTTAGGATTTGCCCATGAGCCAAAGTTTCGGTGTATTTTTCTGCATATGCATATCCCAATGCACCCTTCTCGAACCCGATGAATCGGCCTCAGGGGGCACAAAAGACGAAGGCGTAGCGATTCCGACTCGTTCTGAAAGGACTTCTCCGATGCCAGAGGCAGGCAGACGCTACAATGAGCTGATGGGCGCATCTCCGTGCATACGTGGCTCGTGGATTCTCAGTAAGCACTGAAAGCTTTTTCACACACGTTTTAAGTGCTGTTCAAGTTCGCCGTAAGTATATCGTGTACCTAGCCGCGTTCATGGCCGCATGCGTACGGGAGATTCAGAAACCACGATGTTAGAACCATTGCGAAATATTATGTTGTGCTACCTGTCGCGATCAGCAAAACCCATCTATCGTGGATAATTAAAGCCTGTTTTCAGGCATCTGAAATTTACAAAATTTGCTTAGACTGATACTACTGTCATGTATACCTTGCGCTGGCTTTCTAGTGAGACCGCCTCCCCCCCCCCCCGCCCCGAAAAAAAAGTAATAATGATAATATCAAGTGGACAAATTATTAACAGCTGTCTTAGCATTCCTCTGCCGGATATACATGCCGGCACCTCGTTGCTCTTTAAAAAGATTTCCCCTTCGTAAGCCTATATACAAAGAGTTTGCTTATACCTATCTCGGAAGCGTATTGTGGAACCTAATGCATGAAGAGGTGTTAGCACTGTTCAATTTATAACACAATAAAGGTACAAGAATTTATCCGCAGCAACTTCTTAAGCGCGCCGCCGAAATGTGCTTGCTTAGGTGATGCAAAAAATTCTCGCGCAAAAGGAAGAGCGAAAAGTGATGAGAAGGTTTGCAGTACCAGGCAAATCAGGAAGAATTGCGTAGCGACAACAGTTGTAAAGTTCACATACAGATTTTCAACACGTCAAAAACGGTCGTAGTTTGCGTCCCTTTCATTCTTCTACATTTGCATTCGTCTTCGCGTGTTTTCATTTGTGTTCCCGCAAATCACGAGCGTGTATTCGCAACTGCTGTATTGGAAGTATTGCAAATGCGGCGGCAAGAGGGACGTCAGTTGCTTTCCCACGCGAAGTGCGCAAATCATGTCTAGCTGATTGCAGACGCATTTGCTGCCGCTTAAAGGAGGCATCGTGTAAGCGCTATCCAAGCATATAGAAAGGCCGCTACCAAGGTCGCCTGGTTTACACGCGGCTCGGAACCACATTGTTCTGGCGGCCCGTCCCGCCACATTAAGGATCTGCCCGTCGATCGCGGATAATTCAAGCGTGTTTTCGTGCATGTAGGATCCTCTGGGCTGGAATACTCCCACCTAAGGTGGCCTCACAGCATACAGGGTTATCTCACTGAGCTAGCTTGGATGCACGGTTGCCATAGTCAGAAGTTCGAATACTCGCGTTGTTTTTTTCTTTTTTTTTTCTTACGCTGGTACACTTTACGCCTAATGCATGACTCGGCATGGGTCGTACTTTTCTTGAACGGAAGGTATAGCAACGGTATCCCGGTCATTCTTGCATCACAAGCAAAACAATCGTGCCCTTCTCCGAAAGAGAGAATAAAAGGTTGTGATAATGTAGTATTTTGTAACGTTTAATATTGGGACTCATGCAGCAAGAAATTAAAAGGCAGTGTTGCGACGTTTTCGCATAGGAACAAGCAATAAGTATAAGGCCTGGTGAGAGTCGATGGTTCAATCCTTCGCATTACTTGAGCTCGTTTTTGTAACTTCTGGCCTACGATTCCCTCACTCACCGCAACAATAGACAAATGACCAAACAATGAACAGCCTTGCTGAGTCGACGTTCCTAAATATTGAAGAAGCAGGTGAATCAAGTACAAAAAAACATATCTGAATAAAGGAAACAAACAGAGAACAAAAATACATCGTTTGCAGTTTCCATCTGCATAACAAGCCTTGCACCGAGGGCGACGGAATCCTGAGCGAATGTAATAATCTACAACAAGAAGTGGGCAAAGTCAACAACAGAAAACGGACGGAGGTGACATAATGTACACGAGACACACTTTCTGCACATGCAAATAGTTGTAGTAGCAATACTGTATTTAAAGATAATAATTATGCAAATGGATCCTTCTCGGACACCAAGGAAGCACATTTGTTTGCCTAACGCTACACGTTGTCAGTAAGGATTCCACATATGCTGCGTAAGAATACCACTAGCGCGCCTACAGGACGTGGACTAATTGCGCAATTAAGTCGCCATGTTCTCGGCGGAAAGTAAGGAAAGGTCCATAAGCGTGGTCGTATGTAACGTAATTGAGACATTAATGATAGCCGGACCACAAAATCATAGGACTGGTTAATGCAGTTTTTCGTTCACAATAACAATTTATCGCCGGCCGTACATCTTCACTAATATTAACTTTGCTATCGCGATAGGCAGGTTTTTGTTCTCGCGAGCCGCTGTAGCGGGCCAAATGTTCTGTAAATACGCGCTCATAACTTTCAGCGCTATCCTTCACCTTAGTATTTGTAGATCCAGTGAATGACTTGGTGATCTCTCTAAGTGCTTCTAAGGAGCAAATTGTTTTTTCCGAACTGAGAAAACCTTTTGTGCGCTAATGTACTTCCCAATAACAGGCTTAAGCCAGTCGTAATAATGAACCTAACATTTCTGAAGGCGCCTGGCCAATTATGAACAATTCGACAAGGTATGTTGGTGAATTTGGCTCTTATTTCACGAATTGTGCAGCAGGCGTTATAACCAACTGGGGCAGTATCGCAAAAATGTCTCGTACGTAAAAGTGGTTTCTCATTTGGTGGCGTTCAGGCGCCCCCCACTCATGATCGCAGTTGGCGTGAAAACAATGCGTTTGATGATACGACGGCCAATCACGGACTGTACTTGTGTAGCAGAACTTTTGTCAATGTATTTCTAGAGCCCGTTTTCACAGAATTTTTCTTACGTAAGTACCGGTGGTTGGCCATCGCTGCGGTAAGCGCGTAATTATAACCCTCATTGATATCGTCAATTGTGGGCCCCGATTACAGACCAGTTAGAAAACCCTTTTAGGCGAGATGACTTATTCGAATGCAGGGGGGCTATAACGTAAAGCTATTCCAAACTCTTTCTATTCCATTGCTGCAATCAGTTCTCCACGATTCGTAAAAAAATTTCACCCCCCTCCTCCACTTCGCCTGTGCCTCACGCACCGTTGCGAAAACCACGTAACCCACCCACCCTCATATGACGTGTACGCACTGATTATGATCGATTAGACCGAGCAATAGAAAAAAAAAATAATTTCTATTCTACACCTTTGTCACCCTTAGCCTTCCGCGATTGGTCAAGATGTTCTCGGGCTGCGCCCACTTCACCTGTTTCATGCGACGTCCCAAACCTGCGAAAACTGGCCCCATCTAAGCTACGTGTATACATTAAAAATACATTAATATGTCGAACAAAAGTGAATTTTTTTATGAATAGCCGGAGACTGACCCGTTTGGAAAGGAATAGAGGATGGCCGCCCACCCATCGCTTTGGCACTGGCTACTAGGAGCTGCCTGGGAGAGTGGATTTATTTGCGTATTATTAACAAAAGACGGTGTGGACACGACATTGTGAAGCCCTTTCGGAACGTATTAGCCCCGAGAACGACCTACAGGGGCGCTGCGAGCGCCGCTCGTGCTGTATTAAAGCAAGGACGCGCTTCTAATCTGCTCTAGTTTGGACAGGGTCCGGGCGCATTCTGCAGTGTTTTCATTTGTTCGCTCTTATTCCTTATACTAGAACAGCTATGATAGTTCTCTTAAATATATATTTACGATGTCGGCGCTAGCAAAAATTTATTCCGGAGGTTATTTTCTAAACAACAATATATTTCTCGAAGGCAAAGTTACAGTGCTAGCCGACGGAGCTCAGTCCAGTGCGTTGCGCGTTTTTCCTGCGCAGTTCTAAACTCTGCAGCAGTAGCTCGCGTGGATAATGAAAGCGTAAACGCGAAAAACAGTGGACAGAACAATCGAGTAAAGTGACCTTACTTACCGTTGTGCAACAAGCATGTAACAAACGCTGACTATATATGTGACTTACGCAACATTTACCTTGATTTTTAATCCGCCAGAACTTGTTTGCTCACGACGAGCACTTCGTGGTAAAATAATGAATTTTTGCGTTTCTTCAAAGAAATCTTCGGCAGTATGCGCGAAGACAGAACTAACAGTGAAGTCTAGATTCTGCCGGTGCCGTTTTCTTTTACAGCGAAGCTGTTTATGGTGGTCCCTGTGCCGTCTTTGTCGGAGTTCGGTAAAACTATCGTCATCAGCAATGGCTGGAGCGTCGTCGTCTTCTTCCACAGCTGCTTCCGCTGCCAGTCCTCATTTCAGCGTAGAATTTCACTTCTCTTCCATCGTCGCAATGGGGAGGCCACGTTTACGGGGGTATAAGCCGTTGCTTAAGAGGAAGCTTTAGCTCGGGTGCTCCTATCTAACTAGATGTAAAAGGAGAATTCGTTTTTCTCGGCAACCACTGCACCAAATTTGACGAGGTTTGTTGCATTTAAAAGAAAAACTTAAAATCTAATGACTATTGGTTTCGAATTCTTGAGTTAGGTCGTTAATTTTTTATTAAAAATTGGTAAAAATCGAAAATTTTCAAAAAACGAAACCATCAAGTTTACAACTTTGTAACTCAACAACGAAAAATGATAACACAACTCTGTGAATTGCAACTAATACTACATCTAAAGCGGACAAAATTTATATTGACACGTGTACTGTCTTCATCGGGCGACACGTTTTGCCGCCTAAGAAATGTTATCGCACAGCGCGGGACGCGCCTGCATGTATCCGAAGTTTCTGGAAAGTTATCGATGCTTCTATCCGCTGTCTGTTGTCGCCAAACCTTGTGTTATCTGACTTCATCGCTTGACGCGAATGGTGTAGAACTTTGTAGAAGGCATGCGGGTCCCAACGATTAGTCTGGAACATTCGATGACTGCTATATAAAAGCCGACGCACTTGACCCGCTGATCAGATTTTCGACGATCGCCGAGCGTGTTCGCCGCTATCGTTGTGCTATAAGTGTAGCCTGTTTTGTGGGCGCAGGTTCGCCCAATAAAAGTTAGTTTTGTCGTTCACAGTATTGCTACTGTGTTATTCAACGTCACCACCACGTGACAATATGTTACACATGAATATAAATAATGTAATAATATGGAAATACAGCCTTTGCAGAACCCTTGTAACCAACGTTACAAATTTACGTAAGATGTAAAATGACATATCGAATTTGTCCGCTTTAAATGATCTAAGGGCTGCCGTTTACAGAACCGCGATATCTCTTCTTGATGCAGCGCAATTTGTAAACTTTGTGCTTCTGCTTTTTATGCGTTGCATATTGCAATCACTCAGTTCAGCCCTTGGGCGCGGCCGGGCAGCCACCATTGACCTTTAGCGCAACCACGTGACGTGACGTCACGACAGCCGGAGGAAAAGCTGGGCCCCAACTCGCGCGGTCGCGCGCGGCCGCAGCCACCACCTGACTCCCGCTCCTCCCGCTAGGGGCGCTGCGCCGGCGCGTGACGTCACGGAGGAAAAGCTGGGCCCCAACTCGCGCGGTCGCGCGCGGCCGCAGCCACCACCTGACTCCCGCTCCTCCCGCTAGGGGCGCTGCCCCGGCGCGTGATGTCACGGAGGAAAAGCTGGGCCCCAACTGGCGCGGTCGCGCGCAGCCGCAGCCACCACCTGACCGCGCAATATGCAACGCATTCTTGGCTTAACCAAGCTAAGCCTGGGCATTTTTTTTCAAACGGTCGAATATTTGAAAATATTTTTAACAAAATTCAAGCCCTAAATCGAAATTCCGCTTCCAACAGTCACTAGAATTTGACTTTCTCTCTCGAATGCAACAAATTTCATTTAAATCAATCCAGGGGTTATCTCACAAAAACGTTTTTGCGTTTTACATGTATTTGAATAGGCCGCGTTGGAGTTGGGCCAAGCTAAACTTCCTCTTAAGGAAGTATCAGCCATTCATTGTCTTACTTCACGGACAGACAGACAAGAAACTTTATTTGGTCCTAAGGGACTACGTTATCGTAGTCGCGGAGATTTAATTTTGAAGCAATTTTTAAGAATTTCAAGCGGCAATAATGAAGGGCGGATGCTGCTAACCACGCCACCGAGCAAGCTCGAGACATCGAATGCAAGCGACAACGGTGGACTGCGGGCATACCGTCACTGGCGTCGTTCTCTCCGTCGCAGCCGAACGCGTGTGTAACCTCTTTAAAAAACACAAAGACCTCAATCGTCAAACCAATCCAAGCAATCGTTAAAACGATTGCACCGCCCGCATCTCCAGTGATGGGCCTTGCGCCCAATATATGGAGCTTTGGATTAGTGGTTCCGCCCATTCCATCCTAGCTACAACTATGAGAAGACCACACGGCGGAGCAACTTGCACGCGTAAAAAAAAATAAAAACACGGCAAAACACAGACACAAACCTCGCGCTCAAAAAAGAAAACACTGGGAGAACCAAAAAAAGCACACCTAAAGCATGCTGAATACGCGAAGCACGCTAAAGCGAAAATGAGGTAAAAGAATGACGAAATAATGACTTGCATCACTTGAAAGTCACCTGACTTGCAAGTGATGACTTGCATGATGGTAACACTCGCCGTAACTAACATAGCTTCGCTGTTCGACCATCTTCACGGACTGGAAGGGGCGGCGATATTTTTTTAACTGCTTCTCAAGATTGAGCCCTTCTTTGCCGGTTAATTTTAATGTGCGGTAATTTGAAGTAAACCTAATTGAGGCTTTCAGCTGTTTGCATTGCACGAAAGGGCATGGGCCAATGTCTATTCTATTTGCAGGGCTACACGTCCAACTCTGCTCAGCAATTTACAGGTGCTTGTTGTTTGGCGAACATCAGTTATGACGGATCTGTTTAGTGAAACTGACACAGCTGCTCGACCGAACTTTTGGGACGAAGTATTCCTTTTAAACCGTATGGCCACAGCTAGCAAGGAGCCGAAGTTTCACTTAGTAGTACAGGACACATTGAAGATATCATCATTCACCGAAAGAAGTAAAAATTCAAGTGAATTCACGTGAGGCTTGTGGTGCCTCTTTTATGACGCGGTTATACGAGGCGGTCTTTTATGAAATGACGAAGCGAATAGTTCAGTTTGCATAATAAAACCAGAGAGGTTCGACACATCTCGATGCCGAAGATACATAAATTTTCCTCTTGAATGCAGCATAATATGCGCTCTAGTGCCTCCAGTATACTATAGACATTGCAGTTGGCGCCCTAAATAACTGGTTCATGGTTTCACTTCGTAGTAGTAGTGAACGGATCGGTTTCGCGAACAATGCGCGCCTCAGCATTACAACCCAACGACAGTGCGTTGGTTCCACTGCGGGAGGGGTTTGCCATATTGTCGATAAAGACTGCTGCAGCTAGGCGACTATGAAACATTCCATCGTTCGCATGACTTCACTCTCGATATTAACCACGAAGCTTTTCTTTCAGGTTATTGCTGTTATGGTGTTCGTGAAGTACATACTATACGTGACGCGCAGTCGTGTTAACAGCCATGTACAATGATTTTTCTTGGTGTCTGTTTCGGAAAACGGTGAAAGTAGTAGTATACTTTTGATACAAATTGCGCACCTACCTCTTCCTTTTACGCATTATAACAGTGCCCACGTCTGACTAGAACAACTCGCCAGGACAATAAGACGTTTGATGAAAGCTTCGCCGGCAGTATCTTTCTATAACCTACCAAAATGCAATGCCTCCCATAACTAAGTACAAATGGATTGTTATCCTTTGAGCAAAGTATCATACAAACTTCTCATGCTGAATTTGAAGACATTCTCCTTGAGCAAAATTTATGAACACACACGGTGCAGCTCTGCATTGCAAAAGCTGTAGACCTCTTCAACTTTATATAGCTTGCGATATTAAAGCCACAAGTTTTCATGATTGACGCATTTCTGAAAAAAATAAACTGCAGTTTAGGCGAGGCAGCAGCAAATAGCCGAAATATGCGCTGGCGCAGCATGCACGAATCGAACGAGCGCGGGCAGCCGCCAAGCGAACCAGAGTGAGCGGAGTCCTGGCTGTGACGTCACTCGTGAGAGGGCGCCACTCCAACTTCTCGCCTGTAATACGACACCACTCTGCCAACTCTTGTTCGCTCTGGATACGTTTTAGCACAATTTTTACCTTTCCATTGCGCGCCGCCGCCATTTTCCACAAGTCAACGCAGGCTAAGCAAGGGGAAGCCGGCCAATCGCAGTCTCTGGCATCACTTTCGTCATCAGGTTAACTACTTTCACTGCCCAAGTTGGCCCAATCGAGACCCTTTCAACCTCTGCGCGCTTCTTGCCACTTGTCAGCCAATTAGATAAGAAAAACCTGTCAAGGTAGGCAATGCTATTCGCTTTGAAAGGAAACCAAAGTGGACTCCTACAGTCGAGGATAATGTTTGATTGGGAGGTTCAAACAATGCTGTAAGTCACCGCCTGATCCTTGCGTCAGCGCTTACGTAAATTCCCTTAAACTTCGTGAAGTAGCGCCACGCTTTGAAGAATGCTGCTGCCTCCTCGCGCGCTCTGATCGAGGCCGACGCCGCGTCGGCATTGGCCTAATGGCATCACGTGGGCTCTCGCGTCGGCTTGGTTTGCTCACAGTCGCGCTTCAGCGCCATTTTTGCTTGAGGAGTGTTTGCGGAGTGGCGAGGAGCACATGTTGGCGCCGTTGCTCTTCTGTGCTGTTTTGGTTTGCGAACACCTTAAACTTTTGGGGCAAGTGCGATGCCGCTTCACGGCATTTTCTATCGCTATAACATGCTGCGCCTTCATATGCCAAAATAGTTTCAGCAAAGACAAGAGGCTCTTTTCGATACCGTCCGGTAAACGCTAAGGGTTAGCAAGGAAGACATGGATTCATTTAATTTTGGGAGGGCGAACTTCAGACCAACATTCTCCACACCACTATACGAGGTAGTTGCGAGTCTCCCATAGTTTAGCCCTACTCGACGTGCATTTTGTTTGTATAAGTAGTACGGTCGTATTTGGTGCGTTTAATCATGTTGTACGCCAACAGGCTTGAATTCGCGGGCAGGCGAGGCTGCGTGCGAAAACGTTATTACGAAACCTTTAGGATTCAGCGCATTCCTTTTGACAAAATTTAAGGCTCGAGTGTGAAAACTCATCTTAGGGAAGCAACTCTGCATTTTGTGGTTACTAACTAGCCTTCTTTAGAGCGACTAGCTTTATTTGCCTCTTTTGTTCGTGTTCGTCATTGGTGGTCGCCCGATGGATTTGCCATAGGAACGAAAAGCCTGCTTGCTCTCCCGAAATCGAGTTACAGGGAGCCTTCGTCGCCGAACGATGACATCGTAGGCCTTTCTGACGTACGTGTTACTTCGTGTCAGTTTTAAAGTGTATTTAGGTTAAGATGCGGCGGTGGAGCACTCGCAAAAAAAAAAAACGTGTAGTCGTCCGCTTGTTCAATGGCTGGTTTAGTCGTCGTTCGCTCGTTCGTTTAGATGTTCGCTTACTCGTTCGTTCAAATATTAGTTCGTTCGACCACTATGTTTTTGAGACACAAGTAATGAGACAACAAATGGTGCCTCAATTGAAGTACTGCATCATTTCACTTACCGCAATTTCGGCCGCGTCATAGCGCGGCAATTATTTGCGCGGTCATCACTTCACTAAAGTCATATCTCGCAAACGGTATTTCGGAGCGAGCGCAACCGTCATCGATGCATGCACCTTAGTGCAACTCGGTTAGCGACAAGTGAGTCACTTCGTGAATGAACGAACTAACGCACAATGACATTTTATTCGTGATGAGTCACTAACCTGAAAAAAATAATGCACTTGCTTCATCCTGAATGAAGCGCTGTTACCACACCACCGCTTCACGAACGAATACTAAAAAACTGATTTCATTTTCTGTATACGCGGAATCCGGACTCGATGATCGGCCGCGCGTATTTCTGTTGACTATGAGGCATTAGAAACATAATAGCACCATCGCACCCATCTGAGCCTTTGCGCGTGCTTAGAAGATGGACAAGCACGCACGTTGGCGGCACTGTAGCTTGTGATACTTTTTCGAACCTTCAGAGCAGCGATCGTTTGTGCCCTCTGTCGGCCTTTCCACGTCATAGATTATATACGCCGCGAATTCACATGGCAAAGGCGCGGATCATTTGGCTACTTAGGGCTTGCTGGAGGTCAGGATGTTGGCATTCGATCGTAATGTGTTATTTGCAACTATTCGCAAGAGCATCTTGCGACAATCAATTGACAAATGTTGCGTACCTGATTGTAGCCCATGCGATATATTCGGAATCGTCATGGCAAAGCGTTAGCACTCGATGCTTTTAAATAAATAATTATCAATACACGAAAAAAATACTGCCGTCACTGAATTTGTATAACCATCCGTATAGAAATTCTATGCTGTATACGAAGTTACTTGGAGCTAGAAGGCCAACGCGAACGCCTAAAGCGCACCGCCTTGCTATGCCTGCATTCACTCCGCGAAAGGTCGTCTGTTACGCTCGAGTGGTGTAGGCGGCGCCACGGTCGGGAAGGGAACGTGAAAGAGAGGAGAAATGAGGAGGAATGAAGGCGGAGAAGGAGGGCGTCCATACTTTACGAAGTTTAAGGGGTTTTACCGCGCCGCCAAATCACCCTCGCTCTCGCTCTCGGAAGCCTGCGTTATCCGCGCGTTCCTTGTCCGCGCATGCTCTTGCCTACGGTCTTAAAGGCCAAACTACACGTACGCTTGCGGGCGCGCGTTAGCTGACGTCCCCACGTATGCGCAGATGGTGCAGGACAGATCGTACGCGTCGAAGCGCAACACGAGCCCCGATATCCTCTCCAGACAAATATAACCGCGTACTCCATCTCACAAGTACTTGCAGCACTGCCGAAGGTGCGAGGCGTTCTCAGGCAATTTCCTTGCGCAGTGGTATATATAGTACAATGCGTAACTGACGAATTAATGACTGCACTAGAGGGTTTTATTTTTGCTCGCTACATGATATGGTACAGCGATACGTCACGTTGCGCATGCACGTCATATACTAAGAATTACTCTGGCAGCTACCGCCGTTAACCCTAATAGCCACCCTAAGCGTGGTCCGCCCTGTCAGCAAACAACAATTGGAAAAATCCACCATCGCTAAGTCTGGTCTCAAGCTAAGGTCAAAGCATTAGGTATGTTTTGCCGTATTCATTGAAATAGGTTCTTTGTCTTCACGCTGCTAGGACTACAGACAGAGCGCCGAGTCTTAAAACAGGTTTGATTTCTAGATAGCAGATGGCGCCACAGCATTAGAACCGGTGAGGCGTTGACGATGCGGAACGCTATAAAGGTGTAATTGCTCAATTCCTAATTAATTTACTACCTCGCTCTAGCATGGTACGTGATGACGGTAGCGAGCAAACACTAAGTAGTCGCCGAGCAGACGCTGTGGCAGAGGTGAAAATTTGTGAAAGCGTTCGTCCTTACTACTTGCTAAGGAGGCTGCAAGGTAAATGCAGGGAAAACGTACAGGTCACGCGAAACACCGCTATCGCTTGCATCTAAGTAAAGTTTATGGTTATAGCATGTAAACATTTTTTGAGTCAGCCCACCAAACATGGAGCATGTACCCACAGGATGGCAATAGACGCGGAGCAAACGACGCGGCGCGGATGGGCATATCTCGAGGGCCAAGCGACCGCGCGCTGGCACGCGTCTTGTAGGTTCAAACTGTCATTACTCGCGAAGCGTGGCAAATGCAAGGTGCTTGGGCGCGAGCTTTAGCGCGACGGCACGCGTACGTGTGGCTTGGCCTAAACTGCGCCTCGGTCAGGCCGAATCAAAATGCGCCAAGCGTCTCATCGCCTACGCTTGCCCGCGAGGAGTCCATAACTCGAAGGACCACTCAGCGGCGTTGAATTGGACATTAATGCTTTCGCATTTACATGTCAGTTGTGCTTAGCTGTCCTGAGATTATTTTCTTTTTTTTTTTTTAGCCTGCTGGTGTCACGGCCATGTTGTTCTTGTATAGGTACGCATGAAAGTTATCGTGATGACTTCCCGCTTTCTGTGTGATGGCAGCACATTAAAAAATTGATGGGTACACATTGCTATAAGGAACGTAACATTTACCTCATCTCTCGCCGTTTCCCGTTTGCACTGACACTGTGACTGTTGTTTAAATGATGAAACCATGGGATAATACTCCACCGAAAAGCCTTCAATCCCAATAATCAAAACTAAACTCGCTCGACTAAGGAATGCAAAAAAAAACGAATGAAGAAAGAAAGAAGGTCAGCCAAAAAAAATAGCACGGAAATAGAGCATCACTCAACTCACGCTTAGCCTGCCAAACAATATGCACAGGCAGAGAGCGTTGTATCAGCATCATGCGAACGTGCGGTCACAGCGTGCGTAAATGGAGGAAGGAAAAATGGAGAGAGCAAAACACTGAGGAAAGGTCCTACCCACTCCACGCGCTATAGGAGATAAGTGTAGAGGAAGTCACCTGGCATTTTTCGCTGTAGCGGCCGTATTTCCAGGGCACAATGTCAGTTTTGTTATGGTGCTGCGTGCTCTTGCGTGTGCTACCCCGTAAGTTTCGTACCGTGTCAAAGGCGTAGTGTGTGAAGGATTGCCTTAGTCTCCGTGTTTTGTTCCGTTATGTTATCTAGACCGTGCTCTCCCGGCTTTTCTTGTGACCAGGTGTGACTGGAAGAAGTAAAAAGCGTGAAACGAGCGCGCATGCAACGCCGTACACCACGTACCATGCCACGGACGGAGGACGATCTGGGCATCTATTTGCCGTCTTCGGTAGATTAATCTTAATGAGTCATCACAGACTGAAATTGCTGTGGTTCAGAATATGTACAATAAACGCCTTGCAGGGCAGTGACAACTGTGCTGCGTTCCTGCTTTTAAAAGCGGACGATACATTTGTGGCACGTAAAACCGCCATGTGGAGGGATGGTAAAGACACGGCTGCTGTGAGTAATTAAGGGACGAACGCTCCTTACCGCAGATATCTGTGTAAACGCTGGAGTGCAGTAGGTAAGTGAAGGTTGACGGATGCAGTGCAAGGGTGAACAAGGCTCGACAGAAGAACGTACGCCTGATGGTCGCACGTAGACCCGGTCAAGGCGCTAGCCGCACGCATACGCGCTTGCTGTTTCCGTGAGCCACAGAACGCATACCGAAGAACTTTGTTTCCCTGAAGCTTCCCTTACCATGAGAACAATATACCTCAGGCCACAGCCAGTGTATTTAAACGCGCAACCACATCTCCTCTGCTCGTCTCTTCGTATAGGCGCGCTGGGGCTCGTCATATCTCCGTGGTGCGCGGTCACCCGAAAATTTTTCAGTAAAACAAAACGATTCCTGTAAAGCCACGACCAGGGGCGCTAAAACGTAAAACTATTCCAAACTTTTCTATTCCAATTCTGCAATCAGCCCTGCGCGATTGGTGAAAAGCATTTTTGGACCACCCCCACTTCACCTGTCTGTCACGCAACGTCACGAAAACCGCGATAGCTCCCCATCTGATATGACGTGTGCACACTGATTATGCATGATTTGACCGAACAAAAGAAAAATAGTTATTTCTGATTCCACTGCCTTTTCGCCATTAGCCCTCGGCTATTGGTCAAAAATTTTCGGACGGCACCTACTACACCTGCTTGTCACGCGACGTCACAAAACCACAAAAACTCACCGCGTCAAAGTGACGTGTGTGCGTTAAAGATGCATTAATATGCCGAACAAAACTGAATTTTCTTCTGAATAGCCGCAGGCTGCCCCGTTCCGAAAGGAATAAAAGATGGCTGCCGCCGATCGCTCGGGCACTGGCTACTCGCACCTGCCGGAGAGCATGGGTTTATCTGCGTGTAATAAAACATTTTCGTGGCCGTGTATCGTTTTCAAACACTTTCGACATGTTTACGACCTCGTTCTGCCAACACTTCTTTGTTGAGGATTCGTTTTAGCGTCATTTTTAAGCTTCCGTTGCATGCCGCCGCGATTGTTCACGACCCACCGTAAGCTAAGTAAGGGGAAGCGGACCAATCACAGACACCGGCACCACCCTCTTCGTCCGGTTATCGATTTTCAGTGCAGTGGCTCGGCCCCATGGACTCCCTCTCCACTTGAGCGTGCTCCTCGCCACTTATGAGCCAATTAGATAAGACAAAGTGGAGAAAAGACAGGGAGGTTAGCCAGTGTAAGTAGTACCAGCTGGCTACCTTTTCTGGGGAAAGCGGTGAAGGGAATAAAATGAGAAAGAAGAAGGATAGGGGGAAAAAGGAAACCGGAAAAGTCACACAGTAACGCGATACAACGTGCTACAAAACTTAAAGACGGTCGCACAATTCGCATGCACTTAAAAACTTCAGCAAGGCCCTTAAGGCCTTGAGTGCCGAAGCCCGTCTGGACCAGTGTCCATGAGCTTTTTCCTCTGTAAAGGGGGCGATTGTCCAGTTTTTCGAGCGCGGTCACGAGCACTTTTCTTGGCACTTTGTAACGGGGACAGTCACAAAGGAGGCGCTCAATCGGCTCCTCGCAGCCGCAGGTGTCGCAAGTAGGGCGGTCGGCCATTACAATGTGGAATGAATAGGAGTTCGCGAATTCCACGCCGAGCCACAGGTGGCACAGAAGTGTTGCTTCCGCTCGTGGTAACCCTGGTGGTAGACGGAGTTGCAGACGTGGATCCAATCTGTGGATAAGACAAGCTGCTCAGTGTAGGCAATGTTATTCGTTTTCCAAGCAAAGAAAAGTGACCTCCTATGAACGAGGAGAGCCTTGGATTGGTCTGTTGAGACAACCCTGTGCGTGACCGCCTGATTTTTGCGTCAGCGGTTACGCAAATTTTGCGTCAGGAGATTGGAATAAAAACGTATTGGAATAGTTTTACGTTATAGGGCCCCTACATGCGAGTTTGTTCTCATAAACTTCATATGGGCTAGCCATAGGTCGTGATGTGCGTAGAGAGTGCTGCTGGTCATCGCCTGTGCATTCTTGCAGTGCAGTGAGAGTGCTTGAATTTATTTTCAGAAAAGCCGGCAAAAGTAGCGGGGACCGACCTTACAGTCTAACTTGCGGAGTTCTCAAACCTAAAGCGCAATACTCGGACGAAATGACTTAGGCAGCGTTATCGCGATGGTATACACCGCCATTGGATCGGTTGGTCGGATCCGTATACGGCGCGCGCACGTACGCGAATATCGGCGTGATTGAGCATCGAAGGCGAGAAATGTAAACAAGAAAGCAGAATCTACCCTAACAATATGGCGGAGTAACGCCCACTTCCGGTGTCACTGAGCTTTACAAAGAGTGACGTCATGACCTCTCCTCTGTTTTTCCTTCCTCCATGGCACAGTCACCGCACCAAAAACAAAGCGCCGTGATGAATAAAGCACATAAAATAGATGTATTTTCCCGATTAACATTATCATAAATAATTCAAAATCGACTAAAACCGTGGCTTGTTCTACAGTGTTTCTGGGTCTGGTGTAAATCAGGATTACAACATATTCATTAAACAGCGGCGAGGCAATTCCGCGCCACATTATGAAGCAGTCACCCACAAGATGTCTTCTGGTTTATTTTTGAGCAGGCGTGTGGTCACGTGTTAATTGTGGCTAATGATGTGTATCCGTGTGAATTCTCTTTAACTTAAACTTAGCGACTGTAAGTGCGCGGTAGATATATTTCACGGTTAGGTTAGATAATGCGATGGCGTGGGCACTGAGTACGGAGCAGTATTTTACATGCAGTTATCCCGTTAAAGGAGTCACGGATCTCGAACGTAACAGTATTCTACGACAGCCGCCAGAGCGGGTCATGTAAAGATGTAAGCCTTTTCTTCGGTCGGCAGTTTGACGCGACAATATAAGACTTCAAGATAAGCTGTTACCTCTAAGGAATGGCTGTGCTGACAAAGAGTAAAAAACAAAAAAATTCTTCATAGGACGTCACATTTCCCTGTCCTGTACCAAGACTATACCGTGTGCCCTTCTTTATTGGTTTTTTAAACAATTGTAGCTTATGAAACGGAAATTGTTTTTTGAAAAAGAAAAGTTCTACTGATTTGTCTTGAAGAGAAAAAAAAAACTACTTGTTCACTGGGCTTTCGTAGTGGTATGCTGTAATAAAGTTTCTCTTTTTTCTCTGTTAGCTTCTTTTTTTCTGGTCGTGACATATATCCACACTATTGTGCGAAGTACTCGTACGTAAAGAGCGAGCCGGTTTTTTTGCTCAACAAGAAGCGGAGGCCCCGTTACCGGGCACTCAACGCTCCGTACAAAACATATCAACTGCAGCCATGCACTTCAGAAAGAGTCAAGAACAGATGGAGACGTAGGAAACAACACTCCTCGCGACATGCGTAGAGCAGATCGATCGAGGACAATTGTTTCGCGATCTTTCGGAGCTTATCAAAAAGGAGCCACACTTGTGTGCCAGACTCGATCATATATATATATATATATATATATATATATATATATATATATATATATATATATATATATATATATGTGTGTGTGTGTGTGTGTGTGTGTGTGTGTGTGTGTGTGTGTGTGTGTGTGTGTGCGTGTGTGTGCATCTTTTTCTGTTTTTGCTTCTGTGGGCAAGAAAATAAACAGGAGGCGCGAGCGTTGTCATTTACAGACCCCCGCTACCCTGCGCTTCGCTTTATTTTACGCGACCGCTTGGAGCAGGATAACACGCGAAGAACATATCAAGGGCAGGCATCTCCGTGCCCTGTTTCTGAAAACCCTGTTTGCTCTTCCCCCTTCGAACGCCAGTGCTCAAGCGTCTGCAGTGTAACAGCACCACAGCTTTGTATGAACCATGAATTACGGTGCCCCTCGGGTCTCTACTATGATTTCCTTCTGGGTGCTTCGAGGCAACCTACTTCTGGGAAGCCAATCCCCCGCTAAATCAACGAATGTATAGCTCACAGTATCCGGGCACCGAGGGAGAATGATCGCAGGGATTTCATGTGATGATGTGGCAATAGTTGTATTAGAACGGCCACTGAAACTCAGTGATATTTTGTATGCTTGCAGTGGTATACCGAGCAAGTTTGGGAATGAACCAGAAATAATTATTAGTAATAAGTTAGCAAATCACTCGAGGGAACCGACTGCAATAAATCGGCACACGTGGAACATTGAAGGCAAATACCTATAAGCTTAAAATATACATCGTAACTGCTATCAGAAACTGCTATCTCTTACAAATGAGATCAAGCATATCGACTGCGTGCTGCAGCCACAAATGGTAGGTAGCAGACATGTCTGTCTGATCTTTCCAGCGACGTGAAAAAGATTTTTGCTATTTTAGTTGTATGATATGGTCAAAAGATGCGACGGCAGCGGCAATAACGAGAACGAAAAAAGAAAGAAACTGATACTCCATATATGTCTCCTAAGTCACCGACCTTCCTGGTTCCTATAGAACCAGGAACGTGCAAAAAGCTGACATGCGTCATTCATACTTACTGTCCACGCAAGATAGCTTAAACGATGTTTATTCATCCCACTTAAACGTCATCATTTATTTGCAAATTTTTTTTAGTATTAAGCTTAGCACGCGTTCGTACGCGACTTCTCTCTTTGTGGGCTTTAACCTCCCGAAATCGTACAATGGTTTAGGAGAGAGGGCCTAGTGGAGGCCTCTGGACAACTTTTGTACCACCTGGGTTTCTTTAACGTGCACTGTAATCAAAGTGCAGGTGCGTTTTTTTTAGTATTATTTTATCTCCGTCGCAATGCGGCCGCCGCGGCCTGGAATCGAGCTGTAGCGACCTCGTGCTCAGCAGGAGAACGCCACAGTGGCTGAGCCACCGTGGCGGTTTCTCCACAAATAAGGAAGCAAGCTATGCTCCTACTTGATTGCGCACACGCGCTGTGCACTCGATAATTTATCCTCGGTCGAGGTCGGTCTCACCCGCCGGGGTTGCTCAGTGGCTATGGTGTTGGGCTGCTGAGCGCGAGGTCGCGGGATCAAATCCCGGCCACGGCGGCCGCATTTCGATGGGGGCGAAATGCGAAAACACTCGTGTGCTTAGATTTAGGTGCACGTTAAAGAACCCCAGGTGGTCAAAATTTCCGGAGTCCTCCACTACGGCGTGCCTCATAATCAGAAAGTGGTTTTGGCGCGTAAAACCCCAAATATTAATTAATTATTGAGGTCGGTCTCAGAAAAGCATCATGTAGCGCTTGCGCAGTAGGCTCCCCATTGTAGCCGCGTAGTTTAGCGTACGTGCCTTTCCAGAAGCATTTATTTATTTATTCATTCAATTATTTATTTATTTATTTATTTATTTATTTATTTATTTATTTATTTATTTAAGTTACCCTCAGGGTTCAGAGTACACTTCAGGGAGGAAGGGCAATTCACAACAATAAATATGAATAAAACGAACATTTCATACAAGAACAAAAAACAACAGAGCAAGAAGATTAATAACGCTAACAATTTTCTTACAACGCAATAAAACAATTGATGAAAAATAATATTAGGTTGACAACCAAAACAGGGTACTAAAATTAATTAATAGGCAAAGCACGAAAGCTGTAATTAGGTAATCAGCGTACTAAGGACCTTCTTAAGTTGAATGGAATCAGTGATGCTCGTTAATGATGCGGGTAGGAAATTTCCTTCTTTACAAAGCCTTTCCAAATATGATTACGCGCATGTTACGGTGTTACAATGTGGCACTGAGGCTTTTTATTGGTTTTTACGGCGATTACAAATGAAAGTTGCTGGTTTAAACTAACGAGAGCGAAGATTGGAGTTATAGTAGAATATCTTACAGAACAGATAAATTCGGATGTGCTTTCGGCGGGTAGCTAGTGGGATGAGGTTCATAGACGTTTCCATTTGGGTGACGCTAGGTGAACGATGATAGTTCGCCAAGATAAAAGGAGCTGCACGATTCTGTTGTTTGTGATTCTGTTGCTAGTGTCCCACAGAGATGAAGCACATTTCATTTGTGGTCGCGCATAGGTAGTGTATAATAATTTATTTTACTGGTGATGGAGCAATAAAAAAGTTTCTTGCAAGTTAACCCAGTGTTTGCTTTGGATGCTATATGTTCTGTATGTAATTTTCAGGACAGAGTGTTTGGTACATGGACGCCCAGATACCGGTTGGTTGTTACGCTTTCAAGGGGATAACTGTGAAGCAAATAAGTTGGACAAGTTATATTCGAACAAGAAATAACCCTCATATATTTATACTTTTTAACGTTTAGTTCCATTTTCCAAAATATGACACAAACTAAGTATGCTATCGAGGTCGACCTGGAGTGAGTGAATATCGGAGTCGTTAGTTATCTTACGGTAAATCACATAGTCATCAGCAAATAACAAATTCTGGAGATAATATCAGTACAGGTAAGTCATTTATCTCAATTAGGAATAGCAGGGAGCTAAGTACTGATCCTTGAGTTACCCCCGAGTCAACTGGTGCAGTAGCGGAATTAGCGTCATTGGTGCTGATGAATTGAACACTAGAAGAAGCGAATCCGGTTATGAAATGCAGTGTCAATGTTTAGAGCGCTTAGTTTATCAAAAAGCAGTGAGTGGTTAACTTTATCGAACGCTTGAGCAAAGTCACGAAATATGCAGTCAATTGAAAAAGCACTGCCCAAAAAGAAGTGCAAGTTATTAGTGAAGCAAAGTGGTTGAGTATGATAAGAGAAAAAGTTTCGGAAGCCATGGTGATTGAAATATAAAAAACTGTTATCCTCTAGAAAATTAGCAAGATGAGTAAATTTATATGTTCCATTATTTTGCATAGTATTGATGTGAGAGATATGGGCCGATAGATAAATTGTGCTTATCTCTGGCTTTATGTACTTCTGTAACTACGGCAGCCCTTCAGTGTTTAGGTACTACGCTATCCTGATACGATTGTGAGAAAATACATTTAAGGATGATTGAACTGTATTCTTTGGTATTCCGTAAACATTTGCTATTAATTCCATACATTCCGCTAGAAGATGTTAGTTTCAAATTGTCGATAATCGGCATGACGCCATGCGAGTCGAACACGATGGGATCCATAGCGATATGATTGCATAATTGAAGCTCGGGACATTGGGTGTCTTTGGATGAAGAAGAAAACGACTTGACAAAAGTATTACCTAGTACAGTAGCACAAAGGTGATCGGGAACAAGATCGCCGACGTATGCAAGTAATGACACTTTATTGGCGTTGCCAGGTTTGCTTATACTCCAGAAACGTAGTATATTAGTGTTTTAAGAATGTTCGGGAGGGTAACATTAAAGAAGTAGGATTTAGGTAGACTTTAGTACACGTGAATATGCTGAAGCAGCTATCTTGTATGCTGTCCAGTGAGCAGGTTTCAATAAATGCTTGATAGTTCGAAAAAGCATTTTCTTTTTGTTAGAAAGTCGGTTTCAACATTTGTTATACTATAGAGCTTGGTTATTGGATTACACGCGTCGAAGAGGGACATGACAATTGATCAATTCAGACACTTTATTTTGTAACATACACCAGTTTGTTTCCACTGAGCACTCGATATGACCCGGTAAGAAAAAGCCTAAAAACGAGACCGGTTCGTTATTAATGGCTGGAAAATTTACTTCGTTATAGTCTATAATGTTCTTGGAGCGTTTTGATGATGGTGCATGTAACAGATTGAACCCTAAATGCAAGTTATCGCGGTCGCTCAGGCCAGGCATATGTATTACGTGTGGCGTGGTACTTTCTCAAGATGTTAGTACCAGATCTAGAAGAGAAGTCGGGGTAACACGTGTCGGTGAAGTTACGATGAGTCTTAAACCAAAACCCATGCAGGTGGCGAAAAATTGATTGGCTTCAGTGGTCGGTGGGTTAGAAAAAGAGCACGTGTGCGACCAAACAATGTTAAGATAATTGAAGTCCCCCATAAGTATGACTTGATAATTAGGATAGCGAATCATGATTTGATTGAAGTAGTCATGCAAGCTATCGCGAAATGACGTATCACTGGAAGGGAAGCGATAGCAGACACCAAAAATCACTTTCTGGAAATCTTCACTCAGGCAACACCACACAGATACAATATCCGAAATGACTGGTAGGCAGTAGCAATCAAAACACTCGCCGGCTGCGAGTAAAAGGAGTGAAGACACCAAATTCTCGGGAAATGACTTTTTTACTCTAGGGTAGTGCACAGCATCTAGGGGACTATAATAACGGTAGCCATATGTACGATAATGTCCACAGTAATTTAAAATGAAACAATTTCCATAGCATAGTTTCAGATTTCGAAATTCCCAACAGCAGCCCTGGATAACCTTTGGTGACGACGTAAATCATCAGTACCCGAGGTCACGGGGTTCGCGCGAACCACCAAACGGCTGACAACTACACTCTTAAAATGTTCACACCCATATGGGTGTAATAGGGGTGTTTCGGTTTTTTCACCCTTGTAAGCACCTTTGAAACGTCCTTTTTTCAAAAAGGATTTTCGACAGGAAAACACCCTTGGAACATCCCAGTGCTTCTTATCTACACCATAATTTTATGGGTGGAAATTAACAAGGCTATAGTATGATAAATGAACGTTGGCATGTTACGCATTTGTATTATATAGGTGTGCCAAGCAGTGTGACATCCTGTGTTCTTAGTGTAGCATGCTTTGTTATTGTGCTGTGCTACCTGGTAGCAGTGAACCATCACTGCAGAGGAAGATGACGAAAAGCATGTGCTGTGCATTGCTGCAATGGCAATACTTTAAATTTTTTGCCTGAAAGGGTCTCACATTAGATATAGTATACGTGCACAACCAGGGAAGCACTGTAACCACAGCTCTCACATTCTGGCTCCTATACTGAACAAAATAGTTACATAGCTAAGGGTAGGCAGCATTTACAATAGTTAGGTGGTCCTTTAACTACACGGCTGTAGTTGTTGCTTAGTGGCTATGGTGTTGGGCTACTAAGTACGAGGTCGCACGATCAAATACCGGCCACGGCGGCCACATCAAGATGGGAGCGAAATGCGAAAGCACCCGTGCACTTACTTTAGGTGCACGTTAAAGAACCCCAGGTGGCCCAAATTTCCAGTGTCCCCCACTACGGCGTGCCTCATAATCAGAAAGTGGTTTTGGCCCGTAAAACCCTATAATTTAATTTTACTTGCAGGGCTAACACCTTTTTGGAAGGGTGGTGTCCATTCCACACCCATATTGAAAGGGTAGTGTCTGTTAAGCTCATATAGGAAGGGTGTAGTTTGTTTAACACCCATAGGCAGGGTGTCGTCATTTTAGCACCTTTTGCTTTGTGGGGTGGCACTTAGTACCCTTTGCTTGGGGTGTAGCAATACATCCAGAAGAGTGTCACCCATGGGACAAGTCCTTCCCACCTTTAAGGTATTTAAAATTTTTAGAGTGTAACTCGTTTATTGCCATCGGTTGGTCGATTTCACAAGGTGCACCCGCGTTCGCCGACGCCGGAGCAAGGTGGGAGACGCGCACTTGCGTCTCCCACTCGTGTTTTGACAAATGCACGTGCAGCCGCTCCAGAAATGCATTACTAGCAGTCATTAAACACCGCTATTTGCTCACAAGGATGACCTTTTCATTATGGCTGTCGCGACGAGTCCGGAAAAAATAGCTACGTTTGATTTGAGGACATTAAAATCGAAATAAATTAACATCTAGATTTGAGGTGTCAGTCACACTTCGTGAATGCACTCCTCGTCCGCAAGCAGACCTTATGATATCGCCAATTTAGCCTCGTTTAATGCAGTGCACCCTCCAGCCCATAGAGCGTTGGTCGTTTCTCCTTGCCTCCGACGACAGGAACAAGACGGCGATGCACGCTCGAGGTGCACTTAAAATGGGGCCCGGAGTGCGATTCAGCACTCGTGTGTTGCATTGACTATGAGCAGGCCAAGGTTGTCGCGGGTTTGTTCTGCAGGCGGTTTCGGTAGCGCAAATCATTTTTGCTAAGATTACTCGCGATCAGAAAGATGTGGGATTTCCGGGGGATGCATCTTAGAGCCCTGTATGTATGATTCAGCCACGCTAAGAGACTCTCCTTTTATTTATTTATTTATTTATTTATTTATTTATTTATTTATTTATTTATTTATTTTTGGATGTGGCAACGTAGCTTAGACGTGTGTGAAAGGTGGGTGCGAGAATACGCAGACACGCATATTCGAATACAGTTTATTGCTCAAGGCCATCTGTAAAATCTTTCTGCTTCTTCTTCTTGAAGCGCCACTCATTTGGCATGTGGAACGAGCCCCGACATGTTCAAACGCTGACTCAACGTTGAACTTAAGGGAAAACTGCAGTTCCGAAAGATCTGAAAACAAAGTTAAAGTAAAAGTAAAGTAAAACAGCTTCAAGCCTAGCGAAGCAGTAGCACCATCTGCTGAATTTCTTGTTTTTCAAGCCTCATTAACCGCTGTGCACATGAAGAGATGCCGGCGGAGGTCGACTATACATATGGACTGGTTAAGGGACGGAAATATGTTATGAACACATGCTGCAGCATCACTAGCAAGACAGGATGTAGGTGGAGTTATGCTGCAGCTGTTGATGAGGTAATGGTACAAGGATATCTAACGAACTACTTCCTCCTGCAAGGACGTCTTGATCTCAGTGAGCACCACCAACCATTTTTAAGTGACAATGAGACCAAAGAGAAGCTCCTTATGCAAAAAAAATTACGTAGATCCTATATACTATGGGAATCGATGTTATGCGAATAATTTTCCTGGTATCTCGCTATCCAGCATTGTATACGATTAGAGTGAAACGAGGGTTTGTCGAATCAACTTGGGAAAGCAGCGACATCTTCGTTCACAAAGTAGTCATTAAAGGCACTTTCCAGTTCACATCCTCTTAATAAGCGCCCCTTAAAGAGCATTTTTTCTATTGGGTCTATGTTTTGCTTCCGCCCTCCATTGTTTTTCCTATCACTGAGATTAATGGTTTAAATAAAATACTTAGAGTCAAGCTGGCTGCACTGTGGCCAATTGCTCACATACAGTGTAGCTGACAAGTGACACATTCCGTCATTCGTGTCTAATTCATTCCAAAATCAATGCCTCCTTCTTTCGGCCCGACTATGCCTTCTTCACAACTAAGATTAACAGCGTGACAAAGCGGTAGCAACGCGGCTAATGAGTACTAGATTAAATTTAAGTTGAAAAAATACAAGAGGTTTTCTCACACTGAACAGCTTAAGGCAAATATTAGTGATTTTTTACAAATTGACATCAATAATTTTAATACGTAACTGATAATTACATTATTATAACTAATATATAACAATACAAACGGCTACGTATGAAAGGTCAGTAATAAGTTCATTCGCACATAAACTTTATTAGCACGACAGTTAGCACGAATAAATAATCTATTTCAAGACATGTAGTCGCCATATCTATTCATCTGAGCCTGCATTTACTAAAAAGCGACAGTGGCTGGCCAGTGACATGGTCCTAAGAAAATCATGTTTCTCGTTCTATATTTATTTATTTATTTATTTATTTATTTATTTCTCTCTCTCTCTCGTTCGTGCAGCATAGTTATGAATTTTGTCAATGTTTGCGGAAACACGGTTAGATGCCAATGCGCATATATGTGCGCGTAGAGTGCAAACACGCACTCTACATGACAAACAACCACATGGATACGGTACAGATATGGTACGGCACGTACGCCTATCGTTACACAAACATAAACCTGTGAAGGCGCAGGCTAATATACTTGTACACACAGTATATGACACCAAGTGATCCGAAACATGAAACAAGCGTGCAACTCATAAGTATGACTACCGGCGTATATGTTGTCAGCTTCTGCTTAAGAAGCACGGCATCCGTAATTTTATTGTTTCGCTTTCGTCTTAGATGTGTCACTACATTTATATTCGCGTCTATAGTGTGTCGTCGCTTACAGGAACTTTTCGTCTGCAAACGACGAACTTTTGTCGTAGCTGTTAAGAATAACCTTCTTGCCTCTCTACGCACAGTGTTCATAGCTCTAGAACTTGATTAAAATTACTTTTTAAGTCGTTCGACGGCACACTGAAGTGTGAAACAATGAAACTGGGGACCATCAAATCTTGAAAGGTTGAAGACACAATCGGTGAATAGGTAGGGCTAATGGTTCAGATCGATGACCACAATCAAAACGGGGAACGACGCTCACTGAGAGACACGGTGTGCTGGTGAGTCTATTAGTGACGCACTTGACAGACTGCGCCTGTAAAAGAAAAAAAAAGACTGGTAAAATATTTCTGTAACTTCATTCTTTTTTTAACCCAAGCTACACCCGTGCCAACTCTGTCGTGCGCCATTGACGCGCCGCGCATTTTCCCCCGTGCTTGGCTGCCCACTCAAGGCGGTCGGCAAGCGGCTCTCGATTAGTAACGGTACTTCAGCTGATGGTCACTCTGAGTGTCAGCAGCTCAGAATCTGAGTTTGCCGATTGGCTTAGAAGCCACGATTCATAGTTCCAAATCACTTTGATTTTTTAGTTTGAATCTTCAATTTTCATGATCAAATTTCAACAATCTTTATCAGTGATAACTCCGAACCAGCAGTGGTACTGAAGTTTTTGTTCACACAGCGTAAGCGGACCTGTCCCTAAAAAATCTTACAGCACGAAATTTAAAGATGTCGTCAACGACGCAAATGACCATGTAGAGAAGATACTGATCTAGTGTTTCGGTGGTTTCTTTCAAATTGTGTATTCTAATTTCTCAATACCATCTTTTTAGTTTTAGATCGTTTCTACTTTTGCGAGACTAGGAAATATCCCCATACACAACAACAAAATGAAATGATGTTTTATTTTCCTCGTTGATACTATTTGCTTACCACTTGGATGCCGAGACAAACATTGTCCTGTCTGTGCTCTTTGGAAGGTATAACGACGACAGTTGCAGTCTTTTACCGGGAACAGCAATTACGAGCTGGAAAGTGGGATGGTCTCGTTTGCTCATTTACCGTACTTTCGTTCACGCAGGCCACGACATTACGTGAAAGTGAACATTTTACTCGGTCGAATCAGTTGTTCTGTGATTTCAAGCCCACAAAGTTCTAGCTCGCAGCTGCTTTGCGCAAGCTAACAGACATCAGCATGGTGCGCTGACAAACGGCGGTTTTCACAGTGGCGTGTCAAGTATTTCTCGAGTGGGGCTGAAGCCGACAGCCCTCTGACCCTATCTCCACTACATGGATATATATATATATATATATATATATATATATATATATATATATATATATATATATATATTGAGCACGAGGTCGCGGGATCGAATCCTGGCCACGGCAGCCGCATTTCGATGGGGGCGAAATGCGAAAACACCCGTGTGCTTAGCTTTAGGTGCACGTTAAAGAACCCCAGGTGGTCAAAATTTCCGGAGTCCTTCACTACGGCGTGCCTCATAATCAGAAAGTGGTTTTGGCACGTAAAACCCCAAATATTATTATTATATATATGTATATATATATATTGTACTGTAAAGTAAGGAGCAGCGGGGCTGTGGCTTTGAGAGAGAGAACGACGACGAAAGAGACAAACCTTGTTTCGGTGCTCGATCGGCTGTATTACCTCCCCCTGCTGTATCATTCTAGTCGCGAACGCCTGCTGCCCAAAGTGCTTCATGACATTTAATGGAAGGTTCTGGACCTTTTGCAAACCTGGAACTCCGAAGCCGGACGATCCCTGTCACATCTCCCATGCCTGAGGAAACTAGGCCTAGCGATCCACCCCAGGCACCGCCTCCGGTAGTCTGTCCTGGTGCGCCACACCAACGGGATCCTCCCATATTCAGTGGCACTGACGATCATAACGCAGAGGACTGGCTGCCATCGTACAACCGAGTGAGTGCCCACAACAAATGGACTGAAGCTGACAAGCTTGGTTACGTACCATTCTACCTTTCCGGGGTCGCCCATCTTTGGTTCCGCAACCATGAGGCTGACTTTTCCACCTGGACAGCATTCCGAACGACACTTCAAGAAGTATTCGGTCACCCTTCTGTGCGCAAACTTCGGGCTGAACAACAGCTTCGCTGTCGTGCCCAACAAAAGGGCGAAACTTTTACGAGCTACATTGAAGATGTAGTTGACATTTGCCGGCGCATCAACCCAGATATGATCGATGATGACAAGGTCAAGAACATCTTGAAAGGCATAGAGGATGACACCCTCCAAATGCTCTTGGCAAAGAATCCTCAGATGGTCAACGCCCTCATAACGCTTTGCCAGAGCTATGAGGCGCTGCGAAAACAACGGCTTTCTACGCGCCGCGCTCTCGCTCCGGACGTCACGCTTTCAGTTCTGAGTGATGGCGTCAGTGCTACTCCTTGCAGTTCAGCAATGTTCGACCAAATCAAGCAATTTCTACCAGAAGAAGTGACGTGCCAACTCTCTCTTCTGCCAGTCAGTCCAGCGTCACAGTCGCCTTTGTCTCCCGATCTCCGTCAGGTGATACAGGAACAAGTAGCTAACGCCGCACCACTTGCTCATCAACCGCCTCCTACGCCTGTTCCACTTACGTACGCTGCCATTGTCATGAATCCAAGGCCTCCGTCTGCAGCTATTCAACCCAGACTTACTAGCGCCTTTCCCTCACCTCCGCAAGCGGCTGCAACATATGCACCTCCAAGCAGCTACTGGCCGCCACAGCAGCCCGTGCGCCCACCTCGCCAATATTTCCATCAGTCTCCGCCCGCTGTTCTCAATCCATGGCCCACCCATGACAATCGGCCTATTTGTTATTTGTGCGGTCTACCTGGGCCTGTAGCATGGCTTTGCCGTCGTCGCGGATGGTATCCTTCGGATTCTCCAAGGGCACAAGGTAACAGTTTCGACTCTGCGACCCGTTCCACTTCTGCCGCTCAGCCTTTCGACACCTCACCTCCCGCTTCCCGAACCTTCAATACCCGTCGGTCTCCGTCTCCCCGTCGGTCTCCGCCTCCCCGTCGGCGTTCTCTGTCGCCGCTTATCCGTCGCCCTGAAGCTATCCGAGAGAAAAACTAAGGACCGCAGTTCCGGAGGCAAGAACTGCGATCTCAACGAACTCCTCAAGACCTCATTTATTTCCTGCGAACGTCCTCGAAGTTTATGCAGAATACATTGCCGTTCATGCACTTGTAGACACGGGAGCAGCAATATCAGTGATTTCGGACCAGCTTCGTCTTAACCTTAGAAAAGTCGCGACGCCATATTATGCCATTTCATTACGTACAGCAAGCGCTGCGCCCATTGAACCCTTAGTGAAGTGCACCGTGCGTGTTGTTATAAGCGGCACTTTATACCATGTTGAGTTCGTTGTTCTGCCTCGCTGCTCCCATGCCATGATTTTAGGATGGGACTTTCTGTCCTCACATCATGCCGTTATAGATTGTGCCCGTGTTGAACTCGCGCTGTCGCCATTCGGCCACACCGTTTTTGAAGATAACGATGCCTCTTCCGGCTGTGTGTTCGTCACCTCCGACACCGTGATTCCACCATACTCTGCCGCACTTGTACCCGTTTCCTGCGTTGGGTTTTCCGACTCCACAGTTATTTTCACGCCGTCTAAGCTTGTTGCTCGCCGTCATCCCTTCTTGCTTCCTTTTGCCCTTCTTGCGATTCGTCAAGGTTCCAGCGCACTTTATGTATCGAACCTGTTTCCTTGCCCTGCTAGCCTGCTCCACAATGAGTGTCTTGGTTATGCTGACGAAATCGAACTAAGCTTCCTTTACGATGTAACTGACGATCCGGCTTCTCCTGCGGTTGACGCTATGGCCCTTTTCTCCTCTCACACCAAACATTTTCCCGGTGTATTGTTCCAACCTCACTCCAAGTCAGCACGCCCAGATCGTCGATCTCCTTGACCGCTTTCGCACGTCATTAGACCTACAATAATCTCGCTTAGGCCGTACTTCCACTGTTGTCCATCACCTCGACACCGGCAACCTTGCGCCTTTACGCCACAGGCCGTATCTTGTATCGGCCACGGAGCGTAACGTCATCTCTGAGCAAGTTGGAGACATGCTACAATGCGGCGTCATACAACCTTGGCACAGTCTCTGGGCTTCTCCTGTAGTGCTGGTCAAAAATAAAGATGGCACAATTCGCTTTTGCGCGGACTACCGGCGACTCAATAAGATCACCCGCAAGGACGTTTATGCACTACCCCGTATTGACGACGCGCTAGACTGCCTCCAAGGCGCCGAATTCTTCTCATCCTTAGACTTACGATCCGGGTACTGGCAAGTGCCATTGGCCGAGTCAGAACGTCCAAAAACTGCCTTCATCACACCTGACGGTTTATTTGAATTCACCGTGATGCCATTTGGCCTGTGTAACGTGCCTGCCAGATTTGAAAGAATGATGGACAACATCTTGCGTGGCCTCAAATGGCAGATATGCCTGTGTTATCTGGACGATATCGTCATCTTTTCACGGGACTTTCCTTCCCACTTACTTCGACTTGAATGCGTCCTCAAGTGCATCGCCGATGCTGGCCTCCAGCTTAACTTGAAGAAGTGTCGCTTCGCTGCCCGGCAGCTGGTCGTCCTCGGCCATGTCGTGTCCAAAGAAGGTGTACTCCCTGATGCGATGAAACTGCAAGCTGTTGCCCAGTTTCCGTGACCAACGACCTTGAAAAAACTGCGCAGCTTCATTGGGTTAGCGTCATACTTCCGCCGTTTCATCCGCAGTTTCGCCACCATAATAGCACCTTTAACGCAGCTTCTTCGTGGTGGCCACAACCTTTCAACCTGGTCACCGGATTGCGATGCCGCATTCGCAAATCTGCGTCATCTCTTGACATCACCACCAATCCTGCGCCATTTCGACCCAAGCGCTCCAATTGAAATACACACGGATACCAGTGGCGTCGGCCTTGGTCCTGTTCTCGCTCAGAGAAAGGCTGGCTTCGATGAGTACGTCGTCATCTTCGCCAGTCATGCACTCACTATACCCGAATAAAACTATTCGGTAACCGAAAAGGAATCCCTGGCTATAAGTTGGGCCATAACCAAATTCCGTCTATATCTCTATGAACGCCCGCTTGACGTAATAACTTATCACCACTCGCTGAGCTGGCTGTCGTCCTTAAAAGAACCATCCGGTCATTTTGCTCGATGGGCCCTTCGATTGCAGGAGTACGACATCCGCGTGCTGTACCGTTCTGGCCGAAAACACTCGGATGCGGATGCCTTGTCTCGTTCGCCACTAACAGACGCGGTTAGCTCCCCGAAGGCCTCATTCCCCGAGTCCTCTCTTGCTGCCACGGACAGTTTTCTGGAGCAGAAGAAAGACCCATGGATCGTGTCCATGCTGAGTTTCTTGTCCACCCCATCGACAACCACTACCAATAGCGCATTACGTCACCAAGCACATCACTTTTCCATTCGCGAAGGGCTCTTGCACCGTCGTAACTACCTCCCGGACGGCCGCAAATGGTTGCTTGTCATCCCTCGGCATCGGCGTTAGGATATTTGTGCAGCGTTCCACGACGACCCCCAGTGCGCGCATGCAGTTGTACTAAAGACATACGCGCGTCTACGCCTTCGTTACTACTGGCGGGGCATGTATCGATTCATCCATCATTATGTCCGGTCCTGCCTCGTTTGCCAACGCCGCAAAGATCCCCCTCGTCGTGCAACCGCCCCATTGCAGCCGTTGGCTTGCCCAGCACGTGCTTTTGATCGAGTAGGTATCGACATTTATGGACCTCTGCCAACCATATCAGACGGCAATTGCTGGGTAATCGTGGCCAACGACCATCTTACGCGCTTTGCGGAAACTTCCCCTTTGTCCAGCGCTTCTGCAAGTGATGTCGCCTGGTTTCTCCTGCGCCACATCATCCTTCTCCACGGAGCTTCCAGGGAATTACTTAGTGGCAGACGTCACCGAGGCTCTCCTCAAAGAATGCCGCATCATTCATCGCACCACTACTGCATATCATCCGCAGACAGATGGCATGACCGAACACTTTAATCGCACTATTGTTGGCATGCTGGCCATGTACGTTGCATCCGACCAAAGCAAATGGGACCATGTTCTACCATTTCTGACCTACGCTTATAATACCGCCATGCAGACTACCACGGGATTTTCGCCCTTCTTTCTCCTGTACGGACGCGAACCTATTTCCACAATGAATACTATCCTTCCGTACCGCCCTGACACCACGGAAACCGCTACCTTATCCCAAGCTGTTGCGCACGCAGGAGAGTGTCGCAAGCTATCCCGTATATTTACGGCCGAAGACCAGCAACGCCAGAAGCACCATCGAGAAACTTCCCATGCTCCTGTATCATATGCACCTGGCTCGCTAGTGTGGCTTTGGGTTCTAGCCCCTACCCCTGGACTGTCACCGAAACTCGCGTCGAAGTACCAGGGCCCATACCGCGTGATCAACCAAACGTCTCCAGTCAACTATATCGTGGAACCACTCGAGCTACCTTTGGATCGTCGCCGTCGAGGACGTGAAATTGTGCATGTCCAGCGTCTAAAGCCGTGCTATGACCCGCCTGTGTTGTCCTACCCGTAGGTCGCCGGGACGGCTTCCTTGTCCGCGAGGGAGATAACTGTACTGTAAGCTAAGGAGTAGTGGGGCTGTGGCTTTGAGAGAGAGAACGACGACGAGAGAGACAAACGTTGTTTCGGTGCTCGATCGGCTGTATTACCTCTCGCTGCTCTATCATTCTACGCGAACGCCTACTGCCCAAAGTGCTTTACGACAAGATATATATATATATATATATATATATATATATATATATATATATATATATATATATATATATATATATATATATATATATATATATATTGTTACGTCCAAGCGCGTCAAAGGGACGCGGGGATCAAGAAGAGAGGGGAAGAGGAGAACGAAGACTGTGCAGCGGCCATTCCTGTTCTTCGTCGCCTGCCGTTCCTGCTCTCGCACGCCTAAATAAACCCCTTTTCGCCGTGCTTGTAACAAATTGGTGGAGGTGCGGGGTACACCTCGTAACCACGGAGCCTACGCTGCTACAACTTCGCCGAAGCCGTCGACTTGCCGGGCTTCCGCCACCCTCACCTGCCATGCCTGAATACGCCTGCCAGATTCCCGAAGGATCTGACGCGGCTTCAAGGCCAACACCTGGTGTTCCGTGGCAATACTACCGGGTGCCACTCACGTTCAGAGGAAAAGCCGGAGAAGATGTCGACGAGCGGCTCACGAACTACCGAAGGGTGAGCCGGTCTAACGGTTGGAACTCGACCGCACAATTGTCCCATGTTGTGTTTTCCCTCACCGACACAGCGCTCGTCTGGTATGAGAATCACGAAGACACACTCACTTCATGGGAGCTTTTCGTCGAGGAGCTCAGATCGTGTTTTGGAGACTCTAGCGCAAAAAAGAAACGCGCTGAACAGACGCTTTCGCAAAGAGCTCAGATTCCCGGCGAGACCTGTACGACTTATATCGAAGTGCTGAAACTGTGTAAAATAGTCAACTCTCAAATGTCTGAAGATGACAAAGTTGGACATTTGTTGAAAGGAATAGCCGAAGACGTCTACATTTTTTTGATCGGCAAGGAAAGCTTGGATTCCGTGTCTGACGTCATTCGCCACTGCAGGACCTTTGAGACGCTGAAGATGCCACGGATAATACCGAAGTTTGGTCGCCTGGCTAATGTCACGACGGTGGCAAGTGTAGACCCGAGCTCGTTTGTTGACCTTCCATCCACTATACGGCAGATTGTTCGCGAAGAGTTGCTCCATCAGGAAGAGATGTACCGTTGCACACCCGGCATCACTGGCGCGTACTCACCACACGAGATGAGAAACACGGCCGTTTCGATATCATGGCAACCCACGGTGAACTCAGCGACCATCAAGTATAGGTCTACCCCACAAACGAGAGGGGCCATGAGCTATCAAGGTCATGACTACGACCACCGCCCACGCCGCACGCACGCCTCCCAGCGGCCGATGCCTAGCCATGATGAATGTCACCCACCTACTGTCTATGCAGTCGACAGCAACATGCGCGACTACGTGGAAGAACATCGCAATTTGAGGCATCTGCCGGTGTGTTTCCAATGCGGTGTCGCGGGCCACATAGCGAGGTTTTGCAATCGTCGCCCAACAACGTGGAATGGTCGATCCGGATCTTCAACAAGGCCCACACCTCCTACGAGGACAACTCAACAGCCGTACACCACCTCTTGGTCAGCTGGCGTCCCTTCAGGCAACGATTACTGGCAGAGAAGCTTCCGGAGCCGCTCGCCGGCATCTGACAGGAGTTTGACGCCACCGCCGACTTCTCGTGCACCGCGTTTACGTCAATCTCCATCGCCAGTGCGCCGCTCCGCCTCGCCTTCACAACCGGAAAACTAACTAGCGCGGCCGATGGGGGTGAGGTCGCTCGACACGTGCTATCGACAGAAATGCCCCTGCAGTTGCTATGATTAAGAACAAAGTGCATGTACTTGTTGATGGTGTTGCTACAATGGCTTTAGTGGATACCGGAGCAACTGTATCCGTAATGAGTCTCGGTTTTAAAGGTCGGTTGGGGCGTAAAGTTGTATTTCGGTGGGACCAGGCTGCAACGTTTTGTGGAGTGAGCGGCGAGTCGTTGCGCCCTGTTTGTGTGTGCACTGCTGACGTATCCTTGGCTGGTGGAGTTTTCGCGACGGAGTTTGTAGTTATTCCCCGATCGACGCACGAAGTGATTTTGGGCATCGACTTTTTGCGACAGTGTGGTGCGACCGTCGATTGTCGCACGGGGGAAGTTTGCGTCGATGGCCATGTTTCGTCCGGGCTCTTAGAGGAGACTTGCAGTCAAGGTGAACTTTGTGTATCTGCAGGTACTGTTGTGCCAGCGTCCAGCTCTGTGTGCGTGCCGGTTGTGTGTCGCGGTGAAGTTGCAGACAGTTTCGATGCCTCCGGAGAGCGAATGCATCTAAATTGTATGAAGAAGAACATTTTTGTCCCTCATTGTGTGGTATCCATGGGCAACGGGCGTGCTGGCTTGTGGACGGCCAACTGCTCGGCAGAACCCGTCCTGCTTCCAGACGGCTTGAAACTCGCCTACTTTACAGAATACACGTATTCGTCCGTAGCCGTACTAACAGATCCGCCGTGTGAACCTGCTGACCTTCGCCACGTCTCAGACAAAAAGCTTCTGTCTATGATAAACAAGTCACTCAGCACAAGGGAGCGCCATACCTTGGTGGATACGCTTTCTAAGTATCTGTCAGTGTTTGACTTTGCGCAGCCGGACAAAGCGTTCTCGATTCCCGAGTCACGAACACGCCATACTATCGATACGGGATCTGCGCGCCCGATCAGGCAAAAGCCTTATCGCGTGTCGCCTAACGAGCGGAAGATAATCGGGGAACAAGTGAGTGACATGATGAAAAATTGAATAATACAAGAATCCTCGAGTCCTTGGGCAGCTCCGGTCATACTTGTCAGAAAGAAAGACGGTAACTGGAGATTTTGCGTCGATTATCGAAGATTAAACGCCGTGACTAAGAAGGATGTCTACCCCCTGCCCCGGATTGATGATGCAAATGATTGCCTGCATTCGGCCTCTTATTTTTCTTCAGTGGACCTGCGCTCAGGATATTGGCAAATCCCGATACACCCGGCAGACAAGGGGAAAACAGCCTTCATAACCGCGGATGGATTATTCGAATTCAATGTGAAGCCATTTGGGTTGTGCAACGCTCCAGCAACCTTTGAAAGGTTCATGGACACCATTCTGCGTGGGTTAAAGTGGAACATCTGTATGTGCTATCTTGTCGACGTTGTTATATTCGGGCGCACATTCAATGAGCACAATGCGCGCCTGGATATTGTCCTCGACTGCATCAAAAACGCTGGCCTGGTTCTGAACTCCAAGAAATGTAACTTTGGTGGCCGTCAAACCCTTGTGCTGGGTTATCTTGTTGACAAAGACGGTATCCGGCCTGATCCCCTCAAGACGGCAGCTGTCGAGGCATTCAGTGCACCGCAGTCAGTGAAGCAACTTCGTAGTTTTCTGGGTCTTTGCTCTTACTTTCGCCGATTTATTCCTGGTTTTGCTGACGTCGCTTATCCTCTGACAAATCTGCTACATAAAGACGCACGGTTTGAGTGGACACCCGAGTGCGATTCCGCATTTCGTCAGCTGAAGTTTCTGTTAACCTCCCGACCTATCCTTCGCCACTTCAATCCTACTGCGCCGACAGAAATCCACACAGATGCTAGTGGCGTTGGTCTGGGTGCCGTATTGGTCCAACGCTATGACGACCGTCAGCACGTGATTGCTTATGCAAGCCGCTCATTAAGCAAACCTGAACGGAATTACACGGTGACAGAGCAAGAATGCCTCGCTGTAATTTTTGCGGTTCAGCGATTTCGCTCGTACTTGTACAGACGCCCATTCCAAGTCGTCACAGACCACCATTCCCTGTGCTGACTCGTGAACCTTCGCGACCCTTGTGGTCGCCTTCCGCGCTGGGCTTTGAGGTTGCAGGAATATAACTTCACTGTTTCCTACAAGAGTGGCCCAAAACACGCTGACGCGGACTGCCTTTCCCGTATGCCGCTTGCCACGACGGACTGCGACGCAGAAGATTTTGATCATCTCGTCGCTTCTGTGACCCCCGCTTTTCCAGATATCGATGCGTTCAAAGCAGAACAACGGACAGAGACTAAATTGGAGCCACTCTTTACTTCTGCCCATTCAAGTGCAACAAGCAGCTACTGTGTACGTGACGGGCTCCTGTACAAAAGGAACTACTCAAGCACGGGTGCACGCTTCCTTCTCCTGGTGCCGGAGCGTCTCCGGCCAGCAATCCTTCAGACTATGCACGATGACCCTACCTCCGGTCACTTAGGCACTGTGCGCACACTTTATCGCATTCAAGAACGCTTTTAGTGGTCCCGGATGCGACATTCGGTTGAGTTTTATGTCGCCAGCTGCATACAGTGCCAACGTCGGAAACGCCCAACCACTGCCCCATCTGGTCTCCTTCAACCTGTGCCGCCTTCCAGCTCACCCTTTCGGCAAGCTGGAATTGATCTGTTAGGCCCTTTTCCAAAGTCATCTCAGGGGAACCGCTGGATAATTGTCTGCGCCGACTATTTCACACGCTATTGCGAGACGGCGGCTATACCATCAGCAAATGCCACCGAAGTGTCGCTTTTCTTGCTTCACGCTATTGTTCTACGACATGGAGCGCCTGGTGTTATCATAAGCGACCGGGGACGTCAATTCACGGCGGATATCGTGGAAGAGCTTGTGCGTTTATGTAACTCGCACCTCCGGCACTCGACGCCGTATCATCCGCAAACGAACGGCCTCACTGAGCGGACTAATCGAACAATCACCAATATGCTTTCCATGTATGTTGCGTCCGATCACAAGAATTGAGATGAAGTTCTACCGTTTATTACTTACGCCTACAACAACGCCAAGCACGAGACAACCGGCTACAGCCCCTTCTTCCTTCTATATGCTCGGCCGCCCCGGTATACGCTCGACATTGTCCTCCCTTTTTACCACCACGACAATCCTACGGTCGCCGATACGCTATGCCTCGCTGAAGAGGCTCGGCGACTTGCGCGTCTGCGGACTTTGGCATCACAAGAAAACTCCAAAGCCCGCTACGACGCACGAAATCGGCCTGTTACATATCACCCTGGTGATCTCGTTTGGCTTTGGACTCCCACAAGGAAGCGCGGTTTGTGTCAAAAGCTGCTGGCGAACTGCGATGGACCGTATGTTGTCATCGACAAAGTCAGCGAAGTTAACTATACTCTCACGCGCCTCACTAACACTGGGAGACGTTCTGCTAGGACACAAGTCGCGCATGTCGCACGGTTGAAATCATGCACGCCACGACAAGCTAGTTGACTCACCCAGGGGGCTTTGTCTCCGAGGGGAGGTATGTTACGTCCAAGCGCGTCAAAGGGACGCGGGGATCAAGAAGAGAGGGGAAGAGGAGAACGAAGACTGTGCAGCGGCCATTCCTGTTCTTCGTAGCCTGCCGTTCCTGCTCACGCACGCCTAAATAAACACCTTTTCGCCCTGCTTGTAACAATATATATATATATATATATATATATATATATATATATATTTATATATAGCGAGAGAGAGAGAGAGAGATAGCAGATCAGTGGGTGAGTTGTTCGAAGAAATAATGATGGCCCAATGAAAGCGTTGTGGTAAACGAAAACTTAGTTTTTTTATGCCAACAGTTTCGAGAGTGGATCTCTCTTCGCCAACGCAGTTTTACTTTGAAACTGCCCTCACATAACAGTATAAATAAACCAAGTTTTCCTTTATCACAACGCCTCCATTGAGCCATTATTTCATATGTATATTATATACTGTATCTCTGAATATAAATTACAAGTACATTAAACGCGGCCGAATAATCTGCCATTGAGTTATTTCTTAATTACCAGGCCGAATTATGTATCAGACATGGCCAACCATTACGCATCATTAGGCGAGACATTGACCGGGGACGCGGAGAGAGGAGGTGGAGTGGTGGTACGCGCAAGCTCCACACTAACAGATTAATTTCGGGGAAGGGGGGCGCGCAATTGCACGGTTCGCCACCCCCTGACTAAACCACTGGAACCAGAAGCCGGCACTTTCTTTCCTGGTCTGTCAGCAACCACGACAAAACAGCTAAGGTTTTAAATTTGTTTATTCGTCGCTGACAATAGACCAGAAAGAAAACAAAGGCGCAGCCGTTGATATGCCTTTCGAAATCATTTTGCTCATGTGGAATTCGCACCTACTGTATCTTCCCAATTTCAAACGTTCCCGAAAGTTAATTTTTATTCAGCCGTCCCCTAGAAACAAACTCCTTCATAAGCCGGTATAAACTGAGTGCAGCAGTTCTCTCCTGGTGCCCACGAAGAAGATGGGTAAGCCTAGATTGCGACATTGTGCATCGCAGGTATGATTTTAGGCGCCGAAGACCGCTGAAAGGCCTCTCCTGGATGGCTGCAGGTGTTGGTACCGTCAGGATTAGGACGATTATTCTCACAATCTGCTTCATTAGGTCCCTCACAACTGAGGATTCCTCACAAACGTTTTGCCTATGGACTGCGCACTGCGCGGCTGTAGGTCTGCTGAAATAGTTGGCAACATCAAAAGCTGCGCATGAAGCTGCTCGAGCTTAAAATCTGAAGCACCCAGCCCTAGAAGCTGTTTGAAATTCTCGAGAGAACGTGGACTTCCCGACGCTGAGCTATTAAGTATGCCTTCCAGCATGACAAACATCTCAAAACCGCCTTGTTTAAACCTCCACCTCACTTCATTCGTCAGCCGGTCTACAATTGCATAAAAACCTTGTCTGAGCTTCTCGTCAGGGCTAAGCTGTGCCGGAGCTGTCGGAATATCTGGTACTTGCGCCTCTTGCAAGTACACGACACCCACATGGTCATGTTATTTCTGAGGTTTCTTCGGAAAATTCTTGCGAATGTTGTTCCAGTACACCTCTCTCACTGTGTCAGCTAGGCGCCTCATTTGCCACAATTTGGCAGCTCCCACGAAGTCGTTGCTTTTTTGAAGGCTAACCACCCGTAGCCAGTCGTGCCAATGTCGTGCCAATGAAGTCGGAGCATTGGAGGCAGGTCAGACATTTGGACGACTGGCTCAGGGTGGTTTGCCTTCAAAAAAAGCAACGACTTCGCAGGAGCTGCCGAATTGCAGCAAATGATACGCCTAGCTGACACAGTGACAAAGGTGTACTGGAACAACATTCGCAAGAATTTTCCGAAGAAACCTCAGAAAAAACATGAACATGTAGGTGTCGTGTACTTGCAAGGGGCGGAAATGCCGGATGATGTTGACAGGCTCCTTAGTGAGGGCCCGAACTTCAGTTTCGTGCCGCAGGTCACCGGACCTCAGCTTCTGGCTACCGTTCATAAAATATCGGAAAAGGCCCCAATGGAGGAAAAGGACAGGGTCCTTTCTGAAGGAGTTGACTGCCTACTGAGGTGGCACGGAAAACAGAGTGGACATGACGACAAAATTCTCGGACGTGTCGTGCAGCACTTCAACAGCCGGGAGCTGAACCTGGTACAGTCCGACAAAGAAGGTGGGTTTGTCGTGCTTCCAAAGGTTCTCTTTCAAGAAAAAGCAGTCCTTGCCATTGAGAAGAATTTTCGGACAGTGGATGTGTCTCCCTAAAAGTCGAAGGCTCTAGCAATAAAACTTCTCAAGAAACTGAATCTTGAGGCCTTAGAAGAAGCCGTAAAACTAAGTAAGCAAGATGTGTTACGTGTGTTTTTTGCAGCTAAGACGCACAAGCCAGATATTCCGTTTCGCGCTATTGTCACAGAAGGCGGCTCATGGAAGTTAATGGTTAGTGAGCTTCCTTCAGTGTACGTTGAAAACCCTGGATACTTCCGATCCTTTTGGCGTCCAGAGCTCCTTGGAAGTTGTGGACTGGTTAAACTCAAGTCAGCTTTGTGCCAATGCTGCGATGTCTGTACATATTGAGGAACTGTTCTATTCTATCCCACACGATGACCTGTGTACAGCTGTACGTGATCTGATTGAAGAAAGTGGGGAAGTAGCTTTTATGAATTCCTGCGCTCTGTCACTTGAGTCTTTTATGGAACTTCTTACGTTTTACCTGTAAACCACTGTAGTGTCCTTTAACAAAGATGTCTTCGTTCAGAGAAAGGGTATTTGCATCGGATCTAAGGTTGCTCCTGTATTGTGTCACATTTCTTTTATCAAAGTCTGACAGTAATGTAATTCGCAGGCTGCAGGATAAACGTATTGTGCGAATGTTTAGGTATGTGGATGATATTTTAGTACTTTAAAGTTAAATTCCCATGATAGCCTTGAATCAAACGTGAGAAGGATTTTAGCCTGTTTCAAGGAGTCCTCCCGGGATCTCAGGTTCACGTTCGAACTTTGCAAAGAAAACTTGATCAGATTTCTTGATTTGGAAATTAAATTTAAAAGTGAGAGTCATGTGTGTTGGCGGTATTGCCCTAGATCGAAGAAATCACTCCTCCCATAAGAATCGTCACACTCGAAATTAATAAAACGTGGCATAGTTTCCTTGTGCTTGACGAATGCTTTGAATGCTTTGAGTTTTGAAGCCCAGAAAGCGAGATTATTGTCGGCAGGGTCTTACTTTTGATGGCTGTGTCAGAATCATTGTTTAGAAAGTTGACAAAAAAGAAAACCGCGGAAACCGCGGACAACAATGAATCTTCAAAAAGGAAAAAGGTCGTAGTGATGCCGTATTTGCATGGCTTAATTGTCACGTAATCTTAAGAGGGTGGCCACTAGGAATGGCGTCACACTAGTGTTTTCGGCACCGAGCAAACTGGTTAGGTTGTGCAAAAGCATCACAGGAGAGAAGAAAGATGCGACTAGTGGCTGTGAAAAAAAGCACACCACTTTTTCTTTCAAAAAAAGTGTGCATCTTCGGTTGTGTATCGCATACATCTGTCATGCGGATTGTTCTATATTGGCCAGACAGGTCGTTGCATTAATGACCGCATGCGTGAGCATCGCTATTTTCTACCTACAGGCACAGGAGGGAACTTCCCATTTCATTGCAAAGAGCACGATTGCCGACCAGTTTTTGATAATGTATCGATATTGGAAAGAGAGCGCAGTAAACTGGAGAGAGAATTTAGCGAAGCGTTCCACATGAAAAAGTTGGGCGCGCATACATGTGTGAGTGAACATTCGGTTCATATCAATGGTAAAGAACTTCAATTTCTAAATTTATCATGTTAACACAAGTGTTGTTGCTTTTGTCGGGAAGGGGTGTGAATTTGCTTTTGTGTACGTGTATATCTTTCGACTACAAAGCTTGTTGTTGTTCATGGGTGTATACGCATGCGTGGCGCAGATTCGTTGAATGTATTCACAATACACTTCAGTTGTAAGTCCAGCGTTGTCCTGTCCGTTTCTACTTTTGTGCTCGCGTCCGTACTTGCTGGAAGCAGTTATATGTTCAATAATTATGGCGCTTACCAAGAAACATAGCCACGAACCAGCGTTGTCCATCCAAATGCTGCCGACCAGCGGTGTGGAAAGGATAGCACCCTGGAGAGGGCGCGCATAGGAGGTAAATCTCTCCTACAGCAGGAGGGAGTCTGCGCCGTCCTCCCACTCACTGACTTAGTGTGACGCCACTAAGTCGCCGGGGTGATGCAAGCGGCGCAAGCTCAAAATTGCTTTCGCGAGAACTCCTTGGCGGTAGCCTCTTCCGCAACGGGAAGTGCACGCGAGAAAGCATCCCTCAGGCGAGTCTCATGGCGGAAAAAATCTGCAGATCCAACGAACTGTGGGAATCGATGTAAGCGAAGCTTTCCGTGCTAGATGCTTCGATTGACGATAATTAGCGGTAATGTTGACGGATGAAGCCTAATTTCCTCAACGTTTAGCTAACACTAGATTGGTGCGTTGATGTTGAGCGTTACCTTTCGTGTACCACTGCTGTGATCGGCGTAGTACACAAAACAGACACACAGGGAGAGGTGTTTGCTTGAGGCGTTGTCGTGCGCCATATTTTATAAACTCTGAGGGGGTTGAGCGTTGTCATTGCCTCCCATGGCACATCAAATTGTGGCAGAAGTATTCAAGTTCAATTGTATTGTAGGGCTGTGTGTGCCAAAACCACATTCGGATTATGAGGCACGCCGTAATGGTGGACTCCGAATTAATTTTGACACCGTGATGTTCTTTAACGTGTCCCAAATCTAAGTGCACGTGCGTTTTCTATTTCGCCCCCGTCAAAATTCGACTGCCGCAATTGGGATCAAATTCACGACCTCTAGCAATGCCATAGCCGCAAAGCTAACGCGGCGGGCATAGAAGTGCTGATTTGAGGGTCGACCGCTTCCGTATCGTATCCCGGACCCGGCGGTGCGCTTTAATTAATGCGGCTCTGCTTCTGCACGCCCTGCGCAAGTTGCCCGCTTGACATATTTCCATGGCGTTTATCTTTCAGAAATAGCAACAACGTACTCTACCGTACTTTGAACTTAAGTTTGTCCTGTTTCCCCGCAACCGCTGTCGTATAGTAGTGGGGTTTCCTTGCTTTCTCACGTCACCTCCCCACCCTCTCTTATATGGGAACTGCCTCTTCTCCTCCCTCTCCGTGTACTCCGCTTCTCCTCTTTACAGTTCTATCTGCGTCGCCTCTGGCCTCGCACTTTAGTTGAAAGCGAAGCGCCGCAGTTTCTGCAATGCTTTTGATGGTAGTCACGGATAATTACAGCTGTCAGGAGGCTAATGTGGCGACGACCAGGGAGCTCCAGAGGGCATTGTGGACATTCGACGCGGTGGGGTGAAAACGAGTTTCTCCCGCCGCCTTTGCTCTCTTACTCGTGCCTGTCGTCCATATACACGCTCTGAACCACCCCCCGACGTGGTGTGCACGACAGCAGCAGCCACAGCAGCAGCAGCAGTGGGAAATCGAAGGAAGAGGCAAAGAAAGCTTCGCTTTAAAACAAAGCGCGCCAGGCCACGCGTCACCGCAAGGCACAACAGACAATCCTCACTGAAGAAGCAGGGGATACGTAATAAAGATTCATTACTTACGTGACCGCTACATTGAAAGAAAGTTGGATTCAGCTGCTGCGGTATCTTCCAGTGGGCTGCCAACGGTGTCCACGTTCGAAAGTGTGTGTTTGAGTGGGGCAGGGGGAGGCGGAGGGGCAAATGGCACGCTTTGCCCCCGCACTTTTGACAGTAGGGGGGGGGGGGAAGTGCCCCCTTGCCCCCCCCCCCGTCTATGGGTTTTCGTCATAATCATCTCATTCCCCGTGACACCTTGCCTGCAATATTTGCGCAGGTACACGTACAGCGCGCTCTTTCCTCGCTCCACCTGCGTCGATATTGTGTACTGTACGTGCTTTGTGAGCTATTCATGTGTTCTCGATACACAGAGAAAAAAAACTAGTGCGCTAAGAGTTAGCCCAACTCGGTAAATGCTATGTCGCGAAGTTTTTGATAACCACGGTGTATCTTAATATCCTGCTTACCAATGGACGGAGCTGTGGAGAGCGCAGGTCTGCTGGTCTGTGGGAGCAGCTGTACGCTCGTGAAGATTGTGGGAGAGCCTATTAGCGTTGTCAAGGTGATACGGCGACGCTGCAATTACGTCACTATATTCTTGAAAAAAGCTTTTTCGGGCTTTCTTGGGCTTCTTTCATGCTCGGGAAAAACTTTTATGTAGCACTTAGAAAGCTGGGGAGTTCCCGATCCAGAAAGCTGGATCGCGAATTTTTGAGGATAGTCTACAATTTTCTCATTGACACTTTTGTTTTGAATAGAATATTTAATGAAATTGAGTAATTATTATTAACTAATTATGTAACTGGGCGAAATAGTAAAGATTGGCTGATTTGCTCCAAGCGATGGCAAGCACAGCAAGCACTTGCTGCGATGGCAAGCACTTGAATCTGCACAGCTACGTGGCACTTGGATATTTTTAAGTTATGGCACAAGTTACTTGGCACAGATGGTATTGTGGCCTCTGCACGCTGCAATAGAACCACATAATTGGCGCAGGGGCCTTTCATTTCCCACCGAAAATTTCATATTCTCACTATACTACTCGATTTTGTGACAGAGTTTTAAAGATTCCTATTCAGAATCGGCAATGACGCAATTTTGAGAGAGAGAGAGAGAATCAACTTTTATACTGAGCCCTTAGTAACGGTTGGTGCTCGCTGGCACCTGATGGGGTGGAATTTCGAGAGGAGTGGTTTGAATCAAAGCAGAACTTCTAAATTTTAGAGCGTGCCCCCGCTAACGCTAGCCAAGCTGTCAAAAAAAACTGCTTCAATGTGCTATTATGAGACACATGCTGCATTCGGCCATCAGTCCTCTTCCAGCACAAGAATTACTATCGTGACGTACAGGCTCGTCCACTCTTAGGGTGAACACGGCTCACCGTGGCCGCGCTCCGCGGGGCGCCAGTGCGTCCGGCGCGGCGGCGCATCGAAGCGAAGCGGCGCAGGCGCACACGGACCTCGGGGAGGCGCTTCGCGTCGTCTGCTACAGCGCTGGAGCGCACCGCTCTGGCTTTGCTGTAAAGTACGCTTCGCTAGACCCAGGTGATCGAGCGACCGAGGCGGCGTGGCGCGAAGGCGCACTTCACTTACTGGAGCATTTTCCAGCTAGTTCGGTCTACAGCTTGTGAACAGCCTGCTTAATCAATATACATTAACAGAAACAAGCTCATCACCACATAAATCACTTAGCATGTTTTTATAAGTGATGAGGGTAAAAATAGTCACTTTTTCGCGCTCTTTATTAGGCTGGGGCGTAGAGGCGACGCTTGATAGTCGTGTCAGAGACGTCACCCAGCCAGAAGCTGTTCTTAATTTCCCGAGCGATAAAGGTCGGGTTTGCAGCAGCCGCCGCAACAATGGTCATGTATTCGGCTTCAGTGGTCACTGTTTGCAGGGCTTTACGGGGAGCATCCGCAATTCTTCCATCCTTCTTGTAAGCCTGGACTATTCGATTCACAGTTTTCAGTGGCCTTTTTGTCATCCACGATATAACGCGTTGAGAATAGTTTTGTAGGCACAGATCTACAATGCGTAGTCTTTCTTTTTCCGGTACCCGCGACATGGCCAGTTTCCGAAAGTGCACCGGGGAAATAAAATCCCGCACTGTTACAGCGTTTTTGTCGCCAAAGTGCCCCGGCAACCGACAACCGAATAAAATGCAATTCATCATGCAAATTGATAGAAATGCGTTTAATGGAAACATCTCTGGTGTGTTTCGATTTGACGAGTCATCCCAGAATATTTAACTCGTGAGTGGCCAGTCACTCACTTGAGCAGCCGTTGGCTGCACCACATCACCATGTTAAGCTAAAATGGAGTAGCATGACCTAAGCCAAAAAAAGAAGGGGGAGGGGGGGGGCTCGGCGGTAGATCCGGCTGACGCCCATGGTCAGTTAAAAAGTAGACTGGCCCGAACATAGCAATCTGGCTTGGGCCGGGCTTGGCTTTTACAGATGTCGAGCCCGTTGGCCGACCACCGGCATGCTGTCGGCAGACGACACCGGGGCGCCCTCATGAGCGCCGGTTTAATTATCGTGGCCACGTTCGTCCAACACACGGACCGGCCACTTCCCCACGACGGCAACAGCATCGCTTGTTTAAGGCAAGGGTTCCTGTGCCGTATTCATATTTGGGTTTTACCCACTCAGCCTCGCCACCCCCCTAACCCCTAAAAAAAGAGAAATCAATTCCTCCTTTTCTCCAAATTTATCCGATGCCCCCTATATGGAGTAACGCAGAGGCCATGTGCCGCTTCGGGACGCATACCGCACAATTATATGCTAGTGAGAATATACATATGACCTATTCCGAGGAAGTACTGAAATGAAATACAAGCGAGTAACGACTTAATTACCCGGAAAAACGTAATTTAAGCTAGAAAACAGACATGTAGGTTATAGATTTTCCACTTCAATTACGCGGTCGGGCAAGGCCTGACTGTCCCGACGTGGGAGTGGCCCGCAGCGCGCTGAGTCGCGTACCTCAGGACCTTATTAAAGTTTTGCATCCATTTATCCATCCATTCAATTACCTATTCAAAACGGACAGAAAGGGCATTCGCATGCGGCGTGCATCGACTCCAAGGAGAAAAAAGCAAACAACCAAATAAACGACGGCGCCACATGTTTCACTCCACCTAATCAATGTAATCAAATAACTGACCGACGATTCCTAGAAATAAAAATTCGACTTCTCACGTCAGGTAGCCGTCAAAGGACCGGCACCGCTTCCGCGATTTTAACCAATCTGTGACAACAAAAATATGATGTAGAAAGATGAAAAGGGGGAGTAAAACTGCCGCCAAATCAGTTGCTATGCAGGGGAGAGCCCTTTCCAACATCGCGTAAAGCGCTCCATGCACCCCTACCAGCGACATGAACGCGTCAATAAGAAAGTCGCGAAGTAGCGGATGTCACTTCTTAGTTGCTGTCGAAGTAATATTATTGCCCTCCTTAATGGTAAAATCGATGGCGAACATGATGATGCATGATTGAACAATCGTTCTCTAACATTCTGTGGAATTTATTGCGGGTTTCGGTCGCTTTTTTAGGTCAATTAAGCAAATTCGTTCTAGCATCAAGACATGCGCGAAATGGCGCGCTAGGCTCATCACATGATGACTCCAACGAAGAAGAGCGCGCCTAACAGGTTTTTCGGTATGCACTACACCAAGTGCTGTGAGAGTAAAATAAAATGGCACCAGCCTAATAAAGCCTAATAAAGCGCGCGAAGAAATGACTGTATTTTTAGCCTCATCACTTATTAAAAACATGCTAAGTGATTTATGTGGTGATAAGCTTGTTTCTGTTAATGTATATTGATTAAGCAGACTGTTCACAAGCTGTAGACCGAACCAGCTGGAAAATGCTCCAGTAAGTGAAGTGCGCCTTCCCGCCACGCCGCCTCGGTCGCTCAGTCACCTGGGTCTAGCGAAGCGTACTCTACAGCAAAGCCAGAGCGGCGCGCTCCAGCGCTGTAGCAGACGACGCGAAGCGCCTCCCCGAAGTCCGTGTGCGCCTGCGCCGCTTCGCTTCGATGCGCCGCCGCTCCGGACGCACTGGCGCGCCGCGGAGCGCGGCCACGGTGAGCCGTGTTCACCCTAAGAGTGGACGAGCCTGTACATTATATGGACACTCCAGCCGCATTTCCGTCATTGTCTTCAGCGTCGCCGTGATGTACCGTATAAAGTCCAAGCGCGATAACATGATATGGCCGCGAGCCATATAGGCCCCATCCAGTGAACAGGCGGCGCCACCGAGCAGCAGCTGTGCCGCGTTGCTCAGCGCCGCCTGTGGCGAGCGTCGCGATACTGGGAAGGTGGGGAAAACCGTGGAGTTTAAACTTCGTGCACATGTCGCCGAAACCCGCGCGTACATCCGTGATTCGCTGTTCTTTTTTTGTGTACATGAAGGTGCAAGCGTAGTCCACGGTGATGTCGCAAATACTTTTTGTGGGTTTAGGCATAGTAAAGGAACAGGAGAGTACTTTCATGCTGCTGCGTTAACCAGCGGAGACAAGATGTACGCTACTTCACACGTTCTTTCCGCGAAAGAAGTGGCTGGCCTGGACGTTCACACGAAGTGCCGTTAGTAGCAGGGTAAACAACCGTACGAGCTCATCCTGCACATCAGTAAAGCCTACTGTGACACTAAGATTGAAGTCACTAAACTTGCACCATGAAAACGTTCTGCTTCTAATAGGTAGACCGATATTTAGTCGACGCCTCGCTGTTGCGGATGCATGCCTTTGAGCTTCGGCGCGTGGTAACCCGCGGCCTATCATTTGATGCCCATGTCACGTTGTTATTTAAAGCCGCCGTGCACCTCGATCTAGACCGGGTGTAGCTGCACGGTCAGATTGGATCGCGATTTTGTTCGATATGCGTTCAGTCAATCGCGATCCGCGCGTCTAATTCGAGCTTCACGATAGCGATCGTAGGTTGTCGTCAGCACCGTCATGCGGAGTGAGCTAAACTGACTCGATTTGAATTGTTGGACCATGTACCAGTGACCATGCTTGATCGAAATTGATTGAAAGATACTGTGTGACACCACGGTACTCTAACGTCCTCTGTGCTTCGTCTTCTGGCACGGCGTTAAAGGAAAGCTTTTGTGGTGTTGAAGCAGTTGTAACCGGTATGTCAAGGCTCACTGCTGAACACAGAAGCGAGACCTACTTGCCGACGTAATCGGCGCAACTACGAGTCGCTTCGCGCGCCTAGTGAGACAACCGGGCCCTTATTTATCAGGTCTTTTTATTCGTCAAATTATTCTCGTCAGCTTGCCGCACTTTGTAAACACCCGGAAAAAGCGTCGGATTGTTGTCAGAATGACTTTCGATTGTACTTTTTTTCTTATTTGACGAAATTATTAGAGCATATCATGGTTGATCCGTTTGTGACCCATTCGAAGCCATCTGCAGCTGAAAATGATCTTTATTAACAATGATATCAAAATTTGTATGACGCAAATGTTCGTTTTTCATCATGTACAATGATCGAGGCTCATTATACCCTCTTTACAAGGTCTGATTTCGCTTGCGAATTTGTCAACTTGCATACGCGCTCTGCTTCTGCAAGGCGATTTCGCAACTGTAAAGTCGCAAGAGAAATCGTACCATGTGAAACTGCGCCTCTGACGCGAGCAGTCGAAGCAAGTATCGATCATCTATGGATTAGCACTCGCCAGCATAAAATAAGCTTCTTCGTCCTAAAATATGGCTCATAGCGCCCGCCAGTGTTATCCCGATCCTACCAAATGTCAAAGCTACACTATGCAGTCGTCAAATCAGCACAGTCGTGATAAATGTCTTTTAAATGTTTATCAGCTGACCCGGCCATGACCGCTGGCGTCGCACAAGCTGCGAAACGCGCACGTGTAGCACGATTTAGAAAACAGGCCCTTCTCAAAAATATGATGACAGAAGCTGACTTACTTAACTCCCCTCACAGCTGCGATTCATTTCTTTCGCCGTTCTAGTTCGTAAAGCTTGCCAGGAAACATGCACCAATTAATACCGGGCGGATTTTCGCCGCTGTGAGTTTTACGCAGCAGTCGCGCCGGTTCCACTTGTTCTTTTTCCTACCTCCGTAATTTTGACGCTGTCCATGAAACGCGTGCCATTGCATTGTCGCAAGACGTATCTGAAAAAAAGCGGAGTGCTAATCAACAAAGCAGAACGGTCCCAACCCTGGCCAAAACGAAGTGATGTGCGCGTGAAGCAATATGCGTCGAGCCGGCCGAGCCGCAGAACCACCTTCCCGGCACTGTCGCATGGCTGCGGCAGATGACGCCAGAGTAGCCGCAAACTCGACTGTACGGAGCATATGCTGTATGACGTAATAGTTCTGCGTAAACCCGCAAGGTGGAGAGAAGTAATTAACAAAGGAAAAATAAAACATCCACCCGTTCGTAGAAATTTCTGCAAAGGAACTGCGAGGCTTTTACTTAGAGGAACCCGTATGGGTTTCCTTTGTAGCGATTGCTAGGAATGGGTGGATGTTTGATTTCTCCTTTATTAAGCCTATGCTGTATGTGCGAGTGAGAGCATGCGAAGGTCAACCGACGATGATGGCTGGATGTCGCTCGCGCAAGGCACTGACGGGGGGATGGGGAGAGATTTAAGGGGGAGGGGGTGCGTTCTACTCTGGCTGCGGCTGCCTATGACGCTGCCGCGCGGGTTCTACATTGCGCCGAGCGCACCGAGTGCTGATAGCTTCGTGTGCGTTTTGTTCTTGCAGTTTAGCTCGCGTTGAAGCGAGAGGCAGAACACGAAAGTCAATTCCCTCACTTCTGCTGCCGCGCTACCTCACGCGAGCGTTTTGACAACGAGCGTGTGCGGTCATCGAGCGAGATGTGTTGATGTTTGCTTGTGCGCGTGTGACACCGCTTGATAATTTACTTAGTAAGCGATCGTTTACAAGTTTATACGGCTGATAAAACTACTATCCTCACTTTGTATAACTGTCTAATAATTAGGTATCGCAATCGCTGCATCTCCTTTGGGGAAAACTGGGACTTTTTCTTCCTACTAACTACTTGGCTTATTACAGAATATATTTAAACAGGGTTTCGATATTAAAATGCAGGCATGAATTTTCTGAAACATATCATTCAGTCTTTTTCAGGGTGCTATGCCCTGAGTAATTACTGTTTCCGGCCTTTACTCTTAGTGCATGGAATATGTAAAATACGACGTGACTGACTGCGTGCCTGCGCGCCATGACCCTAAAGGCACCAAAAGTGATTTGACGGAACTGACGCCGCTCATTACCTGTCTATACAACCGCCTGCAATTGGAAAGCTATCGGTGTTGTTTAATATATATATATATATATATATATATATATATATATATATATATATATATATATATATATATATATATATCGAGAGAGAGAGAGAGAGGAGGGTAGGAGGTCAGTGGGTGCGTTGTTCGAAAAAATAATGATGGCCCAATGAAAGCTTTCACCCTTCAGAGAAAAAAAAAATACACTAGTTTGTAGTTTGGAGACATCCGCCATCAAACTTGCCGTTACCCGCCGTGGTTTCTCAATGGCTAAGGTGTTGGGCTGCTGAGCAGGAGGTCGCGGGATCGAATGCCCGCCGCGGCGGCCGCATTTCGATGGGGGCGAAATGCAAAAACACCCGTGGTGCTTAGATATAGGTCCACGTTAAAGAACCCCAGGTGGTCCAAATTTCCGGAGTCCTCCACTACGGCGTGCCTCATGATCAGAAAGTGGTTATGGCTCGTAAAACCCCATAATTTTTTTAACTTGCCGAAAAAATGCACGGTTTTTCCACTTAGTTTTTTAACAAAACGCGCTTCTATACATACAAACACAAAAGTAACTGCCCGCCGTGGTTGCTCAATGGCTATGGTGTTGAGCTGCTGAGCACGAGGTCGCGGTATCGAATCCCGGCCGCGGCGGCCGCATTTGGATGGGGGCGAAATGCGAGAACACCTGTGTACTTAGATTTAGGTGCACGTTAAAGAACCCCGGGTGGTCGGAATTTCCAGAGTCCTCCATTACGGCGTGCCTCACAATCAGAAAGTGGTTTTGGCACGTTAAACGCCATAATTTAGTTTTTTTTAAAGAAAAGTAACTGGAACAACCCTGCATCTCCTCCGAATCTTTTGGAAATGATATCTTGAAAGTGGTGTCATCCTGGAGATTCATTGCAAGTGGAGGGAGAGAAAGAAAGTGTTTACGTCTGGCAAACTCTCCGGTCACACTTTCTAGATTGCAATATGTGCCATAAAATAATTAATTAGGAAGATAATTAGTGCACATCTGGTAATTAGTTCAATGTGTGTTTTGATTTCTCATGCTAGTAACGTCCGCTTTTCGAATAATCCATCTCAAGGAGAAGAATAACGCAATCTGCCACAGCCGGGTTTTACAAATTGGCGGGAAACATAAAAGCGATCATCCCCCCATATATATATATCATCAGCCTGGCTACGCCCACTGCAGGGCAAAGGCGTCTCCCATACTTCTCTAACTATCCCTATCATGTGCTAATTGTGGCCATGTTGTCCCTGTAAACTTCTTAATCTCGTCAGCGCACCTAACTTTCTGCCGCCCCCTGCTACGCTTCCCTTCTCTTGGAATCCAGTCCGTAACCCTTAATGACCATAGGTTATCTTCCCTCCACATTACATGCCCTGGCCATGCCCCCCCCCCATTTCTTTTTCTTTATTTCAACTAAGATGTCATTCACTCGCGTTTGTTCCCTCACCCAATCTGCACTTTTCTTATCCCTTGACGTTACACTCATCATTCTTCTTTCCATAGCTCGTTGCCTCGTCCTCAATGTAAGTAGAGCCCTTTTCGTAAGCCTCCAGGTTTCTCCCACGTAGGTGAGTACTGGAAAGACACCGCTGTTATACACTTTTCATTTCAGGGATAATGGCAACCTGCTGTTCATGATCTGAGAATGCCTGCCAAACGCAGCCCAGTCCATTCTTATTCTTGTGGGATTTCAAGTTCCTCTAGACTCTTCCATTATCGTCGTGGGTGCCACTGGTACTGTATAAAGCTCTATAGAACTCCTCAGCCACTTCAACTATCTCATCTATATTAGTAATGACATTGCCGGCTTTGTCTCTTAACGCACACATCTGACTTGCCTATTCCTAGTTTCGTCTGCACTGCTTTTAGACTTCCTGCGTTCCTGAGAGCAAGTTAAATTCTATCCATATTATACTTCCTTACGTCAGCTATGTTACGCTTGTTGATTAACTTTGAAAGTTCTGCCAGTTCTATTCTAGCTGTAGGGTCAGAGGCTTTCATACGTTGGTGTTCTTTAATCAGATCTTTCGCCTCCTGCCATAGCTTACTGGTATCCTGTCTATCGAAGTTACCACCGACTTCTATTACACACTCCTTAATGAGGCTCATAAGATTGTCGTTCATTGCTTCAATACGACGGTGCTCTTCCTGAGTTAAAGCCGAATACCTATTCGGTAGCTTGACCGGAATTCCTCTATTTCCCCTTTTACCGCTAACTCATCCATCGGCTTCTTATGTGCCAGTTTCTTCCGTTCCCGCCTCAAGTCTCGGCTAATTCGAGTTCTTACCATCCTATGGTCACTGCAACGTACCTTGCCGAGCACTTCCACATCTTGTATGATGCCAGGGTTAGCGCAGAGTATGACGTCTATTTCATTTATAGTCTCGCCATTCGGGCTCCTCCACGTCCCCTTTCGGCTATCCTGCTTGCGGGAATACGTATTCATTGTCCGCATATTATTCCGTTCTGCAAGCTCTACTAATAACTCTCCCCTGCTATTCCTAGAACCTATGCCATATTCCCCCACTGACTTGTCTCCAGCCTGCTTCTTGCCTAACCTTGCATTTAAGTCGCCCATCAGTATAGTATATATTGTTTTTGACTTTACCCATCACCGATTCCACGTCTTCATAGAAGCTTTCCACTTCCTGGTCATCATGACTGGATGTAGGGGCGTAGACCTGCACGACCTTTAATTTGTACCTCTTATTAGGTTTCACAACACCTGCCATCCACTCGTTAATGCTATATAATTCTTGTATGTTACCAGCTCTATCCTTATTAATCAGGAATCCGACTCCTAGTTCTCGCCTCTCCGCTAAGCCCCGGTAGTACAGGACGTGCCCGCTTTTTAGCACTGTATATGCTTCTTTTGTCCTCCTAACCTCACTGAGCCCTATTATATACCGCTTACTGCCCGCTAATTCCTAAAATAGCACCGCTAGACTCGTCTCACTAGATGAAGTTCTAGCGTTAAACGTTGCCAGGTTCAGATTCCAATGGCGGCCTGTCCGGATCCATAGATTCTGAGCACCTTCTGCTGCGTCACAGGTCCGACCGCCGCCGTGGTCAGTTGCTTCGCAGCTGCTGGGGACTCAGGGCCGGGGTTTGATTGTTGTATTCAAGTAATGCACCAGGGTGGCCAATTCTGCTTTTGTGAGCGAGTGCGTTGGCAGTTCTGGTCACCGGGATCAGGCCGCACTCTAGGCCTGTTTATGAAATTTTATCAACACGCGTTTTTTTAATGCGATGGAAAATTGCGCGGTACCGGTATTCGAACCACAGTCCGCGTGCACGCAAGGCGGATGCGCTACCTGTAGCGCCACCGCTGCACCCCTCTATGTATACATACATACATACATACATACATACATACATACATACATATATATATATATATATATATATATATATATATATATATATATATTCGCTCCGTATTTATGTCTGTGTGTCTGTCTGTGGCAGACAGACAGGCACACACTCACGTGTGTGTATGCGCTATGTCGCCATTGATGAGCAAGCCATTTGCATCGGTATACAGATAGGCGACGCTCCACTGATTTTTCAATTGTTGTGATAAGCCTGACAGGACGGGAAAGACTTGCAAAGCTTATAAAATTCAAGAAGGTAGGGGGAGAGACCAGGCAGTGCGTAGGTAATGTGGATTACATATGCGGGGCCTTTAGACTCAAAATGCAGCGCTCTGCCAGATGCCTGAATCTGCGTTCCTCACTTCGTGTTTAGCGAACATTTCAGTGCTGGCGTCACTGAGGGAGTTTCGAATTTTGTTACCTTTGGAGTGAGAACGAATACCACCGTGCGACGCCTCGTGGTGGCAAATTCAATTCAGATGTCCGGAGTTTTACGGTACGATCTCTTGACTTTTTTTTTATGATCAGTTCAGTGATATCTGCCCCTATGCGCCGCTAACGCACGCATGTTGCCGTCAAATTCGTGCTCAACAGTCAGGACTGAGGCAAGGTTTCCTTGCTGCGGCGCTGAATTGTCGGCACCCGTTGAAACAGCGCCGATCTCAGCGATATAAGAGCGTTGAGCGGCAACCAGTCTTGCTTTTAAACGCATGCTTAACATCGAGCCCTGCGGCCAAGTTTACTGGTGAGGACGCGATGAAAGAGCTCTTATCTCAGTGTTGCAAAGGCATTAAGTCGGAATCTCAATAGCTCTAGGAACCGCATAAAGGGATTTGTGTTTCCGCTCTTTTGCGAAGATAATGCGAGACTCGTTACGGTGGCTAAGTGCTTCAAAAGAATGTATGGTGCCAATATGGTGCAGACGGAGCGATGCACTCTGCCAACCCTCATCCATATTTTAATCGTCACACTTCATCATGCCGTGTATGTACCTTTCGTATTACTTTGTGGGGGTGTTCTGTCTTTTCAATATTTTCCTGTGTCTTGTTTTCTCTATCTTTGTTTTCTTCTTTCTTCACATAATTCTTCTAAGTCATCGTACTCTTCGTTTAGCGCGCTCACTTTGTTATCTGAATCTCGTGATATTGAGTGTATATCGAGGCGCGTTTAGCTTCGCTCTTACAGAGCGACTTTAAGAAAGTAATAACCAAAATTGTTGATGCCATGGAGGGAGAAGGATGAGAAAAGGGGAGGGGGGAGTGAAATGCACATAGCCGGCAAACGTGGCCACATGTTGTCCGGAGCTGCAGTGGAAGCGTTGCGCTACAAACTTCGCCCTTTGCGCGGTCCCTGAAGCGTGCCATTACAAGGAGCTTGATTGCGGAAGTCCATTAGGGATGTCTGCGGGCTCTGTCTCGCCTAGCGTGAAGGCGACCGCTTTCTGTTTGCTTGTTCACGCTGCCTCTTCAGTAGCAGGGGGCTGTCGCCGTGGCATCGGGAAAGTGCGTTCGTGCAAAAAAAAAAAAGTGAAAGCAAACCCACAGCGCCATGGGATGAGATACGGGTATTTATCGAGCCTGACGCAGGACCCGTTACATCTTTTTTTCTTCAGCTCAGCGTGTGCCAGAATTCTTTTCATCTGCCCGTAGTGTCAGTCTGAAGTGCTGCGGTTAAATTCGAACGAATTGCTCAAGCTCGACATACGCTGCCTGATGCGCCCACTCTGCTGCATCGCTTGGTGCCGCTGCTCCAGTGCTCCGGATCAGAATTGTCTGTATCTTTCTGGACACCGATATCAAAATGTCACTATGTCTACTGCAAAGCACAGCTATGGTGATACGTTTAAGTGTTCAAAACGTATGAGCTTCACAATTTCATTTTTCACCTACTCATATTGAAAAAATACATATAACTTAAAGCTTTGCTGCGATCATAGTGCATACTACTGGTGCCCCGTAATCAACATGACAACCAGTAGGTAGCCATTAAAATTGCAATTTATTAAAGCCTTTTATCGAACCACACTAATTATGCATGTCTATATATTCTTTAAAATCAGCCAACTAAACTAAACGCGCTTTTGGAAAAGCTTACATCCGTGTTACGTGATGTCCTGCAGAGTTTCTTTCGCAAACGTCAGCACGTGTCAGAGGCTGTATTTTATAGCCATAATATTCGGATATGTCTGTTAAACGTGCACGAACTACCTACGGTAGCATAAGTTAAAGCTATGTGCTGAAGCAGCAAAGCTAGGTCATATTGCGCTACGGATACACTGCTTCTCGCCTTGAGGTCATATTCGGGAAGATTTCTAAAAGCATGTGTAAGTTGTGACGTTGGCAACAGATTTTTAACAGTGCCTGTGCCAAGAAAGTTGTTGTGTGGTTTCATACGTATAAATGGCAAACTTATGTACCTCATATAAAATATCAATATATTTCACGTGTGCCGCCACTCACTGAAAAGGAACGAGTGGTTGGTCACCTGGAGCGACCTCAGATGTGGAAATGTATGTATATAATCCTGTAAAATGTTCACTGCTATTGATAAAAAACGAAAAAGATATTGAATTGCTTCATGAGTGGGCACGTCGGACCGAGCATTGGCATGTGGCCTAACACGCGTTTCCTCTGCTTCACGCAGGTTTTTTTTTTTTTTGGTTAGCCTTGCCGGAACGCCATCTCATCAAAATAACTCAAAGAAGGACGCATGCCTGGCGGCCTCATCCGTATCAGCGACGCCCTGTTGCTGCCCTCCTGTGATTCGTGTCAATACCAGCCTAGCGCCGTCTACCAGCGGCATTACGTCATCAAACGCTCCTATAAAAGACTATCCGTAAGCCTTCGAGTTCCGTGGACATGGCGGACCGAGCATAGGCATGTGGCCTAACACGCGTTTCCTCTGCTTCGCGCAGGTCAGTGATTATTACTCCACAATTGTGAGTGATTCCCGCTGTCTCTTGGTTCTGCCGTGCCCACGACAGTGCATTTCTATTGTTTGTGAAGTGTTTAGCGTGTGCAAGCTCATGCTCTGCGGAGACGTAGCGTTAAATCCCGGTCCGAATACGGGAGACCCCAGTACAATAGATCTGCTGAGGCAGTTGCTGGCTGGCCAGAATAAACTTACAGACGAGGTTGCAGCTCTTCGGGTACAACAGGCAAACATGGAAAAACTGATATCTGATTTCACCTCGAAGTTTGCAGACTTGGAAAGCAGTGTAGCAAGAATAGAGGGCATCGCAGAAACATTCAATACACTTTAGGCGAAAGTTGTCAGTAGAGGACAGAAGCAGGCGCTCGAAATTAATGGCTTTCGGTTTGTCCGAAGATGCGGGTGAAACTGCGTTGAAACTAAAACAGAAAGTTATCGATACATTTACTCAAAAGCTTAGCATCACCTGCGAATCAATTGGAAGGATTTACCGAGTTGGAAAACCTGGAAAGCAAAGACCAGTTATAATATTCTTACAAAACTGCAATGGAAAACAGGAAATTATGAAAGACACTTGCAAACTTAAAAGAACGGACTTATCGGTTCAACACGATTAATCACGCGAGGCATGCACTTCGCAAAAAAAAAAGCTTCTTTGGGCTAGTGCCAAACGGGAGAAAAAAGACGAAGGAAAATAATGCTGATAAACGATAAACTGAAAGTGGACAATGAAATTTACGCTTGGGACGACGCCATATGTGCGAGGGTCAAACCGGTCTAACTGCCCCGACGTCAGTCCAGTTCAGGCAGTGAGAGACGTCAGGCTTCCAGCAATAAGGAGCTACGCCTACTGAACCTTAATGCCCGTAGTATAGCTAATAAAAGCGACCAACTTGAAGCTCTAATCTTACATTATAATCCGCATATTGTGGTAATCACCGAAACTTGGCTCAAAGATGAAATAAATGACGAAGACGTTTTTCCTCCATTGTATAACGCGTTTCGTTGCGACAGACAATCAAGGGGTGGTGATGTAGCTGGGTTGGCGAAGCAGGGTATTCAAGCTTTTGTTTCACTCTTTCTCTTTCTCTTTCTAACCTCTTTCTGTATAACTTCTAATGCATATATGTACCACTAATGAACGAAGCAATGAACTTGAACATGAAACTTGAAACCGCATCGTATTCATCACGAGAGCGTCTCTTTAAAACTGTGCTGCTGGGGCCGGTCTTTGCTTTTATTTGCGGTTTCCGACCTCCTGATGCACCACAAACGTGTTTTTCCAACTTGGCTGATGACATGTCTAAGTACATTAACGATAAAATAATTCTTGCTGGCGACTTCAACCTGCCTGGATTGGATTGGAATTGTCCTGTTTTTGGTTCTGCCCCTGGCACGCATTACACTTTCGATATTATGTTACAACATAACCTTCAACAGCTAGTTACACAACCCACGCGTCTCCAGGGTACCTGTGCTTCCATACTTGACCTGGTGTTTATCACCCAATCGATTGAAAATTTTGGTGTCTCGGTGGAAAACGGCCTCTCCGATCACAATATGGTGTATTTTTCCTGCAGCATCCAAAATCCAAACTCTCCACCTACAAAGCCTGTCTGTGTAAGAGACTTCTCGCGTGCCAGGGACGAAAGGGTGCTTGATTACCTTGATCTATGTCTGACCTATTTTAAAGGAAATGATGCGCATATACTATTGGATAAGTTTAAAGAAATCTGCACATACTGCATAAAACAATTTATTCCCAATAGAACAAAGAAAACGCACAAAAGAAATCCCTGGATCACGCGTAGGGTCTTGCATTTAAAACGAAAACTAAAGCGATTAAAGCGTACACGTGTCCGAAACGCTATAGCAACTGCACGAGTTGCACTGCGTCAAGCTGTGAGCCAATCAAAACGTCATTACTTTGAACACACGCTGCCGAGCTTTATTCAAAACGCTCCGCAGAAGTTTCGGAGACACTTGTCCAAGAAAAACAAGCCTATCGACCAAATTATGCACAATGGCGTTCTTGTCACCGATAAAGCAAGCATTGCTGAACATTTTAACACATATTTTTAGTGTTTTTTTTTTCGAAATCCAACTCCCAAATACGACAAACAGCTCCATCATGTCCTCCCGAACCCAGCATTTTATCTCCTGCAGGCGTAAAATAGGACACAGGGCGTCGTCTACAGCAGCTGAGTTGACCGGAGTTCGAGAAGCAGTTCGCTGCATACTGCAACAGAGTCTCGAGTAGTGGACAGTGTTCTGTGACTCAAAACCAGCACTGCAACTCTTCAGCAATTATGTGAATGACAGAACCGCATATAGTCCTCTGGTTCATGACATCATGTCTCTGCTTGCTGAGGCGTCTCATTCCGGGCATACCATCGTGCTGCAGTGTATTCCTGGCCATTGTGGAATAGCTGGAAACGAACAGGCTGACGCGGAAGCAAAAAAGGCGCACACTGACGGAACCATTATAAAAATTCATTTTTCCCCGTATGACATTAACGCCTTGCTCCATACTTCCATTAAAACTTCTACGGCACGACATTGGGACAACCCCGAACATCGACAAGAGCGCCTCCATAGACTTGACGCTGGATTACAATTCCGGCTTCCACCTCGGTTGCGGAGAAGCCAGGAAACACTCATTCATCGATTACGGCTGGGTGTGGCATACACCCACCGATACCTCCACAAGATTGGACAAGCACGGGACCCTGAATGTAGCGTCTGTCCCACTCTCGAGACAATAGTTCACGTACTTTGCGTGTGCCCTCAATATACGGCCGAACGAAGAACACTCAAATCTACTGCTGAGTGCTTGGACAACCGCCCCTTTTCAGATGAAAAGCTTTTGGGCGCGTGTAGGAGTGTTGACTGTGCGCAACGTGCCATAAAATCACTTTTGAACTTTTTAAGTGAGGCTAGTTTAGACGATCGCTCTAGAAGCTGTGAGACGTGCAGTCAGTACCAAATGTGTTTGTGCAATAACTTTTTGTGACAAGATTACTTTTTGTATGGACAAGATTACTCTTACGTGTATTGCGTCTTCAGTGCGCATCCGCATCTTGGACAATGTGTATATAGTATCTCATTGTACCATAACATAATCACCCGCCACCTACCTTTCCCTGTATTTCCCACTTCCCCTTTCCCCAGTGAGGAGTAGCAGGCTAGAGACACGCTCTCCAGGCTGACCTCTCCTCATTTCTCTTCATTAAAATCTACTCCTCCTCCTCTGCAGGCGTGTTATCCATGTTGTTAAATTTGAAAACAAAAGTGTCTCCTGGTCCTGACGGGATTCCAAATATGTTGTTGCAGCGTTATAGTGAAATGATATCCAAATTTCTTGTCATAATTTTCGTGCAAGCCTATCAACTAGCACGGTTCCTTCGGATTGTGCCAATACTTAAAAAAGGTACCACATCATCTGTTACAAATTTTCGTCCAATATCGCTTACATCTTCTTGTAAACTTCTTGAGCACATTGTAGCCACTTATATAACTAGCTTTCTAAGTGACAAAGACATTCTGTCTCCATTTCAACACGGATTTGGAAAGAGACTTTCAACAGTCACCCAATTAACATCTGTAGTTCATAGCTTTGCTGATACACTAAATGGGTCCGGGCAGATTGACGTTATTTTGCTAGATTTTAAGAAAGCGTTTGACCTTGTTCCACATGACAAACTAATATCCTTCCTTCTTTCATAATTAACTGGGTGTCTGCTTACCTTTCTAAGTGCACATAGTTCGTCAGTATTGATTCTCATTTTTCCAGCCACCTCCCAGTCACTTCTGGCGTACCGCAGGGAAGTGTGCTGGGACCATTACTCTTCCTAATATATATAAATGACATTTTTGATATGATTAATGAACAAGTGCAGATTAGGCTTTTTGCTGACGACTGTGTATTGTTTAACGATATTGTTACAGCCTAGTAGGAGACGGGAAAGCCGGTGTCGAGGACGTGTAAAAGCACTTTATGAGAGCAGTCAACGCGACGTCGTTGTCGTCTCTGTTTTTCTACTCGCGCGCTACTTCAGCGTCGTTATCATCACCTGGCACATACCCGCGGCGACCATATAGGATGTGGCATTTGCCCCTCCTTTGGGAAAAAAAGGCATCGTCGCGATGCACCAATCTCCGAAGGCTGTGCACAGATGGTGCAAAGTTGAGGCCATGAGGAAAAGTATGGCTTCATACGAAGCACGCGCACAACCTCGGGCAGATGCCGCCGGCATTTGGAGCAGTTATGACTGTCGGGGACAACCTCATAATTCACATCGCTGATGCGTCGCAGAACTTTGTACGGGCCGAAGTATCTTCGCAGGAACTTCTCAGACAGCCCCCGCCGACGAATAGGAGTCCAGACCCACACCTGGTCACCGACGTTGTATGTGACGGGTCTGTGTCGAAGATTGTAGTGTCGGGCATCGTATTCCTGTTGTTCTTTGATTCGCAAACTCACAAGCTGCCTGGCTTCCTCTGCGCGTTGCGTAAATTCCTCGGCACCAGTCTCGTCACCGCACTCGTGTGGCAGCATTGCGTCCAACATTGTTGTCACTTCCCGGCCGTAAACGAGGTTGAAAGGGGCCACGCGTGTTGTCTCTTGGCGAGCCGTGTTATACGCAAATGTAACATATGGTAAAATGTCGTCCCAGTTCCTGTGGTCGACGTCGATGTACATACTCATCATGTCTGCCAGAGTCTTATTCAAACGTTCGGTCAGCCCATTGGTTTGGGGATGATAAGCCGAGGTCTTTCGGTGAGAGCTACCACTTAGTCGCAAAATGGTATCCAGAAGCGCAGCCGTGAACGCAGCTACTCTGTCTGTTATGACCACAGCGGGAGCGCCATGCCTTAGGACGAAGGCTTCGATGAAAAATCGCGCTGCTTCGGCTGCTGTTCCACGTTGGATAGCACCTGTTTCGGCGTATCGAGTAAGGTAATCTGGGACGACGACTATCCATCAATTTCCGGCAGTAGACAGTGGAAACAGACCTAAAAGGTCCATGCCAATTTGCTCGAACGGTGCTTGCGGTATCTGAACAGGATGCAGCATTCCAGCTGGCTTGCCGGGTAGGGCTTTGCGGCGCTGGCAATCTAGGCATGTCTGTATGTAACGTTTCACGATCGACGGAAGTCTCTGCCAACAGTAATTTAGCCTAATTCTTGCCAATGTGCGAGTGTAGCCTAAGTGACCAGCGGTCGGCTCGTTGTGACAGGCATGTAGGACTTCGTCGCGAAGAGATGCGGGAATGACGAGTAGGTAGCTGCTGCCACTAGGTGAAAAGTTCTTTTTATAGAGAACGTCGTGGCGTAAGCACAATGAAGGCAGCCCTCTGGTGAATAACTTCGGCACGCTGCTTGTTCTTCCCTCTAAGTAATCGAAAAGAGGAACAAGATATGCGTCCTCGCGTTACTGGCGTGAAATAGACACAGTATCTAGCACGCCTAGAAACGCCGCGTCATCATCGTCGTGCGCTGTAGTCTCAACAGGAGACCGAGAAAGGCAGTCGGCGTCGGTGTGTCGTTTCCCCGATTTGTATACAACAGTGACGTCGAACTCTTGGAGCCGAAGACTCCAGCGCGCAAGCCGACCAGCTGGATCTTTTAAATTAGTCAGCCAGCAAGGTGCATGATGATCACTGACAATGGTGAAACACCGACCATACAAATATGGCCGAAATTTCAGGACGGCCCACACCAGTGCGAGACATTCTTTTTCTGTAGTAGAGTAGTTAGCCTCCGTTCTTGATAGCGTCCTGCTGGCGTAAGCAATCACTCTTTCGGCGCCGTCCTGCCGCTGTACAAGCACTGCGCCAAGGCCAACATTACTAGCGTCGGTATGATGAATTGTAGGGGCGTCTTCATCAAAGTGTGTGAGCACGGGAGGCGTCTGCAGCCGTTTCCGTAGGTCATCAAAAGCCCGTTGCTGGTGTTCACCCCACACGAAGGGGACATCTGCTCTGGTAAGATGTGGTAACGGACATGCGATACGCGAAAATTCCGCGATAAACCATCGGTAGTAGGCGCAAAGGCCCAGAAAACGTCGCACTGCCTTTTTATCTGATGGCGTCGGGAAATTAGCGACGGCAGAGATTTTATCAGGGTCAGGTCGAACACCTTCAGGACTAACAACGTGACCGAGAAATTGAAGTTCTTCAAAGCCAAAATGGCACTTTTCAGGTTTCGAAGTTAGACCAGCTGAGCGTACTGCTTCAAAGGCCGTCTTTAGTCTCTGTAAGTGTTCCTCGAACGTGACGGAGAAAACAATCACGTCGTCGAGGTACACCAGACAGGTTTGCCATTTAGGCCTGAGAGTACCGTGTCCATTAGTCGTTGAAACGTTGGCGGCGCAAAACACAAACCGAAGGGAAGCAGCTGAAAGTCATAAAGTCCGTCGGGCATCACTAAAGCGGTCTTCTCAAGGTCTCTCTCATCAACTTCTATCTGCCAGTACCCGCTTTTCAAGTACATCGACGAAAAGGAATGTGCGTTTCGTAGCCTGTCCAGTGAATCGTCGATACGCGGTAGCGGATAAAGGTCTTTCTTTGTGATCTGGTTGAGTTTTCGATAGTCGACGCAGAAGCCCAGACTGCCGTCCTTCTTTTTCACCAATACGATAGGCGATGCCCAAGGACCCTTAGAGGGCCGAATAACTGCGTCCTCAAGCATGGTCTTCACTAGTGTTTGTATTGCCTCGCGCTCTTTAGGTGCTACACGATAAGGATTCTGCCGAATTGGTTTGGCGTCGGCTTCGGTGACAATATGGTGCTTAGTGAGCGGCGTCTGGCTAACTCGTGACGTGGATGAGAAGCAGCTCTTAAACTCATCGATGAGCTCAAGGAGGCTGTTGCGTTCCACGGGCGATAACGTGGGACTGATGTCAACCACAGGGGCAGGCATAACCACGGTGGACATCGTGTGCTCCACTGAGAGGCAGTCCTGTGTTGATAATAATAATAATAATATTTGGGGTTTTACGTGCCAAAACCACTTTCTGATTATGAGGCACGCCGTAGTGGAGGACTCCGGAAATTTTGACCACCTGGGGTTCTTTAACGTGCACCCAAATCTAAGCACACGGGTGTTTTCGCATTTCGCCCCCATCGAAATGCGGCCGCCGTGGCCGGGATTCGATCCCGCGACCTCGTGCTCAGCAGCCCAACACCATAGCCACTGAGCAACCACGGCGGGTAGTCCTGTGTTGAGGTAAATTCGTCGAAGTAAGCAACAGATGTGCCTTTAACAATGTGTTGACGTTCCCTGGTAAAATTCGTCAGCAGGAGTTCAGCATGTCCGTCGTGTACGTTAATTACAGCCCTGGCGATGGAAACCCCTTGACTCAGTACCAGTGCGTCGATGTGTTCAGCGACGCCAGTCCCGGTGTTCAAGTTGTCGCAGATTACAGGTACGAGGGGACAGCTTCGCGGCGGAAGCGTGACGTCGTCGTCGGCGATACGTAAGCGGTATCGCTGGTGTTCCGCAGGGTCTACGTCGTCTGAGCCCGTACAAAATGTGACGATGAGGTCACGGACATTAATCACTGCACCGTACTCTCTCAAGAAATCCATCCCCAATATGAGTTCCTTACAACACTCAAAGAGAATGACGAGGGTGGCGACAAAGGTTGCACCAGCGATTACTATCCTGGCTGTGCATTTTCCAATCGGCGTCATCAACTGGCCGCCGGCAGTTCTGATGTTGGGCCCGGGCCACGGCGTCTTGACTTTTCTCAGCCTATCGGCCAGCTTTTGACTTATTATCAAAAAATGCGAACCAGTATCGACGAGAGCGGCCACTTGGTGGCCGTCAATGCAAACGACAAGATCGGCGCTGACGGCGTCGGTTACAGGGGGGTGTGGTTGGATTCGTCGGAGTTGTAGAGTCGTCGATCGTCGGAGATGGGGGCTCTTGGATAGCTAGCCGGTTTGCAACCTCACCCCCGGAGGTCGCTGCGTCTAGTTTCCCCGGCGCGGGCTAGGGGACCTGCCCCTAGAGGCGTCAGAAAAATCGCGACGAGTCGGTGGGGTGTAACGAGCCGGAGAAGGGGAACGCGATCGAGGCGTCGTTGAACCTTCTGGCCGAAAGTTTCTAGAATTTCCGTCGCAGCTACGTGCAGCATCATACACAGGGTAAGTGCAGTTGGGAAATCTTGGATGCCGAGCCGCGCGGTAGTGGCACGCGCGGTAAACATGTCCTGCTTCGCCGCAATGAAAGCATAGTGGCCGGCGGTCAGCGGTGCGCCACAAATCGGTCTTTCGAAGCGGGTAGCCGGCACGGTATTCGCCGTAGAAACGAGGCGCAGCGATCGCCTGGCGGTGATACGGCATAGTTGGCGGCGGCTGTGACTGTCGAAAATAGGGCGTCGGGGGTGGTAGTGATGGCTGCGTCGTAGTGGTCGACGGTGTCAGCAGCATCGAAGTGGCGGGAGGTGGACGACAGACAGCTTCCGCGTAGGTTAATCGTCGCGGCACCGCCTGCCAGTCGGGCGACGAAAAGGCCTCTCGAACTTCCTCCCGAACGACATCAGCGACAGAAGCCACCGCTGGTGCCATGGGAGAGATCCCGAGCTGCCGGATCTCCTCTCGCACAATCTCTCGGATGACTTCACGCAGAGACGTGCTGCAGCTCTCCGTTAGATTTAAAGCATTCACCGGCGAGCTCTTGCGATCATATTGGCGGTACCGTTGCTGTAATGCCCGTTCTATAGCGGTAGCCTCCTTGGTAAATTCGGCCACTGTCGTCGGTGGGTTCCTCACAAGCCCGGCAAACAGTTCCTCCTTCACTCCGCGCAAGAGATGGCGCAACTTCTTTTCTTCAGCCATCTCAGGGTCTGCTCTGTGGTAAAGGCGGGCCATATCTTCTGCAAACATGGCAACGCTCTCGTTTGGTTTTTGAATATGGGATTCGAGAAGGCGCTGCGCGTTGTCTCTTCTGTCGCTACCAGAGAATGTGTCTAGCAGCTGGGTGCGGAAGGCATCCCACGTGGTCAAATTTCTCTCCCGGTTCACTGTCCCGGTCACTACGCGCACTGTCTTGAAGCGCAAAATAGACATTAGACAACTTTTGCTGGGAGCCCCAGTCATTATAACTGGCGACACGCTTAAATTGGTGCAGCCAATCTTGGACATCTTCAAAAGCGTCACCATGGAAACTTTCTGGGATCTTGGGATTCTGTAGCGTCACCTGCGATGGAGTTGCAGTGGCCATGGCGGAAATCGGTAGACACGTTCTTGCAGGGTCCTGCAAAGGGATGAACTAGGGCGTCAGGCCTAGCAGGCGGCGACTGTATCGGTGAACAGGAGTTTCGACGAACGCAGGTGATTTAGCGTTCGATGTATGGCTCCACGAAGGGGTGCCGATCATGAGGCAATCCTACCCCGCATCTCCACCAGTGTCACAGCCTAGTAGGAGGCGGGAAAGCCGGTGTCGAGGACGTGTAAAAGCACTTCATGAGAGCAATCAACGCGACGTCGTTGTCATCTCTGTTTTTCTATTCGCGCGCTACTTCAGCGTCGTTCTCATGACCTGGCACGTACCCGCGGCGACCATATAGGATGTGGCAATATTAGGTCTTCTGAAGATCAAGTCATCCTTAATTCTAACCTTCGGAACATTCATTCTTGGTGCAATCAATGGGACATGAAGCTTAACAATGACAAAACAGTCTTCATGAACGTTACCAATAAAAAGAGTAGCCTATCATTTTCATATAACCTTCCATCTCACCCGCTCAAGGAAGTTAATGAATACACTTACCTAGGTGTTACTATAACCAATAATTTTAGTTGGAATAAACATATATCAAACATATGCACGTCAGCTTTTAAGAAATTTTGCCTCCTCAGGCACAAATTAAAAGCTGCCCCTACTAGCGCAAATCTCTTAGCCTACGCCTCAATCATCAGACCTAAACTCGAGTACGCATGCACCGTCTGGGACCCTTACAAAAAACATAACATTGAGGCGTTGGAAATGATCCAGATAAAATCTGTTCGATTTATCCTTAACAAATACCGCTCTAATGACTCCCTCACCACTCTCATGGCACAACATAACATACAGACACTGGAAATACGAAGAAAAATTCAAAGATTGAAGTTACTTTTCTTAATCAAAAATAACAAACTCTCCATGAGTCCTGGTCTATTTATTAAGTCCACCACAACACGCCTAACAAGATATCATCACGCGGAATCCCAGACACCGTACAACGCTAGAGTCAATGTTTTTAAATACTCTTTCTTTCCGCGCACAATAACTCAGTGGAATTTACTCCTGACTGATCTACTAACCAGTATTGATGCCTTTGACAAAGTTACTTATTCGCAGCTGCAGTGTTATTGTTTTCTGTTCCTGCTATGGGTCATTGTTTATATGTTCTTTACTACAATAATTTTTGCTGTGCTTTTCGCAATTGTTATTGTCATTCTCTTTTTGTTTTGCCCCTCCTGCTAGGACCCATTCAGGGGCTGCAGTATGCTGTAAATAAATAAATAAATAAATGATTAGAACATGAAGGAATGCCGAAGAAAAAATCCTGCACGGCCCAACAATAAATGCGCATGAGCAATATACGGGGGGCATGACCATTTCGAAGATGGCGTTTGACTACTTCGTAAAATATTTAACTATATATACAGCAACATCACCGTCGCTGCTTAGGATCGGCAAAGTGTACTTTGTTCTGTTTTATTACGTTAAGAATCAGGCTAGGAATCAAGCTGTCTGCGTAACGTAACGATGGAACGCAACTGAAAGGGAAAAGAGTATAAAGCATTCTCGTTTTTACGAAATTAACGTTGTAAGCCTATTCACCTAATTCGTAAAATAGTTTGAAGCGGTCACATTAAGGATACAGCTCTAGCAAATATGGAATCTCTTCATTTATTATTTAAATTAAAGCCGAAAAATTACGAATTCTGGGATACCACGTGCGAAACCACGATATGAGCATGAGGTAAGCGGCTTTAAATCGACCCTTACTAATCTTACATCATAACTGTTTTTAAACAGCTGAGATGTGTCTTACTTCTAGTTTCTAAGACTTGCCAGTATCATATACCGTGTTCAACGAAACCAGAATCCAACTTTAACAATACAGCGGAGCTCGTTACATGCATGAGACCAACGTTATATTGTTTGCAGTCGTCTTGAGTTACTCAGGCCTGTTTTTTAAGTGCAATTAGTTGGCTCATTACTTATGTTTATTTATGCAAAATTTTAATTTAGTTTTAGGGCATATAAGTCATACTTCAAAAGTTGTAGACCGGGCTCAGAAACACGTAGTAAAGTTGTTTTCGTGACGGTATATTTTACGTGGTTCCCTTTTACGGGCTTTGAAGAAATCCTATGAAATATGAAAACAAAAATTACGTCATTGCCCGTATGCACGTCTGGATAACAGCGCTCTCAATCGTGTTTCGAAAGAGCGAAGCCCGTATGCCGATTCCAGTGGAAGGAAAGCAATCGGACAAGCCGTCCAGCGTACTGTTGTTGTTGCGAAGATCGAAGTCCGCCATGGCCTTCAATGGTAAGCGATATGCCACCACTGAACACGGATGAAAGCGCGTAGGGAGAAAGAATGCGCGCCGTAACTTGTATCGTCACCTTCAGTTAAAAGTGCGCGCGCTGAAGTTTACAGCGAAGCTGTTACCCTCTGTGCTCGTGGACAACTTTCTGTGGCAGTGCTGTCAAGGCTACAGAGCCGAACCACGCTGTTTCGATAGTTTTACTGCGTAGCCGGAAGTAGTTCAATGAAAAATGATTTGCTGGGTGTAACCTAAGCAATTAAAAAACGTATACTTCTTATTTTTAGCCTGGAATTGATAATTCCACTAAACAATTAGCCAGAATATGCGAAACAGCCTTATTCTTTAGATTTTCGGCGTTTCTTGGTTGCGGCGTTCTCCACTGGCGTCGCATAGCTAGGTACCCTTCAGAAAAAAAAAAAAACACGGCATCCTCGTCGACGGCATGAGACATAGAGTTAACATAACCAACTGCATATGAAAAGCTGGCCTGCAAAAGGAGGAACCGCTAGGGTGCCGCCCTGTTGCTACTTGTCGATGTGGCTAGCGCAATTACTATTGAAAGAGCTGAAAACAAGTGCACTGCAGGCCACCCACCTTATGTTTTGTCATCAAAAAACGCATACCTGATGGCTTTGTGGAGGTAATGTGTTAATATTAAGTTTACAGAAAGCGCTTGCTAAGTGCGTAATTTATGTAAATCACGATGTACGCATTCATTCAATAAAGCTTGGCGCAAATTTCGGCTTCGAATCTCTGTGTTTTTAGGATGAGTAGTAGTTTCGTACTGTTTAGGTTTGACATGCTATCGCGCGACGACATCGGACGCTTTGGCACCTTCGTGCCTTTTGTGCCACACCCAAGCCCCGAAGGGCTCTGGCATTTACCTTCACATGTAAGTAAACGAATGTATCTTCTTATTCAGAACATCATTCGAGTAGACAGCTCTCGTGATGCATCACAATCGTTTGAGAAACGTCAAAGTATAGCATTTTTACCTATCGCTCTGTCTGCAAAGCAATAACGAAAGAAGACAGTGAACATGAGGAGCGGTGTTTTTATTTGCAGGTTTCCCTTCAGTAATAGGGAATTGCTGGGCAGGTGGATCAGCGCAACCGGAATTGTACTGGCGAATCTACAAGCAAGTCATAGAATCTGTTTAATTATTGCACTTTGAACAATCACGCTTCTACAAAGGTCACAGCGGAGAGACGTTGAAGCCTGATGTTGGGCCGAGTATTTCTGTGCCAGGAAGCAATCAACAGGTGAATGCCTAATGCATTCACCTAATGCATTCACCTAATGCATTGCATTCCATTTCATGTGGCATATATTTTCTGGTCGCAAATGTGTGCAGCGAATCTGTTTGCATTATCGACTCCGGGCCTGTGGGACCGTTGACTTGCACTTGATGCTGAGTCTTTTATATGTATCCATAAACCGCAGATATGCGCATCAGAGCCCTACGAGCATTTTCAAAATTCAATTATTTTAGAAAACACGCACATGCGCAATACTGAGATAAACATAAATAACACTAAGCAGCTGGGACACGAATTTTTGTTGAGTATACTCGCAGGTAAAATAAGTAGATCATGTGAATAGCTCCAGCTCCTTTTCCTTAAATCAGTGTCTACAAGGGGTATACAAAAATAATCATTTTATTTTGTATTTATTATTTTGTTGTATAAGCAAGAGAACCCGCCATATTAGTGTAACATATGTTGTTCATCATACTAATATGTGCTTTAATTTACCATGTGAGATGAATTATTTTGGTGGCTCATTCAGTCAATCACACTGCAAGCTGCAGTCACCAATCTTCTGTTGGATTTTGCAAATATTCAATGAAACATGTTTCCCTCTTATGCAGATGCAATAAAAAGCCCGTGTGTGTGTTGCAAAGGTAACATTTAAGCTATAAATTAAAGAAGACATTTCTCGTCACAAACAACAAGCAAGAATAATGAATGCATACTATCAGAAGCCCAAGGTACAGAAATTATTAGAAGTGTCAAATAATTTTAAAGAAAGAATGGTATTTGTAAATGCAAGACTTTTTAGCGGAGGTCAAGCAAGCCAATAGATGTAGACTACTCGGCAAAATTATGCGAATATTGGGATAGCAAACAATGGGTCAGGAAATTAGCTGTTTTTCTGCAAAACAAAAGCTGATGATTGTCATTACATGAGCCACTTTAGCAACATGAGACTAGTGCTTGATAAATGCAGAAGCAAACCAAAAAACAAGCCACGATAAAAAAGAAACAATTTAATTATGCTCTCTCCAAACTGGTCTTTTCATAAGAAGCCAGCTAACACTGACACCAAGGACAACATAGAGGAAATTACTTGTGTTTAATAAGCGAAATAAAGAAACGATAAATTAATGGAAATGAAAGTGGATGAAAAAACAACTTCCCACAGGTGGGGAACGATCCCACAACCTTCGCATTTCGTGTGCGATTCTCTACCAATTGAGCTACCGCGCATCGCCGTTTCCCCATCCACTTTCTTGGGTATTTATGTTTCCTAGTAGAACCCTGCGAGTGTTAGGCAGCGCCACCACTCGCAGACCTTGGCGGCGGATTTGGAACATCCTTTCTGCCGCAGATGTCACGAGAACGTGATCTTTTTGGGTGAAGGCAACCGGTCAATAAATCCACAAATGATAGTTGAAGGCATCAATGTTGCCGGATTCGAGACCTTAGTTATGTAATAAACGAGAAGAAAGGTGTGCTCCACACTGGAGTAAATAAAAAAACGAATCACGTCTAATCAGTACATATCAGACACCTTGTGAAACAATGAAGGAAAAATTCATTTGCGAGCTATGGCACTTGCCTCATAGATGTGGGGGGGGGGGGCGGGGGGGCGTGCACCAATAGTGATAGTTACCACGGCATTTAAAGATTGAAAGCATCCATGCAGACAAGGATGATTCTTTATAATTTTGCCTGCCAATTCAAATGCCTCCACCAAGCGTTACAATGCTGCACGCAGTCATATTAAGGATCTCACAGCAACACCTTCAGGTAAAAAGCAAAAGCAGTCAAAGTGCTGGTGCACTCTGGACACTATGTTTGAAAAATTTTAGGCAAGAACAGTGCAAGAAGCAGACTTAAGAACTGCATTTATTTTCATAATTCCCCATTTGAATGGCCTTTTCTTCTCGCTTAGAAGTGGCTACGACTAGCCACAGCAGCTCCCTCATGCAGACTCCGCAAGCCAAGACGCCGTGGAGACACACGCACGTAGGAGGCAAGGAGCAATGGCACTGGTATTGATATTCATAAAATTTCTTTCTTTTTCTTACGTTTAGGCAGCCAGCACACCTTGAACAGCCACCTTGACTTCAGATGTGTCACCCTAGTCGGCAAGGAAGCATTTTAGGGAAAGTGACAGGCAATGTAAACAGCCACTTCTCCATGTCAATGATACTCTTTCTCTCAGGTGACTCCTACGCCTCGCCACGCCTGCTCAGCTGTGCGGACTCCACCAACAAAAATGCCGCGGAGGCACATTCAGGTAAGAGGCAAAAAGCGGTGGCACTGCTTTTGACATTCACCCAATTTCTTTCTTTTCATTTCGCTGAAGCAGCCTGCACACCTCAGAACAGCCAGCTTGACTGCGGGTGTATCAGCAGATTCCTGTTGTACATATGCTGATGGTAAACTTCAATAAACTTCCACTTTATAATAAACTTGATTATATACTTGAAGGCAAATGGGACATTGATGCATTACTTTTTTGAACATTTAGTGTACACATAAAATTTATGTTATACTTTGCAGTGCTACAGAGCGTATTTTGAAGCTTCCCTCTATATTTTTCACCTTTAATTACGTACATGTTCTGTGGCCCTCAATCCTGCAGTTCATGTTGTAGCAGCTGCTTTGTCTGTGTATTGCACACTGGAGTAAGCTTGTGATATCCACACGGGCAAAAGACCTATACTTCCACATGTACAAAAGACCTATACTTCTCTCACATATACAAAATAAGGTTCACGTATTTCTTAGTGTTACAATAAAAAAGTAAACAATGTCATCGTGGGATTGCGTTCATTACGGTAATGCCTGTGACAGTTATTGACAAGTTGACAACTTCAACTGGTCAATCCGTAATGGGAAGGAATCATATGTATACATATAGGGAAAAAATGTGTGTGTGTGTGTGTGTGCGTGTGCGTGTGCGTGTGTGTGTGTGTGTGTGTGTGTGTGTGTGTGTGTGTGTGTGTGTGTGTGTGTGTGTGTGTGTGTGTGTGAGAGGGGATGGGAAGGTATAGGATTAGACGCTGTACCGTAACAAAGTGTATTATGCATACAGTACAACTAACTCTGGTATTACTACATACTCCCGGAGTCGCGAGCTACATATGCCATGACTCGCATTCGCGACTGCACCGGATGCCCTCCATATTATTCTAGCTAATCCTGCTCACTGCACCGAGGCAAAAGAACGATCATGGGCCCAGGTGCCTTTACAGTGATCTTGCGAGACACCGCTGCGCGTGCCAGGGGAGCTGTTTTTGCGAACACCCCCTGAAGTGACACTCTTGCAACAGCAAACAGTGCGTGACCGCTGAAAACCGCATACGGCCGGAAACTATAACAGGATCATTCTTCAGTCGCATAACGGCCACCTGCATGGCCAATATCGACCACACCCACACCATCCCACACCATAGAACCAACGTATAAAGCCCACAAGCATGTCTGCACGTACGCCACATCACACCACTACAAGTGAGGCGCTGTTACGTGGGCTACGCTGCTAAGTGCTAGAAGCTATCGGTTGCCAGATTAAAACTGACTACTGTCGCCAAGTCTAGCAAGCGTCTCAGGAGCTGGAAACCTCAGCGCGTAGCAACATGGCGGCGCTCTTGCGGTTCCTGATTTCGATGCATGGGTCCTATGGGTAGCTTGTCCTCAAGTCAGTATAGTAACTCTATGGGATGAGACATTCATTTGAGGCATATGTGAGGGACCACCAGCCGTTTGTGCGCAGGCGTGAGTAACAGCGGGCGTGAGAGAGAAAATCTGGGAACTTTTGCTCCTTGAATATATGACTCTCGACATGCGATCCACGACATATATGCAAGAGAAAAATTATCAAATATTCTAAATGCAGTGATTGAAAAAGTGAGAACTCCATAGTGCGCCTATAATAAGCGTGTTTCTTTTAGAAGTTGCACCATCCCCAGGTAAACCAATCGACTTTCCGAGAAAAGGAATCAAACCTATTATTGGACGTTAATATGAACGACAATGTTAGGCAAAAATGTATTTTCTATGTACTTAGACTGAATGGGTGAGACCGCGAAGTCATTGCCAAAGTAATTCCGTGGCTTTTCTGACGATCTCCTTCAACGTGCCAGCAGGCGAAATAAAATAGAAACACATCTAATCGAATAGTATTTGCTATTCAGATCGTATTAGACTGCAGAATTCGCTATTAAAAATTATTGAATAGCTGTCTGCATTCGAATGTAACGAATAACAGCACTTTTGAAGTCTCGAAGGGGGAGGGGCCGATGCATGTGTGGACTCTTACTCCGGATGATTGCGCTGCTGGACAATCGTAGCTGTTGCGCAGTGGCGCACCAGTTCCTGAGAGAATTAACACACGAGTGCTAATCGGTTCAGCTGAACAAGTTCCTAGCTGTCATTCAATATAAAGGCCCCGTTTGCTATCTGCAAACTTGCATCAGGCAAAGAAAAATTTTTTTACAGTCTCACGATGTCTGCAAGACTGCAACCCATTAAAACTAACGTGGCGCCACACTTCTTCAACGGACACATCATATCTACAATTATATATACGCGTATGTGAGGCATGCCGTTCCTTTAATGGCTTCATCATTGTCCTTATAGTAGTGCACCGGATAACTGAGAGGCAGCCTTTTGTAATACAGAAGCTGCTTAGTTGAGCGGACGTACAGTAGGGAACGGCACTACACTTAGGTATGGAATATAAGATGAGCGTAATATGTTTTTCGCAGAAATCAGACTCCATAATAATCTCTTTCGTTTACACCCCTAGAACAAAGCCGAAGGACGCAGCTACCTTCTTTCTTTCTAGATTTTTTAATTAAACAAGTTCTAGTGTTTTAAGGCTAGCGATATGCTTATGAGGCATCCTGTTCAGTTCTCACCACGTAAGGTTCTTTAACGTGCACCTAACTAGGAGTACACGAGTGTTTTTACATTTCTTTCCTGTCGAATTCCGCGACCTGGTTTGGAACCGTGAGCTCGAGTTTAGCAGCGCAACACCATATCCGCTACGTAGCCACTAATTAAGCTACGTGCCACTTTATCTTTATTTATTTATTACTATTATTTTTTTTACAGGGAAGCTGTTAACAGCTACTTTCCCCACTATCGTGTCCGCGTGTAGAAAAAAAAATCCCGAAGATAGTGCAATGCCGGGCCCACCCGCGGCGGAGGTGCAGTTCGTCCTTAAGGGGCCCACATACACAGCTACGCTGGTCATCCTTGTTCACAGAGTGGAAGGGTACTGAGTTTTCTTTTGTTGTTGTTGTTAAGCATGGACTGGGGACAAAAAATTTCACACGGCTTACGGGCCAAAGATTAGCATATAAAACCTAAAACTGTTTTGGGCGCCCGAGTGCCGACAGCAATAAGAGAACCCGTGCCAACTACTCCGCGTTCTCTTACGCGAGGAAGACGGAAACATGAACGGAATGTTGCACTGCAGTTTCTTTTCTTTCTCTATAAGAATACTTCCCGTAAATCTGAGTACAAGGCGCCCGATGGGGCCGATTTGTTTTATCTGGTTGAAGCGGCTAGCAGGAAGTTTCAAAAACAGCAAAAAAAAAAGAAAAATACGCGTACACAACACGAAACACGAAAGACGCGGACAAGCACTTGTCAGTCTTTCGTGTCTTCTTTATGTGTATGTGTATTTTTGGGCGGTTCTTGGAATTTACAATGTTAGACCAACTAGCGCCACAGACGGCCCTTCTGAAGCAGGAAGTTTACATATGTATGTTTTTCCGTCTGCGTTTCGCAAGACATACTGATGAAAAACTATATGCACAAAGATACACACGGGAGATACATACTGCTTGAAGAAAAAGAAAAATAATTGCTCTCCTAAAAGGGAACCGTACAATACCACAGTAGCATGAAAGCCGCCCCGACATGGTGCTGCCGAAGCTGAGTGTCAGAACGATGTGCAGGCTTCTCAATGGCATTACATTTGCTTTTCGGAAGCGAAAACGTAACTGTGCGCTTCTGTAAAGGGAGGACATCATCGTGTGGCGGCGGAAATATCTGCGGGCCATTCGAGAAATGCGAAAGCAGAAACGGTACGTGCAGTAACAGCTTCGATTTGTTGGACAGAGAGATAAATATCAATGCTGGCAATTAAAGCACAAATGCCGTATGTAAGAATTCAGAGTTCAAAATGTACGAAGAGGAAATAACGATGGAAGTTCTCGTAAAGCTAAATATTTAATTTTTAAGAGTAACACCGCTCCTCATACATGCTGGCGTTCATTTTGATTTGTATTTCTTTCTGGCCTGCTTCTGCATCCGTGCCTCTTATTTGTATTTTGCCTGTTGTTCTGGTTCAGCAAGTGAAAGGACAAGTACGTATCGACGTTTTCTAATGAATTATGAATAGCTCTCAATGATGGTGTTTCGTTAGTCATGTGGGTAGTCTGCCTTTTGCGATTTTTTTTATTTTGGTATTTTGCAGTGTCACTAAAAACTACTAATACTTGCCTGCAATGTAGAATGATGTTAGATGCACGCCAAAAATGCCTTCTCTGTCTTAACTGAATTCTCTCGCAAAAAAGTTTACACATATTTCTCTTGCCTTCGTAGAACTATATACTACCTCGCCGAGACGTTGGTGAATGCTGGGCACACCAAGGGGAAGGTGTGGGAGGACACTACTGTGTCATCACGGGAGGACGCCTTTCGCAAGAGCCTCACAACTGGGCTTCGCTCACCGAGCGGCAAAGGTGGTCGGCTTATCGTACTTCATGCTGGAAGTGAAAATAGCTTCGTGGACGGGGCCATGTCTCGTTTTCCGGCCAAAAAAGAGTGTTACGACTGACTAACACAGTGAAATGGAGGGCCCACGCTTTGAGAGGTGGTTGACAGAACAACTTCTACCAAACATTGAACCACGCATTGTTCTTGTCATGGACAGTGCTCCGTACCATAGCGTTCAGCTCGAAAAGTTGCCCTCGACGTCGTCGCGGAAGGCCGAAATTCAGCCTTGGTTGACTGAAATAGACATCTCGTGTTCTAATGACCAGTTGAAGCCCGAGCTCCTTCAGCTGGTTAACCAGAACAAGCACAAGTCTTTTTCGATACCGGATTGAAGCCCTGGCTAAGGTTGCTGGTCATGACATCGTTCAGCTTCCTCTTTAACACTGTGAGTTCAGCCCTATCGAAATGGTATGGTGCCAGGTCAAGGGGTATATCGCTGCCAACAACACTTTATTCACTCTCGCTGGAGTTGAAGAACTGCTGAACCTAGCCATCGCTCTCGTATGGAGTGTCTTGAGAAATGGGCCTGGGAGCGGGATGGTGCAGTGGACGTGAGACTCCAGAGCATCATAATTCCTCTAGGTTCTGACTCCAGCAGCTGAAGTGAAGGTAATGTCAGCGAAATAAGCGGTGTAGAGGAACTCTGATAACCCGGTGTCCCGGTACGTGGCTGTCTGGCTTTGATTACTCATGTTTTGTTTGTCTTTTCGACTACAGAGGGTAGAGCGCTAAAGTAAACTCCAGCTCAAATATTTGTTCAAATGCGTTTTTACAGGGGTAATTAACGAGTAGTGATGCGAATTGTCAATTTGTCATTTTTGAATGTCGAAACGCTTGATTTTTCCCAGCTACCAGCTTTATCTTTCGCAAAAAAATCCATTCGGTCCCTGCCCAAGGCCCCGGGGTGTAAAGTCGAACACTCGAAAAGCAAAGGCATACGCTCATGCAACAGAATTTACAGAAGCGTTCACGGACATTTCAGTGTGTGGGGATGGACAGCATCACTTTGTCATGTTTGTTGTGCAACGTTTGGTACGCATGTGTTGTTTAATGCTTATCATGAAGATTTTACTGTACACCCTACTCAGTGACTGCAAATAACTGGTAACGACTCATAAATGCTTGTTTTGGATATACGTGGCTGTCTGGCTTTGATTCTAAAGTTCGCTTGAAAGAAGGGGCCACAGTTTTAAATGTTTACTCCTATGACTGGTGTGTGTGTGTGTGTGTGTGTGTGTGTGTGTGTGTGTGTGTGTGTGCGCGTGCGTGCGCGTGCGTTACTAATTGAGTTACAGCCAGATTTTAGCGAGCTCATTATGCAGGAAATACATAACAAACCACCCTGTTTCGTCTTCAATTTTTCGCGTAGCACAAATTATTCCTGATGACGAATACTCGCCGTGTCCAGATGTCAAGATGTCTGCAAATCGATGGGACAATACCTCCAAGTTAAATTACGTCATCTTCTACCTTGCTGGTGGGGCTCACCTGAGCTATAATAACCACGAAAGCAACTTTCAGTCCTGGTAAGCGTTCAAGACTACTTTCGCTGAAGTTTTCGGTCGCCCCGCCGTCCGCAAGTTGCGCGCCGAACAGCGGTTACGAGAGCGAGCGCAACAACCGGATGAAACATTCACCAGTTATACTGAAGAGGTTCTACACGTGCGCAAACGTGTGGATGCTTCTATGCCAGAAAATGGCAAGGTGAAACACATATTGAACGACACCGCCAATTACATTTTTTCATGTTGATCGCCAAGAGTCCGCGTACCGTATATATATATAGCTGAGCTCACAAACTTGTGCAAAAACTACGACGATTTGAGGAGGCAGCGAGATTTGACCAGGCGAGACTCAGTGGCTGACAAAGCCTTTTCTGCCGTGGCCGTCCACTCTGATCACTAAACCCTGCTCCCACAAAACCAAGCATTCGTGTGGGAGTAAGTTGCACGTCAGCTTTCTCTACTACCCTTCGCTGAGTTTCCCCAACAACAGCCGCTGCCGCAACCGTCACCGACACAGGTTCTTTAGCGAAGCTGTCAACGGCTAGGTTCTCGTGGATCTCGTCTGCGTGGACATAGACCAACAATTTTTCATACGTGGACCGATCCCAATGATAGTGCAATACCCGGCCGACCCGCAGTGGAGGTGAAGCCGGCATTAAGCAATCCCCATACATGGGCCGATCCCGAAGATAGTGCAATGCCGGAACGACCCACGTCGGAGGTGCAGTTCGCCATTCAGGGCCCCACATTCACAGCTTCGCTGGTCACCCTGCTTCAGAAGAGCGGAAAAGCACTGATTTTTGAAGAGCAAGTTGCTGAGGCTCTACCAATGCTGCATCAGCAGTATCCTGTCGCCGCTCACCTCACTTACGCCTCCGTCACCGCGCAACCTCCTCGCCAACCACTTGTTGCGATACATCGACGGCCGCTGCCACCCGTTCATCATCCTGTTAACCGGCCTGATCCCGCCTCTGTAAATCCTTGGCGCACGGAAGACAACAGACCCATACGTTATGACTGAGGTATACCCGAACGGGTTACAAGATTGTGCTGGCGCCGCATGCTGCACTCTAATGGCTTTGTTCCTAAGCCGACGCGCAACCTTTCCACGACGCTTATTAACGCGATAGCGTTAAGGAGCTCGTGTCGCAGAAAAGCCGGTGTCGTCGGCGTCGGGTGTCGGCGTCGGCGTCCGCGGCGTTGGCCGTGAGCGATAAATCATGGCAGGCACTTCATAAATAAAAAACAACTTCCAAGATGGGCTGGGTGGGAATCGAACCAGGGTCTCCGGAGTGTGAGACGGAGACGCTACCACTCAGCCACGAGTTCGATGCTTGAAATCGGTACAAAAGCGCGTCTAGTGAATGCGGTGTTGCCTTAGAAACGAGCCGTAGAAAGTTATACTGCGGTGTATATCGGTAATTATGAGCATGTAACTTACAGAAGTCGCATTTACACGAATAGCGAAGTACGTTTCCGCTACATTTCTTCTGCGCTTACCACACACGCAGAGCCATCTTGCGGCAAACAATAGACCCCCTCCTCTCAATGTACGGCGCTGCCCCGACAGGTGGCGCGCCGCGCGCGCATTGGGGCTGTGCGCGGACCGGTGCCAGGCGCCTCGCGTCCCCGACTCCCTCTCCCCTCACTACGCTTCGCCGTGCTCCCACACGGGTTGCAGAATCAAGCGCCGTTCCTTTCTTTAGATTACTATCTATCTATCTCTCTGCCCGTGCCGATCACGACGTTTGGCTGGCGTAGATCGTTTCCCCCTCCGAGACACCGAGTT